>NW_020448108.1:1259365-1303629 GCF_003343035.1 Apteryx rowi | reverse complement strand
TGCCCCGAGAGGTTGTGGAGTCTCCTTCTCTGGAGATATTCAAAACCCGCCTGGACGTGATCCTGTGCAATGTGCTCTAGGTGACCCTGCTTGAGCAGGGGGGTTGGACTAGATGATCTTTAAAGTTCCTTTCCAACCTCAACCATTCTGTGATTCTGTGACAGAGCAAGTGCAAAGAAAGGTACAGACAAAATACTTCCATAGCAAAGAACCCCTTCTTTTCAGGGACACCTCACAGCTCTCTCAAAAAGGTTAGAACTACAAGAGTTCAAAAACTAAGCGAGATTTTTCTACTCCAATCTAGGCTGACATGTCAGAGCTGGAAGGGGAAGTGCAGGAAGCTGAAAGCCATTCTCTGCATTTGGTGTAAAAACATGGACTTTTGGAAACGTATAACGATATAATATGATATGAAATTAGGGAAAGAACACACTGTAAACTATTCCTTCAAACAGGATATTCAGTTACACTCATCAAGGCTACTAAAATTGCTAGGATTCATACATCTGGCACAGACTGTGGAGAGCACATTACAGAACAATTTCAATTGTAGTTTACTGTTTGCACAATAAATGTTTGCCTTTTGGGTATAAAGAGTTTAATGCTGAGTCTGTGAGTAAGAACTAAGGTTTTAAAAAGGCATCCTTGATTTTATAATTACAGAAAAGGAGGTTAAAATATATTTTAAGTAAAAGCAAAATGCCAGACATGATTTTTTCCCCTAACAGGGCTAAAGACAGACAGCATGAAATCTAAATTTTAGACAGGAAATATTGACTTTCCTAGCTAAACAAATAAACAAAAAGAAGTCTATAAAAAGCTTTAAGTTACTGTAAAATCTGAGAAAATTACAGTGTCTTGACCTGGTACGAACTATGGACTGATGTAGGGGGATGATTCACATGACGGAGAATAGAAAATGGCCCCATTGAAAGCACACCTCAGAGTCTTCCACACAAAACTGGCTGAACACCAAGGATCACAGTCTCACAGATTAAGAAGAAAAAAATGTCAGTTTCTACATTTTGAGAATAGTTCATTAATTTTGTTCCATCCTGCAATATTTTGCAAATTCTAAGCTATGACATTTGGAGTGCTACCAGCTAAAATATGCTGGCTCCTTATGGTGTGTTGCAACGGATTTTGCAAACTATCACGGGGCAATGAGGGTTTCTATACAACTTCAAGAGAACACTTAAGGGGGAACATGAACATATTCTCTGGGCTCTGTACTTAGACTGCAGAGATGTCAGAAGTATACAGATTATGATAGGCAATTGTAGGATTAAGGAGATGAGACAAAGAGAAAAATTAAGAAAATGTTGGAACACTGAGYGCATACCATAAACACAGCTTTCCTTCATTTAGGCTGTCATTCTGGAAACTCCCTATGCACAACAGCACTGAAGCACATGATTATAGTTCAGCTAATGTTTAAGTATGGTATTAATGTTTTGTTCAAGCAACAGAGGAGCTTTAAAACTGTTTAAGTGCTTTTCTAAACAAGGACTACTTCTAGGGAAGTATCAGTAACATGACAATGATAAAGGTGAAGACATATCAAAATCAAGAGTATTTCCTGTTCTCCACAGCATTTTCTATTGCTTTTCACTGACTTCCCTCCATGCCTCCATCTGCAGTTCATAGCACATTATGAGGTTAAATATCTGGCTGTGCTTTATGAGCACTTAGAACTTCAGATATACTACATTTTGCCACTTTCTTGATGAGAAAAGATATTATTTCCTTAAAAAAAAAAAAAAGCAGGTTGTTTTTCTTCAGCCCATCTGAGAAACATCCATTTTATTCTTGCTCTAAGAGAAAAACTTCTTACAGATGAGGGGGTTCAATCACAAAAGAAGAATCACTAAAACACAGGGCTCCACCCAAAGCAGAATCAGAGAGTTCTTCTGCCCCTCCTGACAGCCGCTCATTTAACCTGGTTTTGAGGTCTTCCAGGGACAGGCTCCTCGTGTTCCCTAGGTGGTTACCCCATTGCTTTGCTAGGCTTTTTCTTAGAAAGCATTTTTTGAGGTCTAACCCTAACCTTCCTTCTTATTCCTTCTTTGCTACTGAAAGTTATTGTTTCCTGTCCTATCTGCAATGGCCATGAGGAAAGTTACTCCCTTCCTCTTTGCAGAGCTTTTGTGCATTTATTTGGAGGGTGAAGTCACGTTTGTCACTTGCGTTGGCAAAACATCCCCAACCCACTGAGATTTCCCCCTTGGGCCACTTCTCTTCTTACTTGCCTTCCTCCAGACCCCTAACTCGGTGGAGAGGAGTCAGTCTCTCCAGTGCCCAGCATGCTGGGCTGCTCTTCTCAGGACACTTGTTCTGCTGCAACAGCAGGCCCTTGCTGTGTCGTAGCCCATCAGGGATCACCCGCAATCCTCACATTTTTTTTTTCCTGAAAGTTCTCCACTCAGTCTGTATTTTCAGCATTTGTCTAATCCTACCTAAAAAGAGAAGCCTGTTTTTTTAACCTTGCACCCCATCATTTTCAGAGCAGATCTCCAATTTGTTGTGATGACTTTGGATTTTGATTCTGTGCTCTGTGCTTTCTCTTTGCAGCTCCTACTAGCCGTACGTGCAGGTGTGATGAGCATATTCTTCATTCCTGCTGCTGTGCCATTAATGGAAAGGCTCAGTAGGACTGGGTTCACCCACAAAGTCAGGCGCTGTCCCTAGGAGGCCCATCTTTCTGCTATTACCTCATCTGATGACTTTATCATTGGTTACGTTGGGTCACTGCTGGGCAAACTCTTAACAAGTGATGGCCCAAAACAGCTTGTAAGTCACTGTCCATGGCCATGCAGAGCTTACATGCACAAAATAAACAACTTGGCTTGATAGAGGCATCCTGGGAACTCTGATTTTTGTGGAGGGAGAGAGGCAGGAGGGAGACATGTGCAGCTAAAACTACAGAACCCCACACAAGTTTTTAAAAACTGCAGCTTTCTTGTTCATAGCAAAGCACACCTCCATGCAGGTGAAATCACTACTGAGTCTAAAGAAGACAACCAGAGATTAGGAGCCTAAATATTTTGCAGTGTTTGGCTCTTAGTTATTCTAGAGCTTTCCACTGGAGATTTCTATTATTTCAATTGGTTTTCTCCACTGCCACCTGTTTCAACTAGTTTTGTTCTGCTTTTCACATTGGCCAATGATCTTTACTACAAGATTGGTTAATAATCAATTAAGTACCTCACTGGTCATTTAAAGACTGCTTCTGAGACAAGGCAAATAAAGAATTTCAGCTTAAGCTACTAACTCGTCAGTGATTTTTCTTCTCTCTAGCATTAAACTATGAAAAGAAAACCATGCAAAATTAGAATAATAAATACAATTGCTGCTGGCATTACACATATTTTGAATAAAACTACTATAGAAGATAATTATGTAATGGATATCTTTCTTGTCTATTTCTTTTGCTAAGATGTTGCTGTTTGGATTCATAAAACTATGCTTTCAAACTGCAGTGCTCATCATTCAAAAAAAAAAGCAACTTCTCATCTAGTCCAGTTGCCAAAGCTAAGCAACACCTGCCTTTGAATGTCTGCCCACTTCTACGTTTATGTTATTGTTTTTAAAAAATGTTTTGCTCTAGCCTGATAGTCCACACTGACCAAAGAGACTCACTTTAACAAACATCACAGAGGAAAATAATACTGCAGACCATACAAAAAGAGTGGATAAATTAAGGAAATACACAAAGCTGGAGAAAAAGGGGAGAGGCCTTTCTTCCCTTCCCTTATCTCTTCCAGTTATCTTAGGTATTATGTATAAACTTTGTATGTAAAATAGTTAGGTATTGAGACTTTTTTAGAAGATAACAACTTCTCAACTTCTGCAGTGGGAAGGAGAAACTTGTAGCAGGTCACAGTGCTCACTCTTTGAATATTATGAATCTAATCCTGTGATTTTGTACTCACAGGCGAACTTTTGTTCATGCAACTTCCCACAGGACTAAAATCCTAGGATGCCTGGAGTCCAGCAAGGTCCATGTGATGTAATTTAGTCACATGAATGAAAGTTTGCAGATCCTGCCTGTTGCTAAACAATAAATAGGACAAGGGAAAGGACTAATATGAAGGAATTCTCCAGCTATAAAATGATTGTGCAAAAGCTGGCAGGCCAGAAAATGTGGAAAACATTGTGTGCTATTGAAAATGAGAATAGCCCTCAAATGATGTAAAATAACTTATTTCTTTGCACATGTAATAATCAGCCACAGGAGGGGTATATGAAACTCAGCGTAAATCCAAGATCTGAGATGTATCCTTTTCATTGAACACTTCTCAGAAAAAAATACGTTACTGAAAGATATCTGCTTATATCAGATCAGTGTATATATTACTCAGGCTAAATTACAATACATTCTCACTGTGTTGAAGACATCTGGGATTTTTTTATTTCTGTTTGATTTTGACTGCTTGAGTTTTAACAGTCATATAAACAAGACCTTTTATTTATTTCAGGATCCAGAATTATCAAACAAGAAAAATTTATACCATCACTAGCCAGCCAAGGGTCTCATTATGGAATCTGTGCAGTGTATGTGTTACCTAGGAAACGAAATAGAGCACTGGTATACTGTAATTTCTGCCTTGCAAGAGAATTTACCAATCCTGCCAGTAAATAAAGTTCATAAATCAACAAATCAGAGCCAAGGTCAAGTAACTGAAGATGAAGCAGTTCTGCTCCATGGATCTTTTTCTGAGTACTTCCAATTTCCTYTGAGCTACTACACAGATCCATCAAGGAAACCTTTCACTTAAACTAAAATTCCTTTTTAAATATTTGTCACAGAAAAGGAATCAGATAAAACTGATGAAAATTTTCACTATTTTAAAGTCACTAAGTTTCACTTCACCATCTTTTACTTTGCAAAAAGGAGCAGAGCCATAACATTTGAAAGCAGAGCSTTATGTTCAGCTAGTTACACTTGAATTACCAGATGCATAACAATCCTGGAGAGGATTAATTGCCATATATGTTTCCATGCAGTACCTTACAAGCAGTAGTTAATTTTCACACCACCTCTGTGAGTTGCATAAGGAAAGGTTATCACTCCCATAGTGCAGATGCGGAAAAACAGCGGCACAGAGGAAATCAATGCCAAGACTGGGATCATCATCTTCCTGGCTCCCAGGCCCACGCTTAGGCCTTCAGAGCATACCTCTTCCTCCTGCATGACAACTGACATGTATGGGAGATAAGGAGGCACCAGGAGACTGAAAGTATCACAGTTCCACTGCTGAAACCCCAAGACCCTCTGTTGAGGTAAAATGAGTCGCTATTCACTTAAAAAGCCCAGTTAAACTAACGTGAAGGTGAGACTCAATGTCCACTTAACAAATGGCATTGACGGTTGCCAGATGTGACCTGCAGACAAAGTAAACTGCTACCATTTTGCAGATTCACTTATTACAATGCCTTTATCATTGTGTGAATGAAACAGAATCATACTGTGTTTTCGAAACTTGCAATAAGTTCAGTCATAGAAACCTTATTGGTGTAGTACCGGCATGCTGGAGGCTACCAACGCATAGATGCACCAGTACAGGAGCAGCAAACAGAGGGCAACAAAAAGAGCAGCATCGGTATATATTTGCTTTCGACAAAAAACAGCTTGCTGACAACAGCTAGAGAAGTACTCAAGCTGTTACAGTTTTTCCAGAAGTTTTGGATTGCCTGGTGGAAACCTAGCTATTTTAGTGGCATACAAAGAAAACCTGTGCTACACTATTCAGGTGAGAGCTGAGTTAGTGGCAACACTAGAAAGAGGAACTACACAGCATCTCCCTCTCTCATACGGCCTTTAAACAGCACGTAAGGCAATCTATTATCCACCAAACACTTTCTGTTAATATTTAGTTTATACAGTATCTCTTTGTTAAATCTTATCTCTTTACGGCATGTTTGGGTGTAAAATATGTAAACTACCAACTCGGTCTGTTAGTTTACCCTTTAAAGTACTTCAAAGAGCTGATAAACTTCAGCACAATGCTGAAAAATACATTTGTGCTGAAAGCCACAGGCAGAGAGGAAAGAGGGGGTGGGGGAAGAGTTATCCAGGTCGTGCGGCGGGCTCACCACGGCGGAGCAGGTGAGTACGCGAACCCTGTGACTTCTGACATTTACTTTTGTGTGGTTTTGAAAGTGGGCAAAAACAGGTTAGCCATGCCTGCAATGACATTTCAGAAATCAGCCTGAGGCAAGGGGCAGATTTGACCCCGAGGCGATTTTACTTGGCTCCTGCTAACGCTGAGGCCAGTTGGGAAGCTGGCTGAAGCGATGCACGTGTGCCATCCGCACGGCCCCGGCCCCAGCGTGGTGCTGGCAGGGGTATTAGGTTAATGGTAGCACCACACGAGTATGGCCCTGCTGGCAGGCGCTCTGGGTCCTACGGAGAGGAACAAAAGCAGCCCCAGGGGAAAACAGGAACTGGTCACTCCTGACCTGAAATGACCTTTGGGGCTTAGCCTGTTTAAACAAGAAAGAACTTAAGAAAGAATAAACCAAATCCCTGACCTGAAAAGTTGCCATCAAAAATACAGCGAAGGGATGTAATAATTTGATTTATGCAAATTCTCGCTGCTGCTAACAAGCACACCGAGTGCTTGGTGCCATTTCTCTTCARATCAAAAGAAAAAGAAAAATTATTATTATTATCCTTGGCAGTTTGGAGTTTAGCTTTAGCATCTACCACAATTTTAACACTGCAGCACTACTTCAAGAGATTGTATTTCTAAGGAGGCTAGTGGGCGAATGGCAGGAAAGGCAGGCAAAAGCAAACTTCACAGATTAACCATTCAAATAATGAATATCAATCACATACGGAGGATTTCATTTTTGCCCAGTGTATTTTTTAGTTTCTGTGGGGGATCATCTCCATTCCTTTGAAAGGAAACAACCCTAATTTGCATCTAGCGCTACTTAGCAGCCAGCCAGGTTCAGGGGATATTTATAAGCATTAACACTGTAGACGGAAGGTGAGTTTTAGCACATGTGTCGTAGCTGTCCCTCCGGCGGGGAAGGGGTTCTATTTTTGCCGGCCGAAACTAGATTACGGGAGGCTCAACGTGCCCCGCCACCCGCCTCCTCCTTCCCTTTGCACTTCACCATCTTTCCACGCTCCCCTCGCAGCTCCCCGGCTCCCGGCACCCGACGGGGGTGACCAGACAAGTTTGCCAGAGGGATGCAGTTTTGGGTGCCTCCCGGTGCTGGCCCTGCTCAGGGGGGCGCTGCCACCCGGCGGGTCCCCCCCGGCCCGGCACCCCGCGACGCCCCCGGGGCGAGGGTCTTTTGGGCACAGGAGCCTGCTCCCAGCGCTGGGCCAGCCCCCGGCCCCCCCGCCCCCTGCTGCCCTCTGGCAATTCCCCCCCCACCCCAAAACCGCCCCCCCACCCCGCTGCTGCCTCTCGGGGGGGGGGGGTCCCTTTTTTTTGGGGGGGGGGGGCTGACCCCTGGCATTGCCCTGCGCACCAGCGGGGCGGGGGGGGCTGCACTTCCCGGGGAGCCCTTTGCTGCGCACAAAGAGAGGGATACACCGAATATCACCCGCCCTCCCGGTGGGCAGAGCTGCACACGCACACACGCACATGCATGCACACACACGCACACGCATGCACACACACGCACACGCATGCACACACACACACACACACATGCACACGCACACACATGCATGCACACACACACTCTGCACCCCAGCGGGTCACATACCTGCAGGTGTCTGTCCATAGGAGTGTGGGGCGGGGGAGGCTGTGCAATATGCGCTGTATTGGATGGTGGGATTAGTGTGATATTGCTCAGGGGCTGCGCGGGGGGAGGGGGCTGCCTCTGGCCCCCCCTGCCCTCTTCCTCCTCCTCCTCCTCCTCCTCCTCCTCCTCTCCTCCTCCTCCTCCTCCCCCCCCGGGGTGTGTGTGTGTGTGTGTGTGTGGTGTGTGCGTGTGTGTGTGTGCGTGTTACTCCCCTGCGCGGTGATATTAAATGCTCGAGGAGGGAGAGACACACTCCGATCTCCTATCAGCTACCGGAAACCGAAGCCCTGGTCATAAATATACCGCAGGAAGTGTGCAATAACACACACACACACACACACACACCAACCACCCGCCGGCTCACCAGCCGCTCCGCTCCCACCCCGGCGCCCGGCCCGGCGCGGGGGGCTGGAGAGCAGAGCTCGGAGGTGCGACGTCCCCCCGAGCCAACGTCCCCCCGAGCCGGCCCCGGGCACCGCGGGGGCGGCCCTGAGGCCCGCGCGCCCCTCGCCGCCCCAGCGGGGCCAAGCGCGCCCGGCGGCTCTTGCCGGTGGCTCCTGCGGGGGCGGCCGAGGGGTCCCCGGCCGGGCCTGGGTGCTGGACGCCGCCCGGGGATGCGGGTCGGAGGCGGCGGGGCCGGTGATGGCCCCCGAATGGCACGCGGGGGTCGCTCCCACGGTCCGAGACAGGCGTTGCTCTGTGAGCAGCCTTGATCCGGAGCGCAAAAGCCACCCAAGCCATCCCAGCCACTCGCGCGCTTAAAATCAAGCGTGTGCAGAGGGGCTTTGCTGAATTATAACTGGAATGACCCACAAAGCTAAAGGCTGCGCAGAGGTGCCTCCAGGAGACACCAGCGCCTGCTTATTTTACACAAGGGAGCAAAAAAATACTTGGGTTACGGTAACAACCATACGTGTCTACAYGAAAGCATGCAAAGATGCTTACTCCTTTATCTGAATTCGCTATGATGGTTAGACTTATTCATCTTTAAAAACAAGGTGAGAAATGCACACATGCAAAACCAGGACTGTGTTGCTAATGCTAAGGAACAGATTCTCAGCTGACATAAACTCATGTAATTCTACTGATTCTGGCAAAAATTTGTTGATTTACGCCAGCCGAGTTACTCAAAATAGTTGTTTTCAAACAACTGCTACTCAGTTATTCTGTGCCGATATCGAAATACACAATTTACTATTATTTCACATTTTTGTAAGAGTTCATAGGTAGAGAAATGTGTTTGCTAATTTTATGAAGGTCATACATGTGCACACATATGTACGCCTGTGCCACCTGCAACTGTGTATAGAGTAATAAAAAACCTGCAGACACACATGAAAGCAGTTTGTCTGCTGTGAAAGCTACAGCTTTCAATTTCCTGATTTGTCGGCAACTAGAGATCTCAGCTGCAACATTGCTTATATTGGGGGGGGGGGGTGCAGTTAATTAAGGGAGGACTCACCATGTGCTTGCAGCATTATCTCTGGGTGTTGGTTTCTCCCACAATGAGCAAGATGCTTGCCAAAGCAAACTCGGCTCATCTCCTGTGCTGAGCTTTCTCCCCCGCACCCCGTTGCATCACTCCAGCAGGAGATGGGCCTGGCTGCTGCTGGAGGAATATCAGCCTCGCAAGCCGGCTGCTCCGTGCCCCAGAGGTTTCCTTTCCTCGTCTTCCTTATGCCAACATTTGCAAAACTTGAATGGGCTAACACATGCTGCTAGCTATGATGGTACCAATGCTTCTGCAACAGTGTAGCAGAGGCAATCTGGAAATGTATTAATGCCAAAAACAATTCTATTTCCAGGTTTGCCTATGACTTAGCAGCCATAATTTGGTAGCAACATTAACCCGYCAGGGGAGGAGTCTGATCTCTTCTGCTGTTGTCACCTTCAGTAAGAGGTCATTTTCATGTTGCTGCAATTCAGCAGAAGTCTTTAAAGAGCTCATCTTGAAAACCCGAAATGGAAGAAATCACTACACAAGAGAGTAAAGCAAGAGTCTCTCTCTCCACCAGTAGTGGCCAAACAAGCGACACCTTGTTCCCCTGTCTTCTCACTTTTAATGCATGTCTCTGGAGTGAAAGCGCTGGTGAAGTTTAGGAGGACACAGCCCTCCARGGCTCTGAGGTTTGCACAGCCTCCTGCCGGGAGCTGGATGGGGCTGGCGGGAGCTGCCCAGCAGCTCTCCCCGGGACACCCGGCACCTGCAGCCGCCCTGCCGGGCCGAGGCCACGTGAGCGCATGGCTCCAACCCTGGCTCTGCCGACTTCCAAGCTGGGGCTGCTGACCTGTCTTGTCAACACCAAATAGTTGTGTCCTCGCAAACAGTGTCCCTGACGAATCTAGAAGAGGAGATCTGCCTTCCTAACCTTCTCTGGAGATGCAGAATATATGTTTATCTCCTTAAAGCCAGACCCATCATGTACTCAAGCACGGAAACAGGCTAGCAAGGGGTGCTCTATGCTGACGGTCTCCAATATTTTTTGACGCAGTCTCCTTTCTGCAGCGGAGATGCAGACTTCATTAGCAGTGTCACTTAGGCAGACCACTGAATTGCCTAAGTGAACTTGCTTTCCACAGTCACCTTTGCAGAGCACTCAGAAGTGGTCCACAAACCGCAGGTTGAAAGCCACTACCTGTGTTATTTCTATGGTTTCTTAATTCTTATTTCTGATCACTTCTTCCCCTCTCCTGCCTCTTTTGCATTTTTTCCTTTGCTTTTCACTTCTTCTCTCACACTCGTCTTTCACAATCCCCTGTTTAATGTGGCAGCAAGACAAAGTAGCCCCCAAGCCTGCCTTCCCACCATCTTCTTTTTCACCGCTTTCTGCTCCTGCTTCCCTTCTTGGTTGTTAGGAACAGCCCAGGCCAACACTGTGTCTGCACTTGCTAATTAAAAAGAGACTTTGAAAATGCTTCTCAAGCCTCTGACATGGTTGCTTGGCTATTCTGCCCTGTTATCATCACGATGTTGTACACAGGGCTGTAATTGTATCAGAGGCTTCTGGTTCATATCATAAGCGCTTCTGAAGAGCTCAGCTAGCCTAATAATGTCACCGGCACTTCAGCATAGAATTACAGTTTTAGATGAACTCATTTTAGCTCACTGCTTATATTAGTAACTGCACTTGCAGGGTAGTGCTCGGTGCGCACTGACCTTCCTCCCAGCAGCAAGCCCCTGCCCGGGAAGGAGAGCTGCTGGTGCTGGTGCCACCCGGCAGGATGACGCCTTTCGCGAAGGGAGGGAGGTCAGCTCCTCACRTTGGAGCACTGTGTTTCGGCACAGCGAAGGAGCGGCTGCGGGTGAGGTGATGTTAACTGCTGGTCATCTCTCCTCACATTCCTCAGTTTGCTCAAAATGGACGGAGGCAGAGCTCTGGCTGCTGAATAAACACTGCCTCAGTCCCATCAGAGATGCTTGGCATCTCTTAGTAGAAGGCACCAGCACTAAAAAGGGACAGTGAGGTCCTGTTATTAGTGCTGGGGGCTGGGGAGGAAGCAATACCAGACTCAACCTAGACCTTCCTGTATAACCTTGGGCAAATCACTTAACCTCTGTTTGCTATGACTATTTACCAGCCTCATCAGGCTGTGTGACAAGGAGAAATTTGCTCCCTGAGGTGAAGCACTCCAGGCCCCAACACCAGAAAAACTACTGCTTGTTGTGCTCGGTGGAAGTTCAGGCTCTCTTCTGCTGAACTGCTCAGCAGCCTGCAAGATTAAATGCAGTCCTGTTAATGCCAATACAACAAGGAGTTGTATTGTCAGGGGGAAAAAAAATGGACAAATCCAAAAGCGTCCCAAATCCCACAAGAACTGAGTGTTGCACAGGGAAAGACAGGCTAAACTAGTAGGTYGTGAAATAGGATGTCCAGCTGCCAAATACAAGGAAGAGGAATCGTTCCCCTCCCCACCTGCCCAACTGGAAGCACCTCCGCTCTGCTTACAGAAGGTCCCAGGGCCGAATGATGCCTAGCAATGAGTTAAAGCCAAATCGGAGCACGGGTACCGTGGTCTCACAGAAAACACAAGGTGACCCAGCGACTGCATGGCTTCATTAGGTACCAGCTCAGCTTTGCCAGGGCCATTTATCACGGCCCCACAAGCGGCCAGGCCTGCACCTGAAAAAAGTACACGTTCCCTGAGCCACTGCTAAGGACTGACAGCTGTTCAAAGAATAACAAAGCCGAGGGGCTTTGCCAGGGAAGCACGTTACTGTCTTTTACAAGAAAAGAGCAGGGTGTCCTCTCACGCGGGCGGCCCGGAGGAGAGCCTGTTTCACGTCACCGGTGGTGTTTACACAGGACTAGCCAGTGACTGCACGCACAGGCACAAGCTCCATCCACCACTGCGTCCTCCAGGCCAGCTGTCGTGTCTTCTTCTCCCAGCCGATGCTCCTGCACAGCCTCATGCAG
The DNA here is from genome assembly GCF_003343035.1 of Apteryx rowi. NCBI lineage: Eukaryota > Metazoa > Chordata > Aves > Apterygiformes > Apterygidae > Apteryx > Apteryx rowi. The sequence goes on along the minus strand of NW_020448108.1, from coordinate 1,291,447 downwards.
GGCTCCGCAGGAGACTCTGTGGAGGCTTGGGAGGGCACGGAGGTAACAGGGAGGCTGCGCTGTAATGTAAGCCTCGCCAGGCGAAATGCAACGGCCACACACAGCACCACCACGTGATATCCCCAGCTTCCCCAGCAGAAGGGAAGCTCTCCTCAGAGGTGTCGAGCTGGCTGGGAGGGAGGCAGGCCGCACACCACAGGGGCAAATAGAAAACACTGTGGCCTTTCCATTTTTAGGAGGCCGGTCATATGCTAAGAAACAACCACAAGAGCAGCAGGGGTGAGAGCGAAACATCAGAAAGCCGAACAGTTATCCTCCTGACCGCACTCAGGTTTTAATCAGGACCGGCTGCACCACAGGAAGAGGGGCAGGACCTAATTCAGACTCGCCCCCCTGCTGAGGTCATTCTGGGGAGAAATTATAGCTTCCAGACACCCAGTCATAAGGACGGGAAGTCGAGTACAACAAGGCAGACGACAGTTTCCTCACTAACAGCAGGAAGGCAAGTGGTCTGACTGCATGCAGAGGAGGGGTATCGAAACACCCTCTAGCAACGCGGAGGGCGACTGAATAAGGAGGCAGAGTCTCCCGCACGAGTACTGCACAGGGCTTCGTCCCCCTGCATTTTCGTTAACGGCGCAGAAGACCTGCTCTGGGGTAGGCCGGATCAGAATATTAAAAAGCAGCTGATAAATGGTCACCTCAGCTGCGGAAGCCGAGAAGGCATGCGCGAACGCCGGCTGCCCCGCACCTCCAGTGGGCAAAGTGCAGGGCAGAAGGGAAACTCTTCTGGTGGGAACTTCCTTGGAAAACAGCTAATAGAGAGAAGGGAATATAGCAGTGAATGAGACTGCTGACTGGTGGGTTATTAGGGTTTTTATAGAAAACACTGGAAATTCAGTATTTGAAAGGTCGACTAATTTAAGCAGCATCACAACATGATCCATTTGCTTCAGAATGATCCTTGAAGAGGAATAGCAACTAGACTACTTCTCTCTTTCACYCACACACGTTCTCTCTATGTAAGGAAAGTTTTTTAAAAGCAGAGTCTGGAAGTATCATATCCTTATTCCTAAAACATCTGTAATTAAATATAACCACAATATTTTAAAACAAACCACTGTCAGTTAATTTACCCTTCACTCACCTGCCAGTCCCCCAGTTACTTGCAGGGGCACTGCATGTTGGCACAAGATTTCTGTCACTTCCAGGGAGGCCTGATTTCAGCTTTCAGAATAACTTCACCTGCAACAGACCGGGGCCATTCTGTGTTGCCAGCCCTTCGCCGCAGGACCTGGTTGTCTCCTGGTCCAGAGCACATTAGCACTTTCAATGCTACCCATTAACTGCCTGAAACCTTGTCTCACCCCCCTGCTGTGCAGGTCAGAAACTAGGGCACAGAAAAGCTGACGGGATCCACAGAGTAGGAGTGCACACTCCCCACTGTGTCAGTAATGGAGCACACAAGCCCACAAGAAGCCTGACTCAAACAGGGAAGTTTGAAGAGACTGGTCTTCTGCTCTAGCCATCTGCAGCAGATTGCTATGGTTAGGTGGTGCAAATGCCGCTCACTCTGCTTGACTTGGGCAGGGCAAACTTACGCGTGCACTTAAGCAGGTGCTTGCTCATCCTCTAGGAAACACCAGACTGAATTGAAGGGGGTGGTCAGAAAAGGAATGTCAAGGTTGTTTCCTGTTTAGGAGAGACGGTGTGAAAATCTATGGAGAGGCAATTCGAACATCACAAGGCAGTGCTAAGGATTTTTCTCTTTCTTTTCTCTCTTTCCAGTAATCATTGATTAACGGAGAACTTCCGTCCTTCTCATACTCCACAATTGGCAACTCACAACCCAACCCGCACGGCACACAGGCAGGCACATCCATAACCCTTTGGATGTGTTGGAGTAAGCATGAGCTCTGAGGACCACTCTATTCACAGTGATTGGATCTGTTAGCATTGCAATGGTAGCCATCAACTTAAAAACAAAAAAACCCTCCTAGCCTCAAGCTGGAGTTAAGATCAAAGTAAATAGGACCATATATTGAATGAATACAAAATAGAAAACAACTTACAAAGGTCTAAAAAGATTCCCTGAAAAACACCCAGCATTTCAGTCAGCTTTAAATTTTCTTCTTGACCCATCTGGGTCAGTTAACAATCTGACAAAGGCATCTTAATTTTCTACTGGTTGAGGGCTCAGACCGTCATGTTCGGTAGCCACCTTTTCATCAGGTGTGGACATTTTCTGAGGTCAGACTGATGCTATAGGAAACACTGTAGACAAATTCTGTCATCACAGGGTTCAAAGAGGCTGCTTTGCTTCGCATTCACACACACATCTATTAGAGGGAAACTAGCTTTCTTCTGGTCCTTCCTTTGTTAGGTTCGTCACTAGATTGCAACTAAGAATTTAGCAATAACACAGAAAAAGACATATGAAGACCAGTCCATAAAGTGCTTTTGAAAAATCCTATGCTACTTCATCAGATGTCTGAGATACTTTTGAGAATCCAGCCTTTGAGTTTTCAGAGTTGTGATTACACAGCTCTTTGCACAAAATTCCTACGGACTTTATTTAGTCCACTTTGTAGGCTCCTCTTGTTCAATACAGCCTCAGAGACTCTGAGAAGTCTCATTTCCAGCGCCACTTATACCACAGGAAGCAGTTTCAATCATTCTTTCTCATGGAAGGAGAAATGAGATTGACTGTGTTATCTGTGTATAAACCAGACAGAATATAAAGTGCTGCAATACAGAAAAGCTTCTGATCTCTTTCAATGTTTGGTTGGAAGACAAAGCTCTTATAGAAATATTTTAAAAAATGTGAAGAATGAGCCTCTTTCAGTACTGAAAATGGCTCCTATAATATAAATATTTCAGAAGCATAGAGGACAAATCTGGGGGGGGGGGGAACACACAGGAGGCAGAAAAAGCCTTTGGGAACTGCATACAAGGAGTAGCCTAGAGCCTCCTCAGAGAATAACCATCTGCCTAATCAGAAAGGGTTAAGGTAGTGTTACCTTCAGAAAAGAACAGACAGGATCAGGGTTCCCCATTTCCTTTTTAGATTGATAACAAATTCCTATTTCATTTAGCGAGGTCCATAATGATACTAGAGACACCTGGGGCTTTGGTGGAATGGGAAGTATGTGTGGTAACAGCAGGCAAGTATCAGCTGTTGCATGACAGAAAAACACAGGTAAAGCACAGCAATTTAAACAAAGGCCTGAATAATGAGTACAGTAAGAAAGTATAATAACAGTTCAACAAGAAACCCACTTGAAAGAAAGCAGGTGATCCGACAGTATAAGTACAGGCTAATTATAGGATAGAGGTTTGGCTGACATTAGTAAGAACATACAGCATGTAATTTTTGTATATAGGATAAGGACAATGGGCTGTTTCCTATGTTTAAGAAACCATGACACTCCAGTCTCCAACCCCTGCCCTCAAGTTATTCCTAATGTGCTTTACAACACAGAGAATGGCTTTAAAACCTAACTGGGTCATGCTTTTAACCCTCTCTTGTGTTGCTAACTGCAAGTTCTTAGGTTCAGAAGATGGTTAGTTTTCTACAAACAATGTGTGAATGTTATTGTAGACTCACAGAGCTTCTATTCCTATCCTCCTCTTAGCACTGATATTTGAGGGCAGACCTACTTTTTTAGAGGATGCACTACAGAGCTGAGGCTTAAAAGGATAATACAACCAAAAAAAAAAAAAAAAAGAGGCAAAAAGATAGCTTTGGGGTGACAGATTTGGACTGGTGATGGGGCTGATTCTCAGTTCTGCCACAGAACTCCTGGGGCCATTGGCAGTCTTTTGTGCTTTGATTGCCCATCTGTAGCAGACTGGCCACAGTGTCTTATACGTTGTGTCTTTCTAGATTGCGAGGTCCTTGGGGCAGGAAGTCTCTCTTACTAAATGGAAGTATGCCTCCCAGCAAACGGGAACCATCAGTATGTCTGGGTGATCTCCATGCTCTGGAAAGAAAAGAAAGTAACAGCAACTTAGATGATAAAGATGGGGCATTGTTTATTTAGGACATGTTCAACTGTCARCCTCGCAGTAGCATTTATTCCTTGGGCAAAGAAAACAAGCAAGTAAGCCAGTTGGACTTGTTTCCTCTCAACTTTGTGTAAGGCAACTGAGTAATTCTTTTCTTCCCTCCATTTTTGGCCTGGTAAACTTTGAAGGCTGAGACACCTGAGTTTAAGTGAAATAGCATGACCTCAGGCACCCTGCTTTTACAGGAAAGTTTGAATCACAAAATTACCCTGTCTGAAGTTCATTTGTTCAGCAGAAAAAGTAAGCTCTTGGTTTATGAAAAAAATAGCCGACAGAAAATCCTGCTGAACAAAATATTTCATATGGAACATGAATTATATTTCCAGGAAAAAAATCCAGAAGTTTKTACACTGGCTTTACATTGCTTATTCTCCCATACCATATCTTGCAAATACTCACACAGCATGAGGACAAAGATAACAAGTACAGATAATGATAAGGCAGTTATCTCGCACTCTGCTAAACCGTCACCCACTGATAAAATAGTTGATGTACTGCAGGCTGATGCTTATGCACATGGCTTATGCCATGTGCTTCCTATCAGTGGGAGAAAGCAAAGACAGGAAAACAAGCCTAAAGTTACAGGGCACATTTGAGAAATTTTAGAGAACCAGCCTGAGTACGTAAGTGCAATCTTGTTATGAAGAAACTGTAAATGTACTTTTTTATCTCCCTAGTTGTCAGATTGTGTGGTTCTAATGCATGGGACTCCGAGTCCAATCTAGTGATAACAATTTATATGTACAAACGCTACATCAGTGCTGAACAGTATGTACTGGCCATATCAACTGCTGCACATAGATGTGCACAAGTGCCTTCACCTTTGTAATGCCAAGGGCCTTCTTTGTGCACTTCTGTAGCCTGACTTTCACCTTCAGCTCTGCAACCTTTCACCTAAGCTACTGCATCAGTATTTTCCCCTTCTCATTCCTATGCTGTTGCCTTTTRTGCTGTTATTCTCATGGCTTTGCATCTGAAAATTTTAATACTGTTACTATAATAGGTTCCCATGGGAAGCATTTGCCCACAKCATGTGAATCCTCTCCTAGCTTTCCCCTCTTCCTAGCCCATCTTGTAACTTTTGTTTATACTAGGGGAAAAACAAGACTTAGCAAATAATAAAATATATAATGGTTGTTTAAATAGCCCATAATTATCACCCAATCATAGGCACACCTAAAGTTTAATGCCCAATCTGTGTGCACCACTTGTGACTGATTAAGTGTCCTCCAGTCAGCCCTCATAGCATCATAAACAGGAACGACCAACAGGGAGTTTGGCTAGGTCCTAACGCAAAGCCTGGGGTTACTATAGGAAAAAGCATGGCGAGAACAAACATTGACATCTTCATCATCCTCACCACACTGCCCTGGGAAGACACTGAAAAGGACACTTCTCTGGGGACCCCATTGCTTTGCTTTGCTTCTTGGCTGGCCGCTAGGGAGTTTTCCCCTTCCTTTCCTCTCCTTTCTTTTTTTTTTTTTCCCCTGAGGTAACTTTAAGTCAATGCATGGACTGTACTAATAAAACTTTCTACACGTACACCTGTCTCAAGAGGTTCAACAGTAGTGTCCCCTTATAGCTAGCAAGGTCCCCTCTCCTTCCTGCAGCATAAGCCCTAGGTGGGAATGACAGGAAGCAGAGTTACCGAAAGAACAGATAAGTCCCCATGCTAAGCAGCTGAAGGAGGACACCACATCCTATGTTTTCAAGTTGAGAACTCTCGAGCCAAGGAACAGTCCCTTGGAAAAAAAAACCAAACAAAAACAAATAAAACCAAAAAACCCCCCACTGATAAATAGGGAAATCAAAAAGGCAGCCTTTTCAGTGGGGGAAAATTTATCATATTGACTCTAACTCGGGAAAAACCTACACCAGTTCCCTAAGAGATGGTGCTTCTGTTCTTAGTTTGCATTCACACTGCTGAACGACAACGACAACTATGTTACCTTAACAGCAACCCTTATCTACTGATTTCTGTATGTAAGCCTCATTCCTTTGAGTTTTCATGGCTTTTAGTCTGTTAATCCTGTCAATCATTGACTTCAAATGTTAGAAAGACTTCATAAATGCATATAAAACTCCCTCACTGTGGCAAAGAATCCAAATGTAAGTAAAAGTAGTCAGACAGCAGGGGCCCCATCCCTAAAAGAAAGTGGGGGTGGGGAGCCAAGCCACATTCAGGCCATCACTGCTGTAACTAATGTAACATGGCCAGGTTTTTACAGTAACTACCAAGGGATAAAGAAAAACCTTTGAACTGAAATACTGTCCAGATGACATTTACAGAAGTGCAACTCAGGAGTTGCAGTTTTAGAAGTTCTGCATTTTTCTAATATTCAAGTCTCTTCTTCACTCACGCTGGCAAGGAAAGCAACAGTGAAGTAATATAAAAAAATTGGAGAAGAAAGCACTGTTGTAACAGGCAGAAGGTTAAAAAGACAAGTTTTGATGAAAATTAATTTAAAAAAGCAATTTCGGTAAGTATGACCAAGCTCTAATTTGTAAGTAGGCTTTGATGCTATGTACTAGTGATCCTAAGCTCTGGTTCAAACTGTTACCAAAGGCCTCAGACAAGAAGAAGTCTCAAAGGGGGGGAAGGGGGGAACTGCTACCAGGGGCCTCAGACAAGGATTGACAAAACAATTAAAACATTAGCTTTCAGATGGTTTTCATTACTGTTTTATTGCAAGGCTCTTTGCTATCAACATGTGCCTGACACAATCTCAAGGCTTGTGACTCTAGAACAAAAATACATTGCTACACGCCTTTTTATTTTGGAACCTGGTAAGCCAAAATGATCCTGCAACAAAAGAGGGAAAATCCTGCTTAGCAAAAAATGACAAAGCATCCTGGACTATATTTAAACATCACAGCAGTACGTCATGTATTTCATCTAGATTTGGGAAATTTCTAAACATACTTTGTGGGGGTGTGTGGTATAACAAACCTTAGAAGGTAACAGCTGTTCTTTTTGAAATAGACATAAGAGATTCAGAATATACAAAACTCTACACAGAAAAGGTACAAAAAGATTCTTCGAGAAAACCTACCCTACCCTTCAGTACAGAAGATCTTCCCAGACTCAAATAATATTTCACATTGTATTTGAAAATAAATGCTGTTCATTTCTTAAATGCCCCTCTTTCCCCAAAATAACAAAAATCTCCCCCAAGAGAGGGTTACTGGAAAAGTAAAAGAGCAAAAAATAAGAGGATTAATATTAAGCAGCTCTCCATTATAAGGACCAACATCTTGTGAAAGTTTTAAGCATTTGGGCTGGTGTACTTCCATACCAAGTCCCTTCTTGCCACTGAAGTATTATCCTTTCACTATTTTGGTGGGACAATAGGGAAGAGAAGTCCTGCTGCTCTGTCGCTGAGAAACATACACTCCTTCACGCACAGGTTTTGCACCCGCGTTGTGGAATCACGGGGGAAGACAGGTGAGAAGCTGCRAACTGCAGACAAAGATTTAACTGTTGCCGCAAGCCTGCTTATTCCGTCTCCCACGTTTGGAAGTTGCGAAGAGAAGAAAGCTGGATTAGTGCACTGCAGCAAGTCTTGCCCTTTAGCAAGTCTGCTGCGAGCCTGGCACCAGAACAGCATTTTGCACTGAGGTTGCTCCAGGCCAGGAGCTGGGGAGCAGCGTTGTCCCCGAGCTCCTGCACGGGGATTACCAGACCGTGAAAGTAAGCAGAGCTACAATCTCGTGTTCCGACTGCTCCCTCTACTGGCAAATACAAACTGAAGGGGGAAAGCCTGACTCAAGTCGTGAAAAACAACAAAAAACGCACACAAGCAGCTGTGAAACTACTAAACAGCTAAGGTAGAAGAGACCGAGACCGAGATCTTGCACACGAGCCACGGGCTACCACTTCCTTAATAGTACGATGAGAGATTAGTCCTGTTCGTTACCATAAACAGCATACAGTGTCTGTATCTTATGTGGGTATTGGAGCTACCTTCTTCATTCGTTAACTGAATGAAGCTATCACCCATCAGTAAATGAAAGATTAAAAAGCAACATATTTTCTGCCTTCCCATGAAAAGCCTCTGTGGTATCCAAATACCCACAGTAATTTTCCCAGTACAGCATCCATTGCAGTTCTTGTCCTAACAGTGCACAGGCGCCTTGCATGTTTCTCAGCTTTGTCTCTGTTTACAGCAGGAAGTCCAGGAATGGCATAATATGAAGTTCAGAATGCAAAGATCAAATATTCATAATACTCAGCATCACCGGTTCCCAAAGTACGCATCCCACAGCACAGCCAAAGCCCCAGTTATCCTGAAGACTCTGAGGGTGAAGGACCACAGAGCACGGAAGGCAGTGGGATACCAACCCACACCCTCAGTGATGCTGCCTGCAGGATGCATATGATGCTGGGTCACAGCATCAATACACTTTATTGAAAAGCAGAGGCCCAGATGTTCTGGTTTTCCTTTTTCTTGCTAATGAGTTACTTGTACTGCTGGACATAAGTCCATAATATCTTATACCAGTCAAAGCGCTGGACATGGTAGTCCCTGCCCTTCTCTCCCCTGCACCAGCAATTACTCACACAGTACACTGGTGGCCAGACACAGCCTGGATCTGGCTGCCAGCAGAACAGCATGGTGAGCTCTCATCATGGAAGCAACAGTACTGATGTACTGGAATGGGAAGAAATGCAACAGCCAGTCTGGGACAGCTTTGTGCCACTCTGGATCCATCTCCAAAAAACCCACTCTCCTTCTAAAGGAGACAGAGTCCATCAACAAATGCCACTGACAGACATATTTTGTGCAAGAGCTGTATCACTGAATACACAAGAAACATGCAGCATTAACAACAGACGCAGTCAGGAAAGCAGACACACTCTGCCTTTAGGTTACAGGATAGACTTAACACTGAATTGGATGGTGCATCCTCCCCCTTCACCCTACACCCCCCCCCCCCAAAAAAAAAACCACCCCAAAACTGATAAATTAAGTGCTTTGGCAGGAAAATTGTGCAGAAGAGAACTGTGAAGGCATGAGGGCTGATGATGAAATGTATAAACAAGCAAATAACTTCTCTCTTAAGTCCCAAATTCTTTGATCTGCTTCAGTTCCAGTAATGTTACAAGACAGTGTTTTGAAATGTGCTTTGAATACACATGTTCATTGGAGAAACATTTGAAGTATCTGCAGGTTTCAGAAGACACCTCATTTTTAAGGTGCCTCCCTAAAGAAACACGATTTAGGTGACCATATTTTGCATACTAGTACATCATATGTTTTCTACTAGTGTGAGATCATTGGCCTTCTTTAATAAGATCTGATGAAGAYGGTCAGTTCCTACAAGGTTTGTGAAAACTGGCAAGCTGAACAGAAGAGAAAAATACTATTTGTTTCCCAGCCAGAGGAAAAGTTAGTGTTGAATTCAACTGTTATGGTACACCAGAAAGATATGTGCATCCTAAACCTGGAAAAACTTTCCATCAGAACTTGCATCTTAAGATATCAGCTAATTCAAACACAAGACAACATCATAAGAAAGCAGGTTCTATTGGTTCTACTGCTCACAATAACAAAGCACAGTTTGCTAACAGTGGAAAAAATGAAAAATGAAAAAAATATTCTTGAAACAGCAGAATTTGGGGATATTTTTAATTGTTATAGAAAGTTATAAAGAAAAACAAAGTGTTCCTCATTTAGCATTACACCACTCAAGTCTTAAGGCATGTTTTTTACTGAAAGTGCATTTTAGAAAGAGGCACAAACATCTTATTTTTTTGGACAGAAAGTGAGGTAGCTGGAGGCAAAGACATTTATCCAAGATCACCCAGAAGGCCAGAGGCAGAAACAGGAATGAAACATAGGTCTCGACAGTTCAGTCCTATGTGCTGTATGATATCATTTCCTCCAGTGTTCACTGTTAACAAGTGTGCACCCTGATGAACAGTGCTGTTACTTCAACATATGAAGAATACAATTTTTAGCAGAAAAAGCATTATGTTTAAAATACTCCTTTTAAAAACACTGCTATGTGATTGGAATATTAAATAACATTTGGATACATAACAAAGTCTGAGAGCTTTTCTGGGCATACTGTTAATAGGAGTGACTTCTGAATTTGGCTGAAACATTCATCTTAAATTCAGATTATAACATTGAGAACACAAGAAACGTTATATTGCTAGAATAATCACATTAACCGGAGAGGCTATATGGTAGATTAATAAAAAAGTTTCCCAGCCCATTCTTCTGTCTTTTCAGCACTTCACTGTCTTTTGACTACACGTGGCAGAAAGCATACAGCCCTTGTACAGAAAGAACACTTGCATATCACCCAGGGTATGTCTGTGCAGCACAACACAGTTGCAATCCAGAGGTATGAGAACTAGTGTAGGTAACAAATCCAGGAAAGCAAAAAAAAAAAAAAAAAAAAAAAAATCAATGAGGCAGCTTTTTAGTAGGGGTATTTAGTCCCCTAGAGTGACAATACTGTTTCCATTTCCAAGCCAACTCAGGAATCTCTGCATGGCACTTTTATCATATAAGCAGATCTGCAGTCTGGCATTTGTTTATTTTTGTTTTTTATGGGTCATGTGGGCAATCAAGAAAAATATTCATTTCAGATGTCCTTCATTACGAAGGTAACAACCATGATTCAAAATGATCCTGAAGAAGAGCAGAAGAAAAGGAAATATCTCCAGCCTACTAGGTATATTCTGGAGAAGGAATTTGTATAACCACAAACAAACACCTTCCTGTCTTAATCAGAGTGAGTTATTTCTTCTCTAAAAATTTCACATTTTATCCATAATTATTATACTGTATCAAAGCAAGAACTAGCATTTTAAAACAGCACTGTGGTTTTATTTGAAAGGCCAATGTTCTACTAGTAAGCCTTTCCCCTCACAGTTTGGAGTTGAGCTGTACCAGCACCTTTTCCAGCCTCATTGCTAATGCCATATTACCACTAATCTTTAATTTTCCTGACATGAAGGCCATGGTCGGCTTTAGTTTACCTAAAAAGAAGAAACAGAGTCATCAAGAAACAGTCACACAGGAAACAGTAATATCATTACAATAAGATYTACCACTTCCTCAGAAATTCCTCTTTGATATATATTTGGTATTTTTATCCACATTAAAAAAGCTAAATCATACTCTTTGGTTAAATCTCATCCCCCTCAAATGTCTCAGTCTAACAAAGTATTTCCACATGTATCAAATATAAAAATGTATTGAAAGCCTTTGCTGAAAAGGACAAGGCTGATTAATTGAAGTAGAATTTGCTTTTCCACTTCACTTTTAAAGGCATTTTTTGAGGACTTCATTAATGTTTAACTTACTTAATGGATAACTTCCTTTACCATGATTAATCTATTATCTTCTGACTTTTTTTTTTTTCAAGTTTGTTAAAGGAGGTTCAGATTTGTTTTGAACAGTGATAAACCTGGAAATCAGAGTTATGAAAAAGTACAGTTGCCTAATACTATAGCAAGTGTGACTGCCCTTTGTCCAACAATACATAGTAAATTTTCACCATAAAAATCCTTTCTAGAACTGAAACAAATTCACTAAGAGTGCAGAACTGCATCAGCTTTTGTATGCTATCACTTAACTGAAGATTAGGTTACAAATGATCTCAGTTGAGCAAGACCATGTAACTCAGGCCTTGGGGAGAAGGCAAAAARAAACAAACTAGTTTATTTTGCTACCAAGTTCTGTAACAAAAATATCTTATTTATTAGTTTTATTTAGCAGAAATTAAATCTGGGGGCATGAAAGGAGACTATTTGCTATTTCAACAACAATTTAAGGCATGAATGCAAAAAATGAAACATTTCATTGTTTGCCTGTATCAGTGCATCTGAATAAAGCAAATGCTTTGTACACTCTCTGGAAGCAACATGCATACTCAGAATATGCAGGGTAAATATTAGAGATCTGTGGAAAAAAAGCTCAACAGCTTGACTAAATCCTTTCTGAAGCTGCATTCACTACTAGAATTTTTATAGCTACTTAATAGAGCAGTAAAAACTTTTATGCTCGTTTTGTTCTCCAACTGTAAGAGCTAAGAAAGATCAAAAGGGTTACATCCTACTTTCACCTGAGCCACAAAAAGCCTAAATCTCATTCAATTATAGAGTCACAAAAAGAGGGAAGGCTGTCTACTAATCATGTGAATGACTTCTGGGCACAAGTAACTGCATCCACTTTGTTAAATATATTTGTTACTCACCTGTGAACATTTTCACAAAGTCAGCACTTGACATGCTCATAACTACATCAGCCTTCACAGGAGGCTTGCCGCAACCAGTGCTCCCACCTTTGGTTTTAAGGTCAATATACCAAGTGCCTCCATCATCACCTGAACAGAACAGTGAAAACATGATAGTGCAGGAAAGAGGGCTGCACCTTACTCTTTACCATCAGTCAGACAGCTATTTTCTTTTTACATTCGGCATAATTATATATGCTATTTACCCTGAAGGTGCTCTGCAAGAAGTTAACACTTTTCCCACACTCTCCGTACAGTCAAAGCCAGTCTTTGGCAGATGCCCTGTAATACCACATATCAGGGGACATGGGCAGAAGAACCCAAAGGGAGCAGCTTGCTGACAGAACTACTGGCAGCTGGCACTTTTAACATATCCCTGGACCTACTGAGTAATCCCAATATATTTTCATTCTAACCTGTGCATTATGTCCAGCGTTCTGACAAAGTCTGCCCCCACACACCACACACATACATTGTATGTAAAACAAACAAAAAGAATACCAGAAAAAAATCCCACCACTCCCCCCCTACAACCAAGCAGGTGTGGAGAAAAATCAGGAACTACTAGTCATATGGCAGGAGCAGCAATTCCTACATTTGCTGAAGTTGGTCCTGTAAAGTGGCATTACACGGAGGGTGACAAAAGATGTTTTGTTTCTCAATTAGCTTTAAAAGATGAATGTTTCTCTGTGAAAACACCAAATGTATTTTGCTATAAATGTGAGCATGTGAAGATTTAACAAACGAAAGTCTTACCAGATAATTCAAACTGAAAGACACCCTGAATAGCTTTCACAAATTCTTCACTTATTGCTCCCTGAATAACTCTAAATGTTTCTGCAACAGGACTCAATGGCTTGGCTGAAGCAGATTCTAAATCAACCTTAGCTCCATCCAGTCCTTCGTGCTTGGGTTGACTTGATTTCTTTTCCTCTTTGAATGCTTGGGAAGCACCTACAAAAAATAGATTCTTTTTCTCCGTAAAATGCAAAATACCTTTTTCTTAAGTAAAAAAGTCTGTTCAGAAAGTACATATACACATTTCCTGACCAGTGGTGATGTTCTAATATTTAAGATAAGCAGTTATTCTGTTATTTGGGAAACGAGTTTCCCAAATCAAAGGATTTTGCTATTTTAGTATTAAACCTCCCCCAAAAAAGGATGTTTTAGCACCTGGAAATATGAATGGGTGTGCACCAGTAAAGATAATTCCATAATATATTTCATTTCCTAATACATCGAAAGAAAAAACAAAATAAAAATTCAGCAGAACTCTGACTGTCCACAGTTCATTACAGATGCTTTACACAGCCTGACATCATTTTCCACACAATCCATATACTTCTTATAACACTAACATCCACAAGTGTTTTGCATTTGTATATCTTTCTCAGACATGGATATTTTCATTAATACCATTTTAAGGGCTTCTGAGTTGTAAATCAATTCACTGTCTTAATCAGCATTTTACTATACTGCAGTGAAAGTATGAGTTTAACAATAAAGGATAGCGTTTGCAATTTACAAGGCATATCAGGTTGCACAGCCTTTTAAAATGTCTTAGAAAGTCTGTTGTGTCTTAAGTATCAAAAAATTAATTATGACTGTTTTGTCAACCCTTACTAAACAACTTTGGTTGTGAGGCCCAGGGAATTAACAGCATCAGTCCCTGGCTGAAAAAATACTAGCACATTTTCTCAAATAGTAAATTAGAGGGAAAGGGAAGTGATCTATTCAAATATAGCCTCCTTGTACCTTTCCGTTATCCATATTTTGGCACTCCTTTAAAACCTAATCAGAATTCTTATTTGCCCTCCAACTGTCAAACTACAGCTTTCAAAACAGCAAAACCGATGATTTTCTAAAAATTTTTCTATTTCATCTGTGAGATGTTTACATTTGTGTAAGTTGTACAAGTTTCATCTAAGAAGCAATGGATGTTCTGCTTCATGTTTTCTGGAAAAATTAGAGACATCATATGACCTTTCTGCAAAATGTGCTTTTTGCTACTTATTTCTTTTTCCAGAAACATTTACCCATTACTTTCATACTACTGAAATTCAGATAGTCAAAAAAGGATTCTTTAAAATAAGGCACTGATTTTATATGATGAAAGTTTCGAAGTCCTGTGGAAGGCAACATTCTTTCCTAACATTAAGTACAGACACACTGCAACACTTCCAAAAATTATGCACCCCAAATGAGAAAAGGGTTTTGTCAGCTAGCTTGAATGGAGTTCTTGTGAGAAAACAAAAAAGAACTGAAATATAGATGGCATTAATTATGATCAGATATAAGAGTCAATGATCAACTTTTACACGTAGTGCTTTCCCTACCATGCTGTTCTAGTTTCATTGTTATCACATCAGGTTCAGCATCCAAGAAGAAGTCAGGTAACAGAGGGTGACCTAAACGGGAGGTAAGAGGGGAGATAAAAAAAAAAAAAAAGAGCAAGTCCAAGTAAAGACAAACAGTATAAGCAAGAACCCATTTTGTATGAAAATAAATCCTAGTTTGTAAATAACTAAAACTATAGTCTGAAGGAAAGATAGGCCAGCAGTAAGGCAAAGCCATACGTTTGTTTGGTTAGGTTTTGATTCATTTTAAATCAGAACTAGAAGCCTCTTAAGTTTGCAACGAAGAGCATCTGAAGAACAAGAGAAACCATCTCACCAGCTGGTAAATAGTAATATACGCATCTACAGTGCATTTGCTCCTTCTTAATGGATTTTTTTTTATTTAATAGACATTTAATGATTAAAGTCTTTGTGGACTGGTCTGCGCTTCCCAGAAATGCATTTTCTGAAAGTTGAGGCAAAAACTTTGCTACAGAACAAATTTAAGAACCTTTGAGAACAAAACAAAAATATTTGTTCTCCAAAACAGCCTTCCTTGCTAAACTTCTCAACTTAAAGAACTGTTTTACCTGGTGCAATTGCATAGACATCAAAATCCTTAATTCCTTCTTCTCTCAAGAGCGCTTCATCAATAACGAAGTTTCCAGTGAAACTTTTTGGTTTTGTTAAAATGCAATATGCAGCATCTGCAAGGATGTCCGTTTTTCTGCACTGTTTTTCTACTCCACTTCCTCCCAGCATATTCATAGCAGCTGTATAAATGGCTAGAAAGTTCAGAGAAAAAGAAAACAAAGACAACAAAAAAACAAAAAGAAAACATTCATTGATGATATTATATTCTCATCTCTCATCTGGCAAGTTAACAAACATTATTTTTCTTTCACAAGAAAAGAAATCATGCTTTCCATAGCTTTCACAAAGCTATGGAATACTACCAACCAACAAATAATTATCTTCAAGTACCAGTGAAAATAAAGAAAGCTATTTACAGAACCAAAAAGAGGAATAATGGGAAAGGCTTCTTAAGACATTCATGTCCCACTATCCCTCTATCAATGCACATGTATCTGCACTAGTCTTCTTCCCTCATGGATTTCTTCCAGGTTATTCAGGACATGAAAAACTAACAGAACTATCTTTCTCAGAGTGAATGTATGATATTAGCAATCAATGGGTGTTTTATTCAGTGATAACCATGCTGAATGTCTTCTTGCTTAATTTTAACCTTGCAATAACTCATGGGACAGCAATGTCTCTTGTAAATTAAAGATGAGAATCTGAATAGAGAAAACTTGAATAACTTGTTTAATATGCCACAAAAAGGCTGATCTCCAGATCTCCTGTGCTTTTGGTTCTGTTATTAACTAACTCTACTAACTACTGAACTGTTCCATTGTCTTCCTTATTTTTTCCCACAGAGAAACTAACACTGTGGCACATGTAAACTTAAGTCCTTAATTTGCTCTTCCTAGTTGAGGCATCTACTTCATTTTACTTCCATGTTCTTCTGCAAAAAAAGTTGTTTGGTTCCAGCTTCTGGTATTTGCCATGTTATTGGCCTTCCATCATATCATTTTGCTTCATAACTTCTTCCCATCTACTGTTCAAGATCCAACACACGCTGTCCCTCCCTTGTATGTTCTGGGGCAGATTCGCAAATCCTTTCGTACATTTGAGGCTGGCAGGTCCTGGAGGTGGAAGGATAAACTGGATTGCAAGTAACTTTTGTCCTCCTTTTAGTGCTCACACTCCATACAAAGACGCAGAAATGATTACAACATCCTTTAACAAGCAAAGAATAGGCATTGCACAGAATCCATCTGTCTGATGCCTCATTCACTTTCCATATAAGAACTGGGAAAAGGAAAAAAGGTTTTAAATGCTGCTAGAGAGATCCTACTCAAAGTGTGTTCTGGAAAAGTGCAAAAGGTGGCTGACCTTGTCCACTCATTTCCAAGGCTTATTCTACTCTTCTGTGGTGAGGATTAGATTTCATATATTTTTGATCAATCTCATTTTCTTTTTTATTTTAAATCAACTGAACTGCTATAAACACGTTCCTATTTGAGATAGATGGCAAACAGATATACTATACAAACAGTTTCCCTACGTCTTTTTCTCCTTTTGAAGGATAGGATGTCCATTAGCCTTTCTTTGGTCCTCTGGGATATGACCTGTCCCACTTTTCTTTTTTTTTTTCTTTTTTTTTTTTTTTTTTTTTTTTAAGATAACTACTGACAGTTCAGAGATTATTTCAGACAAGTACTCTGATAAAATTTATCAGGTCCTGTTGACCTGAATACTTTCAGTTATTCTAATGATGCATTAACCCGTTCACTTTCCCTGGACCACATTCCTGCCACTTTCCTGTTGGTGTCAACTGTTACGCTTCTAAACACAGTGAGCGTCTATGTGCACAGACCAAAGCAAAATGGCTTTGTACAGCTTCTGCTTCATACTCTGGCTGTCCATCCTTCCACTTACTCTATGTAAAGAGTGTCTGCTTTTCCTCTAATGCACATAAAGAGTCTTCCATGTGCCCCACTACTAGTAGCTCCCAATATACAGCTACTGTTCATACACAGTCATCCTTTGTGATGGGGTCTCCCCCTCTTCCTTTCGGTAGGCTTTCTCTTAAGTTTTAAGTAATGGAGAGCTCCTGCTACCTTACTACCAGCATATTTTTGTGTGTTTAACAACGGTTAATTTTCTCCTAGATAGCAGATCTGAAGTCTGATTAACCAATATCAAGGAATTTGCATCCATACTAACAAAGTGATAACCTCCAGTGCTGAGATTAATCATATTAATATGAGATTGTTGTAGATGTTTTTTGATTAAAATTTTTTTTTCTTCAGCTCTATTTTAGATACCATAGAAATCTGTAACTCATATCTCTGTGCGTGATCACATGGAAGTAGTTAACTTTCTCTCTTTTGGAAGATAAAAGTTTTGAAACAATTTTTGTTTATTCTAGACAATGAACATTATTATCTCCTTTTATACTTGAGGGCACAACTATAGTTGTCATGGAGGCATCACTGATTTATATAAACTTAGAGAGCTGATACCTAACGTTCCTAACACTTAAATTGAATAAGCAAGAACAGATTTAGCAACACAAAGCTCCCTCTGCATGCAGAACTTTTGGCTTTGTAGAAACCTTCATTACTTTTTAAATTACTTTGCAGCATCTCACAGAGAAAGAACTTTATAAACAAAGAAGTATTAGAATACACTGTTGCCATTTGTAAACTGAATCTTCCTTCACTTCAGAACCTCAGGTTCTGCTGGCTTCTAAGGAGAACAAATATTAGCCACATTCAAAAGAGATTGCCAGCTTCTGCAGTGTTATCCTCTTATCAGATACAAACATTTTAAAGGACACCATGGCACCCAACCACACAATGGAAAGCTACTACTTTCTTTGTTCTTTTATTTTTAAAATAAGAATACCAGATTTTGCAGAAGTTGAATTCATCTAATCATGGACATCCTTCAATACTTATGATCAGATCTGGGATGTTGGTACCGTTACTGACATTTGGAATGCTACAGCATATGCAAACACTGTGAAGAAATAAGGCATTCAGCTACAGAACACAAGACACTTGATTTCTGACTATAAAGTCATCTCTCTGAAAAATTTCTCATTGTGAATGGGTTAACAAGTTCTTCCAGGTTTTGTTTTCTCTTGTCAAAAAAACCAAGAGGCTGAATTCTTGAGATGGGGAAGGGGGGGGTGCAGGTAGCAGGGGAAGCTAAATTGCAAAATAAAGATCTAGTATGATCAGCTGGTGTCCGCAACTAGAATTCCTTAGCTTTCAATTATATGCTTGGGCCTACAAATCCACTGACTCATTTCCACAGAATTAGCAAATGCTTTCTCCAGCGTATCCAGAATCATATAGAAAAGGTCTTGAACATTCAGAAGGCTTTGGAGGGTGCACATAACGGCGCCTATGCATGTACTTACAATAAGCAAATAATCTTTAATGTCTTGTGCAGGAGAAAATCAGTCAAATTACTTATGTTCCCTGCAGTTTGATGGCAAGTCCCTGTCTAGACGAGATATTCTAAGTGAATTCCTTCTTTTTGCCTAACTCTCATAAACAATTTACATTGCTTAATCAGTCAGTCAGCTTCAGTGCCCCCAAAACACAACATGGTAGTTAAAAGATCTCCTCTGCTAATGGGAAACCAAATTCTTCCCATACAGAAGATTCCAAGSAGACACAGAACCCAGTTAGCAGCAGCATTTTAGGTACAAGTCAGGAGGAGGGGCATGTGGTTTAGGAAGCTGAGGGCTGTAAGAACCGAGTCTCATGGCCCTACTCCAGATATCAAAGTTAGACCCTGGGGAGTCTCCAATTAAACTTTTCTGAGGTTTCCCTGGAGCACTCAAGAAGCAAGTATCTGGATGCCAGTGCATACTCCTTATAACTCTTTCAGAAGCATAAAATAAAACAGGTACCCAAAACTTGAATGGTGAGTTTTGACTCCATTGCAAGGAAGGTAATCCAAACTCTGAAGCTATACCTGCACTTTCCTTCAGTACACCAAAGATGAAGAGCTAATCCTGAAAAACAGACAGTTCTCTCTACAAATCTACCCTGTTTACTAAAACACAGACATATCAGCACTTTTTCTTTCTCTTCCTTATCTTAAGACTAAGATAGACAGCCAAATGCAATCGGTGCCAAATACAAAGCTGTTCTTCATGTTGGAGACACCCTTAAGAATATAAGCACTCTCAGAATTTAACTCTGACAACCCTGAAAGTATGACCTTTGCCAGAGAAGACAAATATACCATTATCAAATTCCAAGAGCTTCTCCCAATTCCTTGCACCCAAAACTCAAGATCCACTCATGAACAGGGTGAAAAAACAGACAAACAGAACATCTCTGGGACATCTGTATTTTGACTTAAGCTAAAAAGATTAGCTTGTAGACAGGAATTTTAAACTGTCTAGTCTGAAAGTTACAAACAGAAGACAAAATAACTAGAAATATCAGCAAAAAGAACAAACAGCAAACTTAACTACATCTTTTTAACCTTTTATCTATTAAGTATCACAAGACCCAATTCAATAGTGTAAATATTCAGCAGCTATAGAAACTAATCACTTATCATAAGTGACTAACATGTTCTCTTAGCTCCTCCAATCTGGAATAATTGAATAAACAGGAATTATAAGAATAAATATGCAGGCTGCATGGGGAAAGTAGCAGAAAAAATGTAGTGTGTAGCATTTTGTGTTTTTTGATTCTTAAAATTAAAGTTCAGCTACTTCTCACACAATAGAATCTAGCATGATGTACATGCAGGTTTTGTACCCATATAATTATCTTTCAGAAACTTGATTCCTTACCAAAATACTTATATGAATAAAATACATGGTTACAAGGCATCCCTTTACTGGTAGGGTCTAAGATGCAAGTAAGCATCCTGACCAACGAGAAAGGTCACTAGGTCTGTCAGACATGCTAATCCAAGTGTTAAAGTGAGTACCATCTAGAGTATTAATCAAAGAAACTAAGCTGGTTTTGACTGAAATCATAACTTTTGCTAATATTCCTCATTTTAAACAAAGCAAATCAGAGTGTTTCCACACTAGAAGTTATGACAGGCCTGCAGCTCCCAACAGGAGAATGTTAAAAAGTGTCTGGGTAAATTTGGTACCATTTCATACATTCTGGTATGCTAACAGCTAACACCAGAAGATCTCACTTCATGTTAATAATTCCTCCCCCTTCAGGGAGGCTCCACTGGTTGATGGAGTAAGCTCTTTTCTTATAATGTCTTCTAACACAAGGACTGGGCTCACATCATTAAAGAGCAGGATTTCCTTCCAATTTTAAGATCAGTATCATTTTTGCACACAGATATATTTGGGATAAAGAGATTGGCTTACTTTGGCAAACAGCTGACTAGAAAGCCTGAGCTGCAGCTCCAATCCTCACTGACAACAAACCTAAGTTAACACGACATGGGAATGTCACACTTTTTTTCCTTCTACAAAACTCTCTGATTTCCTATGAACAGCAAGCAATGTCAGAGGGTTCTGTGAAAAACTGTCTGCTGGACCAGTATGCAAAAACTTATAGGAATTTTTTTTTTCTGCATCCACAGAAGTATGTCAGTTCAATCTAGATCTTGCCAATCTAACCAGCAAAGATTTCTAAATAGTGCTACATAGACAGGTGTTTGATACATACTAATGTAAACATGTTAGTATTTCTGTGATTCTATACAAACCAAATCTCAGGGCCTGTGAGAGGGAGCACTGGCAAGCCAAATGGCTTCAGCTAACTGAAAGGACTGAATGGGCTGCAATCTAGCTGAAGACAAGTTTGGATCAAAGTGGCAACTGTCTATTGAGAACTTTGAACAAAAAACAACACCTATGTGAGATGAACAAAGACTATGCAAAAGAACTATTCAATGTCCTGAATCAATTTCATAATTTTCATAAATAAGTTTAAAGTATATTCAAAGCCAAATAAATCAAGCCACAGAAGACAAAATACAAAAATTAGTTATTAGTACCATTTAAAAAAGAAAAGTCACCTGTTTTAGGCCATAAAGCATTGACAGCAACTTCTCCTCTAAATTCTTCTGCCATTCCCAAGACACACATGGACATCCCATATTTAGAAATGGTGTAAGCTAAGACAAGAAGTATAAAAACAAACAAACAAACAAAAAACCCCCACAGTATTTAGTATGATAAAAATTGACTGTTCATGTTCAAACCTTTAATTATGGAGCACAGAAAAGTCAAGTTACTTGTTCATAAAGAAAACTAAGTCTCTTAGGACAAAACAGTATATTTTTAGACTAAAAATATTCATACACACACCACCAGACATGAACTAGTCTGCCATTTTTTTTTCCACTAGAACTAAAATGAAAGCTATGCAACTATTATTTTTTTAAACAAACCAAAACAATGACTGAAGTATAATTGCACAATTTTTTGTTGTGTGATCTATTCACAGCACTCAACAGAGCTCTCAAATTTTTCCTGAGACCCAAGGCATACTAACTGCTTATGACCAATCTAATGTTCTATGAAAAAAAAAAAAAAAATCTATATCCCTCTTTTCATTTTTCAGAAAGGAAATTTTTGGGGGGAAAGAACTGGGCCTTACTGTGGAAGTTTATGATGACAACTGTCCAAAATTAAAAGGTGTTTACAAGTTTGAAATGAACAATGTATGTTTTAACCTCAAAACAGAATGAGGGCTCATTCCCTCCTCAAAATTACTTTTCATTTAATAAGATAACCTTTGAGTTTTATCTCTATTAAAGGAAATGCAAAACTGAAGCAGTAAGAAAAACGATTTTGATTTTCTATCTCTATTTGGAACAGAAACCATTTTGAAGTTCTAAAATTCCCCAGAAAAAGCACAGACTCTTACCTATGTAGCTTTTTTGAAAACTTAAAAGACATACTGGGCCATGAAACCTGCATTACTTCCTCCCAAAACAATTCCTTTCAGGCGAGGTACAGAACATAATGGGGAACTGTTAGTTCCAGTATATATTTATAGTTAAAAATACAAGATTTGGTATTCTGGGCTGTCACTCCTGCACATTTCACCAGGTTTTTATGGGGTTATCAAAAAACTAATAAAAACAAAGACATTGAACACTACTTACCACAATGATTTTTGAACCAGACGGGATTCAGATTAAGAGGTGGGCTGAGGTTCAGGATGTGGGCATTCTTGCTCTTTCTCAAGTGAGGAAGGCATATTTTAGACCTGAAAGGTAAAAGTCAGAACAAGTCAATAACCTTTTATTTTATGGAAGATAGTAAAAACATTTTATCTGACCCACCACTATTTTCATTTATGCAAAGGTCCTACACTAAGCTAAGACCCTGCCCTTATACCAATTATTTGATTAACTCATATAAAGAACAACAACAATAAAAAAGATCTGTCCTATTTCATTTATCTCAGGCATAGTACTCACACCTGAGAACTGGGCCACATCTTCCAAACAGTGCTCCTGCAGCTACTAAAAGCAAATTTTCCAAATACTCAGAAGCCATAATCTCCTTATAATAGTTCTGGTAGGCGCAACAAAACCATACAAGGGACCAAGCCAAATTATCAGTGCAGTGCATCTTTTAGTCATAAATATATCATCTCTTCTGATTGCACATACATTTCTTCTTTAAAATCATGTTATAGAAATAATAGTGTATAATGAAAGGTTATTACAAGCATTCTAAGCAAAACTGAAAACCTATTCTCTGCTGATTGGAAGGGTCACCTATTTCATTTCACTTAGAATTTACAGTGTTAAAGAGGAACAAGTACCTGTAAATCATAGCTTTCACTTTATTAGAAACTGTCATTTGATTTCAATTCTACAACTAGGGTACACTTTTACATTTGATCTCTGCTGGAAATCAATCAAATTTTTAATCAAGGTTCACAGGGAGGACAGGACTGCAGTGGACTACATTGCCTACCTAATATTTACACATTTCAGCGGGATGTATGCCTACTGTCAGCTACAGAAGTGATACCTACAATTGCAAAGTCATTAAAACAAGTACTATTTTTTACCACTATTTAAATGCACTGGGATTCCAACTCTTTTCAGCAAGTGTGAAGTTCACTAACAGATGTTTCACATTTGCTTAATGCACAAGAGCTGCAAACATGCCAACAGGTATACTCTGTAAGATGAGATGCCCCCCATACCTCTTCCACACAGACAAAAAAAATCCACACCATTTTTTTTCTAGCTAGTATAATATTTTCAACATTAAAATGACAACAAATCTCTTCAAATCACTGACAGAATCTACATAAAAAACAAAATGAAGAAAAGGCTGAAATGCTTGGCTAAGTTTTCCCAATTGATGATTATAAAAGCAATGACAAAGGCCATCTGTAACTTTCCTTGAGAGGCATTAATCTTTCATGTATTTTTCCATTTGCAGCAACATGTTTTTCTCTTTTTTAAGGCAGAGGAGTTCCCAAACGAAAGATGACTTTAAGAGTTCTCCTCTAATTTGGAATAGCCAGATATCACCATCAAGAAAGTGACTGTCACTGTTAACGAAAAAAAATGAGCTTGCCAATAACAATACCATAGAACCTACTCAGAGATCTAGCAAGAGACATTTAGCAAGAGGTTTCTCCCGAATACCAAGTTCCAAAGACAATCTTTCCTTGTGAGCATAGAACCTCTTACACTCACAGACTTTCAGAAGCAGGCAACCCAGGGCAGAAGTAAGAAATCAAACTCTACAAGCATGTTTCTCTGTCTCACTCACTTTCTTTCTACATACTGTGCAGGTGACTTTCTAGTTCAGAAGAGTACTATGCATGTGTATTCTTTAACTACTTCAATGGCAAATCCTTTCACTGATTTTAAAACAGCAGAATTTAAGGAATATAATCATAATGTCTGATAATCAAATTCAACTTTATGAACTGGAATGATGGACACTATTCTAGATCAAACTGCTCTGATATAAGAGACCCTGATCACATCAAGTAACGATTTAAAGTAGAGAATCGGCATCATACTATGGACTTTTTTTAATGCAGCCCTGTTAAAACCAAGGTTTTACATTTAACTCAGAGCAGCTATAAGACACCCTGCAAATCTAAAGATGACTCCTTAATGAACCTAGTTGGAAAAATGAGCAAAACAAGGGCCACAAATTGTGAAATCAATTCTTGGTAATATTTAATTAAGAGAATCAATAAGCTCAAAATAGTGGCAAACACTTTAGATCATTAACTCTTGTATTTCTCACTTATTTATGTTATTTCATGTCTCTTAAGACCAAAAAGAAACTTAGGAGAAGGAAGTTGACAAAGAAGATATTGCAGCTGAAGTTCACAAATGGTTAACCATTTTGCTTGGAATGAGAGAACAGAAAACATTTAGCAAAACCGAGCTGGAACTCCATTTGACAGAAATACACTAGCTTATCTGTTTGCTACCTGCATAGGGGGGCTTATGAATTTTTAGCAACAACAGTAATAAGACCCAGATTTATTCCTACTAAAAGTACATAATTTGGAGGAACAGCAATGTCATTGGCAACTCCCCATGAAGATCAACATTTCTTCCAAAATAATTACTTTTTCTAACTGTCAAATGCCAATTAATTCTTGCAAATGTTAATTTCAAATGAGTCAGTCCATAACTGAGCAATTTTCTGTGATTCTGTACAATACTTTTACTTGAACTCTAGGCTAGTGAGACAGCTATACAATTTCCTGCATAAACTGAGGTAACAATCACATTTTCTGTAACAATTACTGTTTCCCTCTCTCAGCACTTACGTAAGGTAGGTTCCTCGTACATTGACATCCATCATAAGATTGGCCTTCTTTGTTTCTGTTTCCAAAGTGCCAGACAAAGAGATGGCACTTGCATTGTTTACCAAAATATCAATGCCTGTTTAAAAAAAAAAAAAAGTCTCACATCATCATTTTAAAATACAAAGCATAAGTAAGACATGCTGTTCTTTTTTTATTGTTACTCAAAATTTTGAAAAATCTGCCTGTTAACGAGTACCTTCTCCCCACACCTTAGCATACCTCCAAAAGTCTTCACAGCTTTCTCCACAGCATTAATAATTTGCTCTTCTTCCCTCACATTAACAATGCATGGCAGTGCCTTTCCTCCAGCTGCTTCAACTGTGCAGTTAGAAAATAAGACATTTAAAAATTTGCTCTCAAACTGAACAAAAAGCATGAAACTACTAAGAATCTTTCATGCAATGAAATGTTTCAAGACAACAGTGAAAATCATACTCTCAAACAGTGACCTTGCCTGAGTATTACAGACCCATATCACTTCCTTTTTACATGTTTCTTAAAGAACAGAAAAGCCAAAACCATATCCTAACACTGAGAATGGGCATGGTACACACATGCCTCTTCGTTAACATAATATTTTTCACAATTATGCACATATACCTTCATTAAAGTAATATTTTGATAAGTCACAGCATTCTTGGGTGGCAAGAGAAGCATTAGGCTTATTTTATTAAAGGTGAATTGGTGCGCAGAGAGACTAAACAATTTTCCACTCATATATGAAAATTAAGCTAGRACATAGACCTAACCCAGTACCCAAAGTCCAACCTTATCTATTACAACTTACTCTCTTTCGCAGCAGTGTAAATAGTTCCTGGAAGAGTACGGTGGGGTTCAGCTGTCTTGGCAGCTATCACAATGTTTGCACCATCTTTGGCAGCTTTCAAGGCAATGGCTTTGCCAATGCCCCGGCTTGCACCCGTGATGAAGAGTGTGCATCCTGCCAATTTCCTACAAGTGAATGGGAAATGGGGAGTAAAGAAAAGGGAGAACAAAATAAAACCCTGTAAATCATTGACTTTCAAC
Source organism: Apteryx rowi (assembly GCF_003343035.1). Classification (NCBI taxonomy): domain Eukaryota; kingdom Metazoa; phylum Chordata; class Aves; order Apterygiformes; family Apterygidae; genus Apteryx; species Apteryx rowi. Next base: position 1,265,376 of record NW_020448108.1, on the reverse strand, counting down.
ACTCTTTAAGGACAAAAATAATGGGTGCAGTCTTCTAACCAGCTCATTTTCTTCATCATTTTACTAAGAAAACAGCCCCAAAATAAAAAAGAAATGGATAAAGCTAGAGTGCAGTACAGTCTTCCATCGCCACTGAAGATAAGAGGACTTTCTAAGTTTATAAGCTCTGTAAACCAGGATGATTACACAAGTTACCCAATTACATTTCCTCCCCTGTTGGGAAATGGTTCAACACATTGTTTACAACTGAGTTGCTAAGTTCTACAACAATGAAAAAGGAATGTAGATTGTGAAAATGAAACCCCAAGTTCTAACGATACAATACACCTACATAGCACTCTCTAATTTACGTGTCCCAGCATTCTAAACACAAAGAACCAATGCCTTAATGTGATATAAAGCTGAAATTCATAATCATAAAGTCTGTGCAGCRTGCCAAACACAAGAGCCAAAAATGCATTAGCTTGATTTTCAGAAACAGCAATTATTTATATTAAAAATTTTACACTAAACTCAGCAGTTTCCCAGTAACTATACTTAATCTAACCAAAAAATGGGTTCAATAAAAACCTTTGGAAAAAATAACAAGTTTTAGAGTCTCAGAAGGATATGTGGCTTACAACCAAACAATGTCACTGAATTTTTGAAGAACAAAAAACAAAACAAAACAAAAACTCAGGTCTCGTTTAAAGCGTATTTGACAATAAAACATCTTAGACAACTGGTTTTCAAAATGAAGAGATGTGCATTTCAGTGTTCTCCATATAACTTGTGTTACTTTCCGTAATTTAGTGAAAAAACAAAAATGCAAGCTTTCAACCCTATTTAAAGCATGCATACAAACAGCCCTACAGCAACTTCAACTTTCACTCACATCACAAAATGCTATATACAGGATTTTAAACTTGCACTAGTATTCCTTTACGTCTGTGACAGACTTTACTTACTCCTCCTTCTCCAGGCCATAGTTTTCTCTAAGCAAACTGAGATCATCTTTCTCTCTAACAAAGTCAAGGAATATAAGTGTTTGCTTTCAAAAGACAGAACTGAGATGTGAAGGTGTCTGCCGCAGCAAAGGTATTCTTAGGCATTAGAAGAGTCCCAGGAAGTCAATGAAGCCCTGCAAGTGCCAACTCAAAGAGCATTCTCCTATAGAATTGGATCTCAGAGAGGCAGAGGAAGAAAAAAATCTCAAAACAGTGAATCACAAAACACTACCACCTAGAGCTAGTCAAATGCTCAGTGAGAAAAGTTCATTTCAGTAATACATAGTGATAGCATTACAGAGTAAAGTAAGGCCAGAATTTGGCTTTTACCTTCAGTCGAAGGTATAAAAGGGAGTGCCTGCTACTCTTGTTGTGCAGCTCTTGTCAGTGATGGGGATTTAGCTTTTACAATCATGGGACTCTCTTTGAGGATTAAGGACCGCTAAAGAGAAATGGGATCCATATGACAAAGCGAGGCAAAAGCATTTTTGCCAACAGGCTGACCAACGTGGTGAGGAGAAGTTTAWATTAGAAATGACAGGGGAGGGACATTACAATACACAGACAAGTGAGGAAGTGGTAAACCAGCATAGAAAGCAAATGATGCAGGGGGAAAGGTATAAGATAGACTTCAGGAATGCTAACACAGGATAGAAGGGGGCCCACTTCAAATATATATACACAAATGCATGTGGCCTGGGAAACAAGCAGGAGTTACTAGAGGTTTTGTGTGCAGTCACACAACTACAACATCGTTGGAATGACCAAGACATAGCGGGACAGCTCGCACACTACCGGAGGAGTGTTGGATGGATGGATACCCTTCAGGATGCTCTTCAGAAGATGCAGGTAGGGAAGATGCAGGAGTGTTGGCTGTCTACATGAGGGCACAGCTCAGACATATGGATACGTTCAATGAGAGAGATGAGAGACTGGTTGAGAGCCTGTTGGTCAGGATCACATGAGAGGCCAGAAAGAGGGATTAGAGTGAGGCATGGGACAAAGCCTCTTTTAAACAACTAGAAGTAGTCTGTGGATCACAGATCATGATTCTCATGAGGGACTTAAACCTCTTTGACACCTACTGGAAGGATGCCACCAACAAACAGTCTAGAAGATTTCTGGATGGTGCTGGGAAGAACTTCCTCATAAAGGTACTGAATGGGCCAACTGGGTGTGACACACAGCTGGATCTGCTATTCACTAACAAAGAAAAACTGGCTGGGGATACAGTAACTTCTGGCAGCCTCAGCTTGCAATAACCATGAAAGGATCCAAGATCCTGTGGGGAGTGAGGAAGGAGAGCAGCASAGTACAGATCCTGGACATGAGGCAGGCAGACTCCACCTCCTTCAGGGAACTGGTAAATGAGATCCTAAGGTATTCATCTCTGAAGGGCAAAGGAGTGCCAGAAAGCTGGCAGGGCTATAAGCCCCTCCAAGCACTAGAATGGCCCATCCTGACACTCAGGAAGACAAGTAGATGCATCAGGAGACTGGCATGACTAAGCAGAAGACTCATGAGAGCTCCAATGCAAAAAAACAGCATGTGGGGCAGAAGCAAGGACAGGCTAAAAAGGAGGAATTAGAAACATTGCCTATGTATTTAGGGGTGGTATCAGAAAAAACAAAGTTCAGCTGCAGCTGAGGCTTGCAAGGGACAAAGGTAACAAGAGCTCCTACTGCTGCATTGGTAGTAAAAGGCTGAACAAGGAAAATGCAGGCCTGCTGCTGAACGGGGTGAGTGATTTAGCGACAGCAGATACAGATAGGGTTGAGGTGCTCAATGTCTTCTTTGCCTCCATCTCCACCAACAAGGTCTCCCAGGCCTCTGTGCTTAGGAGCAGGTGTCAAGGGGAAGGAGAACAACTAGCAGTAGATGACAGTCAAGTCAGGAATTACTTGAGAGGACTTGATCCATACACATCCACAGAATCAGACAGGTTATAACATATGTGCCAAGAGCTGGCTGATGTTCCTGCAAGGCTACTCTCTACTATCTTTGGAAATTCAGGAAGATCAGTGGAGATCTTTGACAACTAGAGGAAAGCAAATGTTGCGCTCATCTTCAAAAAAGCCAAAAGCACAATTCAGGGAACAGCTGGCTGTTCAGCTTCATTTTGACCCTTGGGAAAATCATGGATCAAGTCCCCATGGAGCATATTTAACAAGGTGACTGGAAACTGTCATCCTGAATATACCAAGGGTAAATCACGCTTGACCCACCTGACTGCCTTCTGCAATAAAATAAAAGGATTTGTGGCCAAGGGAACAGCAGTAGATGTCATTTACTTYAGCAAGGCTTTCAACAGCATTTCTCACAATATTTTTGTATCCAAGTTAGGACACTATGGTCTGGATAGGTGGAAGGTCAAATGGATAAAAAAAAAAATGGTTGAACGGCTGAGCTCAGAGCAGGATGGTTAATGAGTCGTACTCCACCTGGAGGCCAGGAACAAGTGGGTTATCAAAGGGAGCTGTCCTGGAACCTGTCCTGTTCAACATCTTATCAATGACCTAGAGGAGGTGAAAAAACACCCTTGGGCTGAAACAATCAATATGCTTGAGGGCAGGGCTGCTATCCAGAGGGACCTCAGCAGGCTAGAGGAATGTTGACAGGAGCCTCATGAAATTCAAGGACAAATGCACAGTCCTGCACCTGGGAAGAGGGAGCCCCTGCAATGCTACAGATTGAGGACTGAGCAGCCAGGGAGCCTAAAAAGGCCCTGGGGGGCTTGGCAGACACCAAGAGCACAAGTCAGCAGTGTGCCCTGGCAGCAAAGCAAAACAGCAGCATCATGGGCTATAGGAAGAGCATAGCCAGTAGATCAAGGGAAGGGATTACCCCTCTCTATTCAGCACTTGTTAAGACCACACCTGAATACTGCCTCCAATTCTGGGCCCACCAATAAAGGTTGCTGATGACAAATGAGAGCAAGTTCAGCAGTGGGAGATGGAGACGGTTGGGGGCTGGAACATTTGTCATGTAAGGAGACAGGAAGAGACCTGGGCTTGTTCAGCCTGGAGAATAGAAAACTTTGGAAGGACCAAACAGCAGCCTCCCCATACCTGTGAGAAGGGTGACTGAAGAGACAGAGCCAGGCTCTTCAAAATGGTGCTTAGTAAACATAAGAGACAGTTGGCTCTTTCAAATTGAAAGATGACAGGTTCAGAGTGGAGAGGTTTAGACTGCCTGCCCCACAGGGACAATCAAACAGTGGAACAGGAGCCCAGAGAGGTTGTGCCATCTCTGTCCTTGGAGGTTTTCAAGTCCTAACTGGAAAAAGCCCTGATCAACTTGGTCTGATCTGATAGCTGACACTGCTTTGAGAGTGAGGTTGGACTAGAGACTTCACAAGACACCCTAGGGTGTCTTGGGTGGCCATGACCCTTGCTTGCAGCTCTCTTCCATGCAATTCCTTCTCCACATAAACCTTTCCTCCACATAAACCTGTCTCTTCTCCCTAGGGCTCACAGATCACCACTGACAACATTCATTTTCTGGAGGTCCTTTCCTTAAATTCTAGCTCCATTATCTCCAGTTCTGCACCAACAGCCCATAGAAACAGCATTCACCAAAATAAGCAAAGACCTACTAACATGAAAAGTTCATTTTCACTTCATTCTCTCTGAGACGTGGAGCTGACTTGATGCTCTCTCTCACACTCCTGTTTATTTTTAAAGCATACTTGCTTCTTTTTCAGTTTTACTACTAATCATCTCTCACTCAAGAAGTCTCATTTATCCTTTTCAACTTGGAGTGACAGCATCTGCAAAGCCAAATGCACCAATCTCTTCAAATGTTTATTCTGTATCACCAAAAGAACAAGGCCTTGCACAAAATTTAAAGCATTTTACCATGTTAAGCACGGTGACAAGCTTGCAAGATTTAGGATTTACTTCCTAATGCACTTAACAGTCAAACAGTTGATGAGATTTTAAAGCATGTTCAAGTCTAAAATTGCATATAAACTGCACTGTGAAGGTTGTATCTTACTTGCTTCCACTCCAGCTGAATTCTAGCAAGAAGATGAAAATGTCAAATTCACCTCTATCTCAGGATCTGAAAAAAATAAAGATGAGCTCCTTTCCCACCAGGCACACCTGCTAATAGAGAAGCCTGCTGGCTACATCAATGATACTTTTTACAGCTTGCTTAGAGGTACACAAAGAATTTACTGAATAATTTACAGGAACAAATAATGTAAACTTACATTCCTGGCTGTTAGCAGTACTGGCTCTGTAAAAAAGCAGTAAATGCCTCTAAATTAAGATTCTATGTTGAAGAAAATTTGATTACCAGTTAGGAAGATACTAGCTTTATACATATACACTTCAGACAGGCTATGCAATTTTGATTAAAATCTTCCAATTTTTATTGTGAAGTGTTCCTGTCAAGCATATTAATTAATAAGCCACACAAAGCCTTCCAAGATCTCTGTCAATCTCCATTTGCACACTTATCTCCTCAACTTGTTTCCAGTCAATCTGTCTTAAAGAAACTCCTTGACGAAAGCCTTTGATGTTAGGCATTGCGCAATTACAACCAGCTGACCCCACAGCTGTAACTTAGGTTGATCCGACCGCCCGAACAAAACCAATTTAGAAACCTGTCATGACAAGAGCAATGCCCTACAACTCCCACCCTCAAGAGCCGAGAGAGCAATGAGAAGACGTTAGGCATGTTAGCACTACCTCTAATTAGAACAGCCCACTGCTTTCACTGTAAGAATTCAGCTTTAGCTCTTTAGAGCGTTGCTGAACTCAAACCATTTGAAACTGAAAACACGTCCATGCTAAGCTACCCACCTCAAGTTGAACGTTGGGGGGGGGGGGAGAAGCGGGCGGGGGTTACCGGAAATTTCTGTTAAACCAGCGTGGCACTATCACGCACCACCCACGACCTGGAAAACACCCCTAAAGCGACGCCGCGACCGCTCCCCGCGCCGGAGAAGTCACTCGGCGGGCAACGAGCGACGGCCGGGCCCCTCGGCCTCGCCTCCCGGCCCTCACCCATCCCCGGCGG
>NW_020448108.1:1227181-1259130 GCF_003343035.1 Apteryx rowi | reverse complement strand
CCCCAACGGCCCCAACGGCCGCTCTGGCGAAGGGGTGGCGCAGTAGGGCAAAGGCGAGCGGGGCCGCCGTCGCCCCCCTCCCCCCCCCGGCGGGAGCCGGACGTGTTGGCCTTGCTTTGGGCACCAGGGCGCCTATCGCAGTCCTCACGGGGCGATCGTTATGCGTATCGTCCTCTCCAGCCGTGAGAAGCCTGCGTAGAGGGAAGCACAGCTGCTTTTCTGGGAAGAACTTCCTAAGGCGAGTAGGCCTCCCCCCGCCCCCCCCCGCTCCAGACTCAAATAAAGTGTCATGACAGTCCCGTGCCAGGATCGTAAGCCTCAAGCCTGCAGTGACTGTGCCTGTGTGGAGAGCTGCAGATTTCAGCCATCTGTGGGATTAATTGCAGAAGGCCACAGACATCATGCTAAGCCATGTTCCCCTTAAACTTTTTTTTCGTCTCCAGTATTTAATAGGGGAAACTGAGTGATGGGCTCCTTTTTAGTCAAGGGAGAGTCAATTTACCTTCTAGGAAATGAGGGGCAGAGGGTGAATTTTCCTCCCAGGCAGTGAGGCCCATAGCTGTGATGGGGCTACCCATACCTCCATGTGGAGGTGGAGGTAGAGGTATGAAGGTCCATATGGAGGTATTTAGTGTGAGAAGCAAAGAACATTTGCAAATGTATGACACAAAGCGTCAGGTCTATTGGCTTTCTGCAGTTTTGCAGATGCCTGTGCTTTAACCCCACAGCTCCCCACTTTCACTCCAGATAACATCCAAGCAGGGGAGCACGGGTGTACCATGGGGCTGGTGTCCGCTAAATCAATGGTGCACAGGGCGAGGCGTCCCTCTCACTACTGTAGTTTACTCTGGACTGCGTGACAATTACGCTGGGATGCAGCCACTTTCTCTCTGTGTTTTTTTCATCACAGCTATTTACATGAGAACATAGCAAACCCTTCTCTTTGGAAAACTATTTATTGTATTTTGCAATGTCAGCTATTTTGTACGTAAGCTATGTGATTTATACAACAGATGCCGTGGCATTGCAGCAACACCTCTCTGTGTGTCGCTTCTCTATCTGTCATTTTGGACTTCTGTCCCTGGTAATACCCTGCTCCACCAACTGTTAACATTATCCCATTTTTTCACCCTTCACCTGTGGTTGACTGGTAGATCTTGTTTCACCTGAGCAAGATGGTGATGATGATGAAAATGTAACTATTCAGAAAGAGGTAGCAAGAATGCTCACAGTAAAAGATTTGAGCTGGGCACCATCATCAATAAAATGCTGTCATCTTTCATATCAGTGATCTGCTCTGAAAACAGTGTCTCATCCAGCTGACAGTCCTAACAAACTTGTTTCTGCCCTTCCAACCTCCATGCCACCAACCCTGATGTGCTTATTTATATGGTGCGTTTCTTAAGTTCCTGCATGCTTCCTCAATTCCATTAATTCCATTAATTTTTATGGGAAAAATTGTGTCACTACCTGTTACACTGTTCAGAATGCATCTTTGAGGGGTAGTGGGTTATGGCTGTACCTTACATACAGTGCTTCCACAGAAATCCTCCTCTTGGCTTGCCATTGAAGCAACTGTGTCTGAAGTGCACCTGTTTTCAGGAAAGGAAGAAGTATTTCCATCAGTTCATTTCTTTCCATGTAAGAGAAAATGTCTTCTCATGGAGTAAGCTGATATAAGCACGTTTAATTGGAAATACTTCCACTCTGGTCAAGAGAAATTACACCACGTGTAGTGAGTGGATAGTACAGGCCTCCAACTATATTTGTGGAAGAAGTGGAAGTGAATTCAATTCCCTCAACACCAAAAGTAATAGCCACTCCAACATGATACATGTGCTCTTCAGAGAGTCCTATCAGCCCCCACCACACAAGGGTCCTGGCAGAGATGACTCGGCATCAGGCAGTGAAGAGAGCATGTGACTGTCAAAACACTTGTTAGCTTACTGCAGAGATTTTTAACTTGGCAAACTCCAAGGACTTAAGTTTTTTTCAGAACTGGGATTTGAAAAGGCAATACATTTCTTCCACCAATGTTTTAAACAGGCAAGCAGCTACCTTTGGAACACCTTCTATGGAATAATTATATTTAGAACCAGTGTTACTTCCCTACAATTACCTTACGAACATGGTCTGTTTCATAGAGCAAGATAGTGTCTTCATTTAGCTCATAATGACTAAAATGGTAAAGATTTCTACTGTGTATTGTACAGTTTTGTCTATCAAAAGTGGAAAAAACAGGCAGTTTCATGAATAAGTTGTAATAAGTTACCTACTAGGACATTATTTTTATTACCAAAGAGGTTATCAGGATCCATTTTAGGATTTCTTTTGGGCACTGACAGGAGCACAGGCAGGAGACTGGGTAGCATATCAAGCATTTGAATATCTTCTGTGTATCTGGACTTTGGAGTAACTCCTGAAATGAAGATCCTATTTAATTGCAACCACATTTTAAAAGAATGTTTGAAATCTTGTTTACTGAGTACGAGATGAATCAAGTAACTGATCTGCCTTCTCTTGCTTGTAGCCCTGTATTTTTTTCACATCTCACCCCAGCATTAGTCAACTAACTGTGCTCTAAGATTCTCCTTCTTTCTTTCCCTTTTGTCTATAAACTATATGCAAACATTTCCCAGAAAAGCCTAGGATATTTAAATTTCCTTGTCCAACCCAAGACTTCCTTCATGATAGAAGGGGAAGAAAAAGTCAATATGCTTAAATATGTTTTAAGCTCCCTTAAATGAAGAGCCACCTTTACACTCAGCAGTTAAATTTAATTCAATTTATAGCAATATCAGCTCACCTCTGTCATATAGTTTAGCTGTTCTTTTCACAGAATCACAGAATGGTTGAGGTTGGAAGGGACCTCTGGAGATCATCTAAGTCCAACCACCCTGCTCAAGCAGGGTCACCGAGAGCACATTGCACAGGATCGTGTCCAGGCAGCTTTTGAATATCTCCAGAGAAGGAGACTCCACAATCTCTCTGGGCAACCTGTTCCAGTGCTCTGTCACCCTCACGGTAAAGAAGTTTTTCCTCATATGCAGATGGAAGGGAAATAAGTTGTCTGAACTGAGATCCCTTTCTCTACCTCAGACACTTGTTTCCAAGTGAACATGGAAACCTCGTTTCTATATGTCCTTTTTGCTTCCCATTGCTGCGTTCCTGCTGTTCCCTCATTCCATCTCCCAAGGGTCCCACAACCCAGCCAGAGGCACCAGTTCTACCAGGATGCCCTGATCACCCCCAAACAGCATGGCCAGCAATATGCACACACTACAGACCCACATTCCCAGCAAGGATGCTGGACATGACATTGCCAAGCAAGAACAGCACTTGCTCGACAGCAAGATTTGCTGGACAACACTGATTTCTGCAGCCAACACAATAATTTCCATTTGACTTGGCCCTGTCACCTGCAGGGTAACTGCCTTTATGCATGACTGCAGTTCTCTACTTCTAGACTACCACAGCAATTTGCCATTACATCAAGATCTCTTTCTTATTGAGTTCTGAAATTTGAGCAAAGGTTCCAGARCACAATTATGATTCCTTAACCCACCAGCCCAAAACCACCACATTAGAAAAGGCATTTCAATGTTGTGGCTCAGTCTGAAAGGCGGGATCTCAAGCTCTAGGTTCATAAGCAGTGGCAGCTCAAGAAGGCTGAGGTTTGGAATATTAATTTGAGAGACCTGCAGAACCTCCAAGGAGAAGAGTGCTTCTCCCTCGCTCCTTTCCATTTGTCAGCACCATGTGGGATGTTGGAGGAGAAAGCATAGAATCCAGTTCTGCTACGTGGCTGCAGTGTCCAGCATGCCTCTCCCTCAACACTCATGTGGGAAAGGAAAGGAAAGGAAGGAACAGGTGCAACTCAATTATTGGCATTTTCCAGCCAGCTTTCATGGCCCTTGGCCAGAGCAGCCCACAGGGACAGAGACTTGTTGAAACCCCAGTAGCAGCTGCTGCAGCCCAGAGCTCCAGCCCATACTTTGGGAAACTTTAATTGTAAATATTTTGTCACCATTACGTTATGGAATTAGATTTATATGAAAAGGTAATGACTGGCAGTTTCTTTGGAGGAGAAGGAGGAACACTATATTATGTATTTTTATATTTGTCTAATACAACAGAGCATTCTTAAAATACAGATAATAAATAATATAGACTAGTTTTGTGCAGATCCATGTGAAGACAGCTGGATTATATCCACAAGGACTTCAGGTTAGACTGGTTTACTAAAGTTGAATTTTATCGAATAAGATCACCTACCCTTCCTCAGTAAGAAGTCTGGATTATTTGCTTCTATATTTACTGCAGCTTCAGTTTTGGCATTTCAGAAGAAATGGAGAAGGGAACCTCTGAATATTTTGTGTAGAGCCACAATGCCTCTCCAACCCCTAAAGTGACAAAGGTCCAGTTGCGCATGTTTATCACATAGTCAAAGCATAGTCCAAACTAGTCCCAGTTGATACCACATCAGCTACTTCTCACTGCCTTTGCCCATGCTTGCTCTTTGTGTACATCCACAGCACAACAGTTTAATACTCTCACAAAGGGAAGTAATCCACTTTGCACACAGGCAAACAAAGCCTTCAGCAGCGTTTACTAGCATATCATGTTGCATAGAGGTGAAAATAGAAAGAGGGAAAAAGGAACTAAGCACCACTCTGCGGTGCTCTTGTGATAGCACTTAGGGCACTGCCTGCAACTTTCCATCATCAGAAGTGTATTTATGGGCTGAAAGAGATCCAGGGAGTTCTGAAGATGCTCCTGGAGAATAATATTATCTATACTGATCAAATGAAACAAAAGATTGGGACAGTTAGGGTCTATGCTCTCATGTGGCAGGATTGCACTCTGTATGATTTTGTTAGTTAAGCTTCCTCCCGCCCATCATCCTTCCCCACTCCTTTCCCCAGTGTTTAAGGTTAGCAGGGAAAATACAAAAGAAAAAAACATTGCCAGCTGAGGTGGTTCCAGGGCCCTCCTGTTTTTGTTCTCCATACTTCAGGGTGCCTGTTGTGCTGGCATAAAACCATATGGCCATGCTATGAACTAAAAAGGGATACTGAATGAGCTAAATGATCTCTTTTCTCTTCAAATTAAGCCATATCAATTCAGCACAGTAAAATTTTGTTCACAGTTAAAAAAAAAAAGTACAGAAACACATATTATTRTTGTTCCATAACAGAAGAAAATAAACAGTAGAAGAGAATATCCCAGGCTGGTCCCACATGAACTGTTGTGCAGAATAGACGAGACAGTGTTAATTCACAGCCCTTTAACACTGACTTTGCTACATTATTTTAAGTTTCCCCTACAGTTTGGGATTCTAATTTATCTGAAATCAGCACACCAGTCCTTGCCTTTTCCTAGCCATGTAAGATGTGACTCCAATGGACAAATGAACYGATTTATGTACAAAGTTTCATTTTGTAGAACCTGTAGTGTCATTCTAGAAAAAATATGCTGTGTAGTGTCATTTTACAAAACCATTCTTGCCACCTATTGCCCTTAAAAATTCCCTCTGATTCACACTTCAGCTGAACAGGTTTGCTCTGAATACCTCCAAACTACACTCCCAATAATGCCTCACTTCGTATTCAGCCGACTTAGATATTCTGTTACACCAGGACGACTAGTATCAAGCTCAGTTATTTTTTCTCAGAAACGGTTGGCTTAATTGCAGGCGTCCCTTGATTATTACTGCACAAGTGAAAATGTGGAATCCTGAGACAGGATAAGTACAGGTAAAATACAGAATTCTCTTAGGATTGATTATTTAGTTAGGAACAGCATTTTCCACTGCAAGTCACTTCACTGCCAATTTTAAGCACTGTTCCCAGCTGCCATCATAAAAGTGATTGCAATAATTTTGCTGGAATGGAAAAATATCTTTCTATACATTCCATATCCTAAAAAAAATTGCTTTAGTCTTTCAAAATAAATTGATTGTAAATTAGAGAAAGGTGAAGTTTCATACTGATGTATGAAAGTTTCAGAAGTTGATAGAAGACCAAAGAAAGAGCTTTAAGTTGGAAACTACCTAACCCCATTAGAGCTTTTGCTAGCATCCCAATGGCTTCATGTCTTCCATGTGTAAAGACCATAATACCCACAAGCAAAATGTATAATCAAGTCCTGACATGAAATATTTTCCCTCTTCAAAGGATACTGTGTGTCTTGGTAATATAGCTTTGCAAAGAATTCTGTCTGTACTCTAGTGAGTTTTCAACTCACTGTCTCTTTAAGGTCTACTCTTGATTTCCCTATTTAAAGCATGAATGCAGTGTTTGTAGGCAAGCCCTTTTTGTTCATATTCCTTTACCTAATTCAGTCATGCTGCACAAGTCAAGGTAGTTACATGGATTTATAATACCTTAGAATCTCAGCAACAGCCTGGAGAAATGAAGCATTTATGCCCAGGGATTGACACTAGTTAAATAATCTTTTCCTCATCAAAGATTCTTTCCATGTTTTGGGGGACATCGCAGTGGGACTGCAAAGTGCTTCTGCTCTCAGTGACAATTTACTCTACAAAATCAGAGGAATGAAATAACAATGTAGAATTTGCCAGCATGGGGGAGCTAGTGAGTAGTAAGGATCAGGTCATTGCAAAAGTATTGCAGGGAGCAAAATATTCAAAGATAAAACCTGCTGAAAGCTGTGCAAGTTTTTCCACTGCCTTCACTTAACACCTGATGGGAATAAATTCCATGTTGTATCTCTCTATATACATTATAAATATAACAGCTATAACTGAAAGCTCAAAAAGTAAGCACTAAAAGCACTGTGTCTGACCAAAAGGATTTTTTTGGACCTACAATATGAAGAAGAAAGACCACATGATTTAAAAAAAAAAAAAAAAGGAGCACAACACAAAAGGAACAGCATGTACAGCCTGATTTCTTTAGAAACTAACTTAAAGATGCAAGTTCATGATTCACAATAAGCTGACATAGCACTGAAAGATACCCCAAAGAGCTTACCTTCATGTGTATATCAGCTGCAGAAAGGAAATGTTCCCTTAACAGATAGTATAATGAGAACAACACAATAGCAGAGAATTAATCTGCAGAGGATATCCTCCTTGATTCCTTAAAGAAAACATAAAGTGGATGTTGCAAATAGCTCACTGGACATGAAAATATAAAAAAGTCGTAACAGGAAGAGAAAGCTGCTTTGGAGCAATATCATCCTGTGAAAATATTAGTTGTTAAAACTAATCAAAGAACTGAAAGATATTTGAAACAGCTTGAAAACTAGGTAAGGCCAATCAGTTTTAAAGCTGCTGGAGGCTGTTGCCTTGCTGAGCTCTTCTGAGCCTGAGTACACAGCTCAAATTAAGATGAAAGAAATGACCTTTTTTTTTATTTGAGAGAGCACCACAAGGTCCTCTTGAGCAATCTCACAGACAGAGCATAATTCTAATCCCTTGATATCTTCACCTGACCTTGGAGATAAGGGAAGAATCTGAAAAGAAGCTAGCAGTAGAGAACTGCTTTTCAGATATGAGAAAATTTTAATCCTCCTGACTTGAACCCTTACAAATCAGGTCAGGAGACTTAAGCTAAAATATTAAAATAGTTTCAAGGGGAGGACATCAAAGTCTCTTCCTTGTTGCTTACTGATCAGTAGATAAAGAAGAGTCTTCCATTATTTCAAAACTAGTGGGGAAGTTTATTATTATTAACCTGAAGCCAGGAGGAGAGTATTACAATCAAGTATTACTGAGTATGATTTCAATATCTGAAGCAACACTGAATCCATAAGATGTGTTTTCTTTTTGGTTCCATATTGTTATATCCATTCAAAATATACTCAAAGACTGGTCTGAAACCAAGAGAATATTTATCTAAGCAAAAAATACTGGTAAATGCTTTGTTCTTGCCTTTTAAAACTTGTTTTAACATATTAAAAGCTGTGAAGCCTCATAGGAAGAGAAGCATACAAGACTATTTCAGATGAAAAGAATTAAACATATATTTTCATAGTGTGAATGAAGGTAACTGTTCAAATTGCTGAAGACTTCATCAGTGGTGTCCAGTTCTGCAAACAATTAAGTGCATCTTTGCTTCCAGTGTTTTCAAAAATCTCAGAGACACTGAAAATATTCATAAAATTAAGGGCTTTACTTTTGAATAATATGAAAAGAAACACTTTACAAATACGACAAAACTGTACAATTCCTAAGAATTGTACTGGGCTGGAGTCAAACAGCCGTCAGACCTAAAACTTAAAACCTTGACAGTTATGTCTTGTATATTAGATAAGTTTGTATGCATGATATGTTTCTGTTATATTTACTCTTGCCCTCTCCTATGCAATTCAATAAGGCTATTTTGTAAGGGTATAGCAGTTCCACCAGGCAAATGGACTGTAAGAAGAATGTGCTGCATAGCAGAATGTTTGTGCTTTAAATGCTTAGCAAGAATCTTCTGTGAAATAAGAACCACACCAACAAAGCTTACGCTTGACCATAACTGACTTTGTTCTGGTTGCTGCAACCTGTATCACCTGTAAGGCATTTTAGTCATGAAAACAGCTGGAGTACAAACCCTCCTACTGCCATCCCCAGGAGCCTCTGGTACAGATAGAGAATATATAGCTTGATCTAAGGTTAATGGTGGAGGTCTTTTCTGTCATTCATATTAGCTGTAAAAGGTGACTCTTACAAGTGTAGTGCTGCAGCAAGTTGCTCTGATACTTGGACATAGAGTTCCAGTTTCCCACTTTAGCAGGTCTGTTTCTTGGCTTTCATACAAAAGCATAGCTGTCAGCTGAGTCATATAGCAAATCCAAATGAGGGAGTGAAAGGGTGAGGGGAGGATGCTTTCTTTCTTCAGAACATATCAGAAACATTTTTAAATTAGAGTCTATTTTAAAAAAAACTCATTTGTTGACATCTTGGAATGAACCGTCAGTGTAACACTAGCAAGGTTGCTGCGTCCTTGGCCTTCAGGCAGGTATGCAGGGAGGAGGGTACAATGCTTTCCTCCCACATTCCTTGGCAAAAGGATTGAGACTATCTATTGAGACCTCTATGTAAAAATGCAGAGAAGTAAATTATAGTGGACTCTTAATGGGCATCCCAATCACAGGTTGCAAATAAGTATTTGACTCATTAAAAATTCTGCATGTGCTTTTTTTTTTTTTTTTTTTTGGTAACTCTAAAATCAAGACTTCTTGCTTCTTAGGAATGGACAAAAAAAATCAACACTGTGACTTTCTCAGCTGGTAGAGAAGACAGGCATCAGAACACAGAATTAATTAGTCATTACATGTGGCTCATACATGGCCAAAGAATGAGTAAGAGCTGCAATTGGATATGTATTATGATGGACAGTGGTTTCAAAAGGAAGAGCTTACGTTTCATTCACTTAAAATAAGACCAGTGTAACAATCAAACTGTAAAAGAGAGACTTCTGTGGACAGTTAAAAGAGTAGAAGAGAAACTTAATACTTTACCCACCATTTCCTTTGTTAGCAGGTGGTTTATTTCTGCAGTGATGCTGCAACAAGTTACAAGCTATAAAGCAGGGATACTGAAAGCAAAATCCTGTCTATGTGTGATTTCTAGCAGCAAAAACAGAGATATCCAATTGCTGCCCTGAAACTTTGGCTCATGTCCGTAAGCAAAATAATTCAGATTTTGCAGAGATAAAAAAAGAAACAATGAAAATAATCCCTCAGAAGTCATGTAATGGAAATATTGCTGGATTTACCAATTGCTTTTAAAAGTGTCTAACATTCAATAATGCTACTATTTATGATTTTTTCTGACTGTATTTGTCTTACTAATATCCTATGCTGCACTGTCTTTGAAAGATGACTGAGAATTATGTCCAGGTTTTCACTCACTGTAGCCCTGAAATTAAACTACAAGTAACATTTTATGAGGAGTCAGAAATTAAACTAATCTTTCAGCTAAGAGCTGAGCTATAGTACCGAAACTTGTAACTCAGCCCTAGTTATCCCTTTCATCAAAAGATGATCCTTTACCTGGTGGAAAAGTGGAAACATATCTTTGCCATCCGTGACAGAATGCAGCATTTCCTCTTAATTTTGGAATTCCACTTGTATAGGGTTAATTCAACCTTGATAAACCTGGTAACAGAAAGATGTCTGGATGAATTAGTCTTTTTGCACTTGGCTAATGGGCTAGGGTGAGAAAAGGTCATCCAGAGGGTAACTAACCGTTTTTCAGCCCAGGAAAGGGTTAAAAAATGCTGAGTGGGCTGCACTGAGGCAGGATTATCTAAAGAGAGTGCAGCAAAAATGATCAGTTTGCAGGCTGTCATTCTTTTGGCAATTATTACCATGAAGTATGTTCCTAAAAGCCAAAGAAAAAATTTATTAAGAGGAAATTAACAAATAGAAATATGTGCCATGCTGTTGTTTGACTGTCCTTCTGGGGAGAAAAATATTGATAGTACTAGGAGAGATTCATTGCTACACAGACCACATATTGAATCAAAGCAATACTCTTTCATTCATTTCTAAAACCCACAGATAATTTCATTCCTGTGATTCAGAAAAGGAGRGAGTCCCTAAACAGGGCCTTTAAGCTGACTTCTGTGGACAGAACAGCAGGTTTTGCAGTCTCTCTAATTATACCTGCATTTAGGATCACCAGCCACGACTGACTAATCATTTCTTGGTCTGCTCTAGCAGATTTGTTACTGCAGGTGTTCACAAAAGATAACAATGGGATTGAGAGGTCTATTTTAAGTGGTCCATCTCATCTGATTTGGAATTACAGGCCCCATGGATTCAGACAGGTGCCCTTTCATCAGCCTCGCTCCTGGTGCCGCACTGGCATGGGTTTGGGGGCATTGCCTGGAGACGTGAGCACCTCCTCATGTTCAGATAGCAGTGGAGTCTAGGATCTCAGCCCAGAACACCTTGACTGAGCATGAAAGACATGCAACAAATTGCCTGTGGGGCAAGAGAGACCAGATGAGAGGTATTACTGTCAGAGGTGTACAAAGGAGTTGTTTGCACTGAAATACCGAAAAAGGCTAAGAGAGTTTATAAAAACAAAYTTTGCACATATTTTGCTGAGGGTAAATACAGCCTTCACATCAGGAAGGATGCTTCCAAGAGGGGTGCTCATTTAGCCATATTCCAACACTGATGATTCATATAAAAATCTTCCATGTGAACACTTACCTTTAACAGGAAATATCTTAAATGATCTCAAGTTTCTAATTTATTCAAACACTTACTAACGAACTGTAAGCTCATACATCTGCTTGGGAGAGATAGGAGCCACCTTACTAAACAGAGCACAAACGTCTTTGTCAACAGGCTGACTGGCCTGGTAAGGAGGACTTTAAACTAGGAAAGATGGGATAAGGGGGTAGTTGTAGGGACCACACAATCAACAAAAAGGGCTGAAATGGGGGTACCTCAAGCATTTGCATGCAGGCAAGGAAGTGCTTCCAAGACAACACTATGGGGTTGCACCCCTTCTTGGAAATCTGCATGCTCAGATGCCTCTCTGAAGTGCCTATACACAGCATGGGGAATAAACAGGAGGAATTAGAGATCTGGGTGCAGTTGCAGAGTATGATCTCATTACAATTATGGAGACCCAGTGGGATAGCTCACATGACTGGAATGTTGCAGTGGATGGCTACACGCTCTTTAGGAAGGACAGGCCAGGAAGKTGAGGAGGGGGAGTTGCCCTTTATGTGAGAGAGTAGCTGAAATGTATGGAGCTGTGCCTAGGGGTGGGCAATAGGCTGGTCGAGAGCTTATGGGTAAGGATTAAGGGGCAGACTAACATGGGTGTCACTGTTGTGGGTGTTTGCTACAGGCCACCTGATCAGGAAGAAGTAGTAGATGAGGCCTTCTACAGACAGATGGAAGTAGCCTCACATTTGCAAGCCCTGATCCTCATGGGGGCTTTAACCACCCCCATATCTGCTGGAGGGACAACACAGCAGGGCACAAGCAACCCAGGAGGTTCCTGGAGAGCATCGATGACAACTTCCTGATACAAATGATAGAGGAACAATCAAGGAGAGCTGTTCTGCTGGACCTCATGCTTACAAACAAAGAAGGGCTGGCTGGAGATATGAAGGCTGGGGGCAACCTTGGCTGCAGTGACCATAAGGTGGTAGAGTTCAGGATCCTGTGAGGAGGAGGTAGGGCAAAGAGTAGGATCACAATCCTGGACTTCAGGAGAGCAGACTTTGGTCTCTTYAGGGACCTGTGTGGAAGAATCTCATGGCATAGGGTCCTCGACTGAAGAGGGATCCAAGAAAGTTGGTTGATATTCAAGGATTACCTCCTCCAGGCTCAAAAATGGTCCATCCCAATGGGCAAGCAGTCAAGCAAAGGGGGCAGGAGAGCTGCATGAGTGGACAAGGAGTTCCTGGCACAACTCAGACAGAAGAAGGAAGTATACAGAAGGTGGAAGCAGGGACAGGTAACCGGGGAGAAATATAGGGGTGTTGTCCAAGTATGCAGGGATGCGGCTAGGAAGGCCAAGGCCAATTTGGAGTTTAATCTGGCGAGGGATGTCAAGTACAACAAAAAGGGCTTCTATAAATATGTCAGTAACAAAAGGAAGACCAGCGTAAATGTGGGCCCATTGTTGAGTGTGACAGGGGCTGTGGTGACAAAGGACACAGAGAAGGCAGAGGTAATGAATGCCTTCTTTGCCTCAGTCTTTACTGCTAAGACCAGCCCTCAGGAATCCCGGGCCCTGGAGACCAGGAAGAAAGTCTGGAGAAAGGAAGACTTTCCCTTGATGGTGGAGAATTGGGTTAGGGATCACTTAAAATGGACACACAGAAATCTGTGGGCCCTGATGGGATACACCCACAAGTGCGGAGGGAGCTCGTCAGCATCACTGCAAAGCCACTCTCAGTCATCTCTGAAAGGTCATGGCGACCAGGAGAGGGATCTGACAACTGGAAGAAAGCCAATGTCCCCCAGTCTTCAAAAAGGGCAAGAAGGAGGGGACCCAGGGAACTCCAGGCCAGTCAGCCTCACCTGCATCCCTGGAAAGGTGATGGAGCAGCTCATCCTGGAGGCCATCTCCAAGCATGTGGAGGACAAGAAGGTGMTCAGGAGTAGTCAGCAGGGCTTCACCAAGGGGAAATCATGCTTAACCAATCTGATAGCCTTCTGTGATGGAATGAYTGGCTSGGTAGATGAGGGGAGAGCAGTGGGTGTTGTCTACCTTGACTTCAGCAAGGCTTTGACACTGTCTCCCATAACATCCTCATAGGAAAGCTCAAGAAGTGCGGGCTAGATGAGCAGACAGTGAGGTGGATTGAGAACAGGCTGAACAGCCTCAGAGAGTTGTGATCAGTGGCACAAAGTTTAGTTGGAGGCCTGTAGCTAGCAGTGTCCCCCAGGGCTCAAGGCTGTGTCCAGCCCTGTTCAACTTCTTCATCAGCGACCTGGATGAAGGGACAGAGTGCACCCTCAGCAAGTTTGCTGATGATACAAAACAGAGGAGTGGCCGATACCCCAGAAGGCTGTGCTGCCATTCAGAGGGCCCTGGACAGGCTGGAGAGGTGGGCGGAGARGAACCTCATGAAGTTCAACAAAGGCAAGTGCAGGGTCCTGCACCTGGGGAGGAATAACCCCATGCACCAGTACAGGTTGGGGGTTGACCTGCTGGAAAGCAGCTCTGCGGAGAAGGACCTGGGAGTGCTGGTGGACACCAAGTTAACCATGAGGCAGCAATGTGCCCTTGTGGCCAAGAAGGCCAATGGTATCCTGGGCTGCATCAGGAAGAGTGTTGCCAGCAGGTCGAGGGAGGTGATTCTCCCCCTCTTCTCAGCCCTGCTGAGGCCACATCTGGAGTACTGCGTCCAGTTCTGGGCTCCCCAGTACAAGAGGGATGTGGCACTACTGGAGCAAGTCCAGCGAAGGGCTACAAAGATGATTAGGGGACTGGAGCATCTCTCTTATGAGGAAAGGCTGAGAGAGCTTGGCCTGTTTAGCTTGGAGAAGAGAAGGCTGAGAGGAGATCTTATCAACGTGTACAAGTATCTGAAGGGAGGGTGTCGAGAGGATGGGRCCAGACTCTTTTCAGTGGTGCCCAGCGACAGGACGCGAGGCAATGGGCACAAACTAAAACACAGGMAGGTCCATCTKAACATGAGGAAAAACTTTTTCACTGTGAGGGTGACAGAGCACTGGAACAGGTTGCCCCGAGAGGTGGTGGAGTCTCCTTCTCTGGAGATATTCAAAACGCGCCTGGACGTGATCCTGTGCAACGTGCTCTAGGTGACCCTGCTTGAGCAGGGGGGTTGGACTAGATGATCTCCAGAGGTCCCTTCCAACCTCAGCGATTCTGTGATTCTGTGTGATTCTGTGATCAATCTTTAACATAATTCTCAATATTTTTTTAAATGTTAGCACTCTTACAAATTCTGATTATCGGATCTTTCTTCTTTTGATATATTAATAAATGTTTTCATCCTACTCACTTGGTAAAGATTTGGGGTAAGACTCTATACAGAAAAGGCACCCTAAGTAATCCTATTACTGTGTAAATCAATCAGTGACTCCATTAATAACTGCATTCAAAAAAGTACAGGTCAGTATAGAACTTATTCTGACATTTGTTACAGAAATAATTTGCCTAATTTCATTATGAGCATACAAAGCTGAAGCAAGTGAACCTAATGATCTTAGTGTGGTAAGGGATCTGGCAGAGGACTGGAAACGGTGACCAGTTCCATTTTTTCATGGAAACAAGTGAAAACAAGTAACTGCAAAGGAAAGCAACCTTTCCTCTCTTCCCCCCCAAATATACAGTGCTGTTTGAAGTGCCCAGAGTCCAAAAGACCATGCAACACTCCTGCAGAAGCCTACAAGGATGAACAGACCACTGGGAGTAGGGGTTTCTAAACTGAGAGATACATCTTGTTAATACTAGACAAACTTCTTCAAAGTGAAATGCAAAATGCTGCTCTATCAGTCAAATGTTTCCTGCTGCTACACATCCACACAGCTGTCACCTCCTCCAACTATAGTTCCAGAGAAAACCCAGACTGGGAACACTTCCACTAGGTGAGGCCAACAGCTTCAGCCTTCTGATCCATGCAAGAACCTCTCTGGGGAAAAGTACATTTTTATTTACCAGGAATTGCCTGAAAGGTCAGTTTSCAAAGTAGTTATTTTACAGATCAAAGGGAAGAGAAGGGAAATGAGCCAGCAATCAGAACAACTGTCCTCTGAATTATGTGGTATTCTAATAAACAGGTCAAAGCAAAATTGAGCGAATAGGTCCTAGGCTGACTGAAATGGATATCTGTGCATTATTAAAAAACAAAACACAACAAAACACAACAAAAAAAAACAGGGTTTCCAAAACAAGAGTGTGAGCCAAGAAAGCTGAAAGAAGATCTGATTAGAAATTCAGGAAAACAGAATTCAAGGGAAAATGAGAGACTTGTTTGTTGGAATAAATGTAAGGGCAATCCTAACACAGTGAAAAAATACCAAACACCAGCAGGACAGTGTCAAATATACAAGGAAATCAAATGTTTTTGGAAAAGCAAGTCACTGGTAATAAAAAGTCCCAATGAAATACAGCAAAAGAAGAAAGTCCTGATGCTAGTGCGTGGAACAATGGCTTAAGTCTGTGAATAAACTTTACAGACAAATGTTTATTACTGGCTTGGGGCACTAGAAATAAAACTGAAAGACAAGCATTTGACAGATGCACAAAATTGGAATACAGAAGGAGAACTTTATACAAATGATAGTAACTACTCTCATTAAAAGAAAAACAAAACCAGATACGTAAGGGTATTATAAAATTGATACTTTGAAATACTAGCATAGCCTTTCTGTGCATGCTTTGGTTGAGAAGAATTGGTCTGCAAACACAGATAATAAAATGGTGTTAAGAATAATCCAAAAGAAAAAAAAATGCAACAAACCCCCAAACCCAGGAGAAGCTGGTAAAAGTGTTTTCTTTGTTACCTAGTCTGCACTACAGGATTATAAAATATTATTCCTCATTAAGCCAAAGGGAGCCTGTATCCACTGGCTCCAGTGGCTATTACTATAACAAAAACCTGCCTCAGGCTATACAGTGATTTCAATCAGACACTGTGCAGGCACAAAGGTCTGCCCACAGGGATCCAGCCGAGAGTGGGGATTTGGAGAGTATGGCCTGTGATAGCACCTGGCAGTGCCCCTCCAATTAGTCATTTGCCACACTGCTGAACTCTCAGACAGTATTACCGTCCAGACTGTAATCAGGGACCACTCAGTCTTCAGGTTTCTGAACACCCTCTGCCCCCTGCCCCAGCTACGGGTATGTTTTTTACAAAATCTTTTCTCAAGAGYTGGAGTCTAAATTTCAGCTGTCTATCTCCTGAGTCCAGCTCTGCCTGGGCTCCTCCAGTGCCCATCACTTCTGGAAACAAGCTCTTTCCTAGAATCCCAGAAAACGGAAACCTTCAGATTCACACTTAAACCTTTCAGAACGCTACAGCCCATACAGGCAAACAACCTGACAGAGTTTGCACAGTGTTTCTAGACCCATCATTACTTTCACTTAAAGAATGAAAACTAACTGTGTCCAGACCGTTAGAATAAACCCAAACTCTTTTTCAGTGCAGCATCCTCCATTCCCCCTCACTGGCACATGGGAATGTGCATGTCTAGTTCTAGAAAGCAGAATTCTTTTCTCCCCACCCTGAGCTGCTAAAAATAGTCAAAGAAAGCAAATTGTTTTGCTCCTTTTTTTTTTTGTAACTCTCCACTTCCCCTGTCAGGTGATATGGGATTTTTACAGACCTCTTCAGTGATTCTCTGCAAGCAAGTAAGTTTTATTCAGGAAAAGTTAACTCCTGTTTTTCCAGCTCATGGATTTCCTGATAGAGAACAGGAGTCAGCAGGTCTTTATTGCCAGTCACATGCCATCAACTCTGAGGAATTTTACTCTAAAATCACAATGAGAAGACAAAGCAGTTGAAATGGGGCCAGCAATCTAACAGCTACCTCCGGAGTCCCCCATCGGAGCCAGAATCCATGCAGTCTACAAACAGACTCCCAGGATCCTCCCTAGGCCTCCCACCTGCATTTCTAACCTCTGGCTGGAGAGGAAGCTGCCCTAAAACAAGTACACAAAGTGTGAACACATACTGCACCCTCTGCTTTATTATTTTAACAACTGCAGCTGAAATATAACTGGTACTTTACAGTATGCTGTGGTTGTCTTTGTAAAGACAATACAAGTCTCTACTGATTGAGCTAAAAAAGCAAGCATCCTCTCCTGCTTGCCAGTAAGAGATGTCAATGATAATTCTTTTGTTAGTCTGAGTTAGCTAGCTTCCTCTACTGGCAAAAGGGGGGGGGATTTTTTTTTTTTTTTTTTTTTGGCCGGTATAGCTAAGGTTAACTGAACTGTGTTCAGTGGTAGGGGTGAGCAAACTTTTCAGACTCCTTAATCTGCACCATTCATGTCAGAAAAACTTTTTCAGTGTTGATCACACTTAAATAACAGGCAGCCTCATTATGGGGCTACTTCTGTTTCAACTGAATTTCCATGTTGAAGCAGTGGTGAGGACTGTAAGTTGTATGCAGGTTGTTGATTTTGCAGATTTTAGCATATGTATGTATCATATGTAAAAATAAGGAAAAAAAGGTCAAAGCAACAGCTAGCCTATAATTTTCATAGTACTTTGTCTCAAAAATTGTTGGTGAATGGAGAAAACTGATTGTAACAGCAGACCTAAATGCAGATGGTTAGAAAAATGTGCGACTAAGCCAAGTGTAATTTCTTATTCCTGTTTGATGTCTTGCTGATGGAGCTTTTAGAAGTTTTTGCTTTAAAAAAAAACAACAAACACAAATCAAACCAAAACAAAAAGCCTCAAGGAAGCCATTATCTTACTCTTCAAAGTGAAGTTTTTTAATAACACTGTAATAAATTACCAGTGAATACAACTACCTTAAAAGCTAAGCTGCCAAAAAAAAGGCTAAACCTTACTAAATAACGTATTAACTAAGGTGCAACCTCCCCCTTTTATATTCACATACACATGCATACAAAGAACTGAAGTGCCAGTATAAACAAGAAGATTAATTAGAAAGACTCCTTTTGCTACATCCTTCATTTGATATGCTGGGGCTAAATCCAGACAAGGCCAGATCACCTGTGCCAAGCAGAGAACTTGCTATTCTGATTTTCCAATGTCTTTAAAAATGAGGCACCCTTACTTTCTACCTAAATTTGTTCTAAAATTGCTCTTTACAATGTTCTATCTTGCAGGCTCTTATTATTGTAACTTACTTGAATGCAGTCTGAAACATGCGATTACAGGTGGCCATCTATGCAGAAAAAATTAAACATACATTCTTTTAAACATCTTGTGCTGAACCTTAGTGTGTGTCTTCATGTCACTTCTCTTCAAAAAACTCCATTTAGCTGCTACATTAATAAGTATGGATATTGACAATACAACAGGGAAGGAATCAAATAGAAAAGGCACTCAGAAGGGGTGGAAAACAGGACAGAAAGAAGAGCCAGATTTCAGTATTTGTTTTGCTGTCAGTACAGGAAAAACAGGGTTGTGCTATAACCATGCATTTCTTGATTAAAAATATGTCAGAAGAGCCATGTCACAGCAGGTACATATGTGGTAACTCCACTTCAGTGAGACCTACGCAAAGTTTGCAAAGTTAGCTTAAAAGCATAAAAGATTGAGAGGACACTGTAGTGTTTCAGTTCCAGCTCTACTGTGTCTTTCTATATCTGTTCCTCTACTCTATTTTATCTGTCTATATTGTGAACTCTTCAGGGCAGACACCCTTCCCCACTGGTATTAGAGGAGATATCTGTGAAAATGGGTTTTATTTCTAGTGAAGGGTACAAAAGTTCTAAAGAAATAATGATCATCTAACACACCAGCTTTTTCATATACAGGACGAGGAGCTAAATCTTGGTAGCAGAGWGAATGTACAACGTTATAGGTAGAGAAACAGCGTTTCTTTAGAAAAGAGAAGTTTAAGCAAAATGAAAATCAAGGTACCATGTGTTACAAAAACAAGTTTCCCCAAGCTTTAAAAGAAGGTTTATAGCTTCAAATAACATGTATAGTCAAGGAAACATACTCAATTATTAATAACAGCCAGCAGGGCTGCCACTACTCTCTTGTACCTGCTGCTCCATACAGCTGATTACAGAAATAAGTCACAGCAGGGTATGCATTAGGCAGCTATTGGTGCCCACATTCAGTGCACTGTTAGGAAGCATGTTGAAGGCTGAATACTTCTCTAGCTATCTGTGAAATACTTCAGGAGCATAAAAATGTGCACCCTCCTGTGTTTCACTGTAACCAGAATAAGACTCTTTCATTTCACAATTTATTTTCTATAACTTTTTGCTGGCATCTGGCAGGAGGGAGAGTGTCATGCAGCATATCCATCCATGATATACTGTTTACAGTGCTTTAAAGACGGGATACCTTTTACCTGAGTAGATAAAACGCACTATAGACCTTTACACAATGAACATTTTGTATGCTTAAGCTATACTTTAACATGTCAAGGTTTAGTAAGGCTCCTCCCCTAATTCCACTAATGCCTTCAACAACATTTGCCCCCAAATTTTACTAAATCTATGTTTAAAAATTATGTTTCAAAGCCTAATTTAGATTTTGAAGTTACAAAGAGATCTGTCATCCAAAGAAATCCTTTTTCTCTATACTCTCACTGGCTCTTTCACTGTGAGATACAGATATTCAGTTTAATATTGAAAGGAAAGGAAGACAGAGAAGGCTGAAGGCCAGTGGAGAAGCAGAAGCTCCCTCCTTCCATCCTTCAACCACTGTGATTTTTATAGAGGTATGAATGTCTGACTATGCCTTCAGTGTCATGCTGGAGGATTAGTGCAGAGCACCACTGCCAAGAACAACACATCTGTATGTCTCTAGAACTTTTCACGCAGACAACTGAGCTCCAACAGTTTTATTGATAGCATTTTTCATCTCCTGTAAAAAAGCTCCAGAACTCTGCAATAGAGTTGAAACTGTCCTGAACAGTTCCTCTGTACACACCTGTCAAGGCTGCTCTGCCTCACATCATTGTTGGACTGGTCCAGTTCCCTTCTGGAACCCTGGCAAGAATTAGAGAAAACAGCAGAAGTAAGAATTTGTGTGGGGGCGTTTCTGTACTCACTCAAGCTTATGTTAGCAGGAATTAGCAAGGATGCTAACCACACATAAGTTCTGACTTTGCTCAGAAGTTTTCCGGGGGGAGTTGAAGCACGGACTATTCTATGACACCCCTATCTTTTGGAAATGTATTTACTTCATAGGTAAAGAAACAAAGGATGGCTACATGTTCAGTCCTGCTCATATAACACACACTGGAGGTCCCATTGACTTCAGTGAGACTGTTTGGCTGAGTATACAGCCAGGATTTGACCCTAAGAGTCCATGGAATGAAAGCAGTAACTTTTTAAAACATATTTTGTGAGAGTGCACATCAGTCTTTTGGGRGTTTAAATGAAAGGCTTGAGCGGGTAGTGAGAAATAACTGGCTTTGTATGAACAATGAATCTGCTTCAGGCTTGTATGATTTGCTCTGATTGTATCTATGTTTATTATTATTTCATCCTCCAAGCTCCCGTTTCTGACTATGTGGACTTACTGTATTTAACTTTTAGAAAACTCCTAAACATGAGCCAAGTGAATGGCAGTAGTAGGGATTCTCTTAAAACCTATACACTGGTATTTAACATTTTTCAAAACTGTATTTCTGTTAGGAAAGTTTTTAATAGTCTCATCTTATGACTT
This sequence comes from Apteryx rowi, assembly GCF_003343035.1. NCBI lineage: Eukaryota > Metazoa > Chordata > Aves > Apterygiformes > Apterygidae > Apteryx > Apteryx rowi. The sequence continues at coordinate 1,238,338 of NW_020448108.1, read as the reverse complement.
CTGGTTGGAGCTTTTCAAAAGGCATTTCCCCTTACATTGTTCCCTTGAAAAGTGGTATTTCTGAGTATATTTGAAATGATTAAAACAATCACAAATTATCTTTTTCCAGAGTGGTTGGATTTAGACAAATACTATAATCCTGTGTTGCAGCAGAAATGGTGATATTCAAAGGTCCATGCAATTCCTGGAGAAGGCACATTTACATAGTGTGCTTTGGGGAACTTGCACAGGCAGTAAAATGGACAAAATGCTTTAAAAGATTATTTGTAGTGGGATCCAGAGCTTTAATTCCTTTTTATTTACATTTTCAACGCATACTTTTCATTTCCATTTAACAGCATTAGACATGTCTGATGAATCACACAGACACTGTTCTTTTTGACAACAAAGAACCAAAGACATGAGTAACCATCTGAAACGGTATCGTATGGCTGCCAGGTGTTCCCTCTCCTGAACACAAAAAATTAAGGTAGACAATTTGTTCCCCTCCCTTCTTCTAGATAACAGCTGTAGGCTWCCTTTKCTTTAKCCTCCCTTCCCCCCCCCCCCCCAAAAAAAAAGCCAAATATTTCTTGGACACTTTTACGGTAATAAAACAAAGAAAACCTCTGGATAATTAACTTGCTTCCAACCCAACACCCCTCAGAGCCTTCTCAAAACAAGGGAAATTCATCACTGCTACAACTGACCATATCTTGTATAAGACATGCTCTGAAAACATTGCTCAAAACAGGAATTAGGTCTAGGCAGACCTTTGAGGACCTAGCCCACTTTTCCTAGTTTAGCAGTGAACTCTTTGTAACTTTGATCCAGCCTCTCAGAGAGCGTGAATTAATCCCATGGGTCTCTGGACAAAAGTTTTCTAGAACCGCGCTTTGGTGCTTAAAACACTACTCTTTCAAGAAGTCAGACTAAAAAAACCTGCCATCCAGTGCATTATAATAGTCAAGCTATATCTATAGCACAATACAGTAATCCACTACTTTATACAACATAAATTCCCCCTTTGGACAGCAAACAGCTCTTGGTGTTCCACAATGCATTATCATTCAAATGAGGTACAGATTACCTTCATAAAATGAAGCTTTCATACATATGGCTTTATACACATCTTAATATCATACATACATACATATCTTAAATGATATCTGTTTTTAAAAATAACGTGGAAAACATACTCACCAGATTTTCCTACTCTGAACTTTCAGGAAAAAAGAACACTGAAAAATGCTACAAGAAACATATAGAAAAGATTGCTCGCTGCAATTGCTTGACTTAGTTTCTCAAGGTCTTCATACAGTTCTCTGAAAGAAACAAGAATATAAGTCTCAAAGGAGAATGGCAGACCATTTCACTAGCCTACCTCATGAGTGGGTGCTGCTGTTTATCTATAATGTGCTAAAGGCTCCTGCTGGGCCAGCTGCTGAACGAACACGGACTGCCTGACTATCCCTGCCCTGAAGAATGTGTATTCTGAAAAGAGGACAAGCAAGGGGGTAGGAAAAGGGCATGTAAGAGCAGAGCAACAATGCGGTCATTAACAACGGGGCTGTTAAATGGTAATTGTTTTACACATTTTAACAAATGATGATCAGTTTAACCTTTTGATAGCATTCCCAGCACCTAACTTCCCTCATTCAGCACCTTATCCCCCATGAGAAGCTTCTCCCTTGCTGAAGTACAGCCAAACACAGTTATTTGTCATTCCTCACAATTCAGGGGGAGAAAAAGGAGTGACTGAAAAAGATTGAAAAAGAGAGGGGAAAGACATTCTCCTAAAAGCTGCACCAGATCTGTGTTGGATGGTTCCCACTACCCGTGCACACTCCATCATGTGATGAATGTCATCTTCTTTTTAGCTGTACCAATTCAAGTGTTTCTAAGACTGGACTTCAACTGAGTTGGTAAAGGCAATCATCTTAAAAAAAATTTAAAAAAATGAGGACACCATTTTCATATCATTTTTTAGTTGAGCCTACAAGGCAAAACAACCCATTTCTGTTGTTCATCTTGTAATTTTCCTGTTTATGTGATAATTACTTAAAGAAAGAAAAAGAGAGCTATGAATGGAAATACTACATGTAGGCAGATGTAGCCTGGTAAACCTACCAGGAGTATATCCATGGAAGAAATTTTGCTGAGCAGAGGGAAGAAGGGCTAGGATAAGGTCTTTCAGGAAAGCCTAAGAACAATTTAGTGTATGGGGGAAAGCTTGGGTTCAACTCTAAGGTACAGACTGTTAACAGCAGCAATTAAAAGCTCTTCCAGTGGAAGAGGCATGAGATTGGGCACAAAATTACTGGCTGTAGTCCCAGTCTTTGAGCACTTTTCCAGAGTTTGGAGTGTGACCTGATAAAAGACACAAACACCCCAAAACTACACTACGTAGCAGTCTTAACTAGTTTTTGGGTAGCTGTCTAGGCTAGAATCTAAAGATCATTTAGTCCCATAGAAGTACAAGTGGAAAGCTGGGGCTTCTTGAAGGCAATCTTGGAAACTCCATAGGCCATCTGAGAGCTGTTAGACCCCAGGTATGATCAAGATACACAACACTCTGCAACAGTCACCAAAGCAGTTTTTGGTTCCAAATAATTCCAAATGCCTGTGGAACAGAATTGTTAACTGTTGGCAAATAATGCATATAGATTTTGCATGTAATAAACAACAGCATGCAGTTACAAATGATCCTTATTCCAGATGTTCAGAAATCAAACACATGGCAGATGTTTTCACAGCTAAGACCACCGACCCAGAACGGAGTGTGTTGCTACATTTGGTTACTTACAAGTAATAAAGTTCATGTGAGACCTTCCTGCATCTGTTATGAAACAAATCCTCTGGAACTGAGAATAGTGATTTGTAAAACACAGTGTGGGAGTAAACTCTCAAATTAAGCCGGAGCATCCTAAAAGACAATGGACAAAGTAAAATGAAAAACAAATGTAGAAGAAACAAGACATAAACATGATGTTATGCAAGATTAATCAAAGCCTGCAAGGGGATGATATGGATATAAAAAAACCTTAAACTAAGAAGGGAAATAGGAGGATGTTACCTAAAAAAATATAAATAATTAAAAAAATTGGAAAGCAAAAAACCAAAATGGATAAATATGATCTGCAGCTGAAAAATAAAGATGTGTCTAAATTTACTAGAGAGATGTACTGATGGGAAATTAGGTCCAATACTGAAAATCATGGACCATAAGTCCACCTATAACACTGGAATAATGTCTAGGAAATTTATTATAGAGAAAAAAACATGTCACACGATAATAACATTTCACTGTAACGAACAGTTGCAAGCTACTTGGCCATCTTGGAAGTTCTGCTTTTCCCTCGCACTTGCAAACACATTAAAAAAAATTACCACTAGAGGGTACTGTCATGTCAAGCTGTAATAGACACCTGGAGAAGGTAACAAATTTATTACAGAGGCTTGTCTGAGGAAAAGATGTGATCATTTCTCCATTATTATGGACACAAGTGGCCTCAGCTGAAGAAAATTTGACACATAAGAAAGCTTAGAAAGAAACAGACGTCATGACTTTGAGAAAAAGAGCACTCAAAAGAAAGAGGGCAGGTCCCTGCACACTGAATGACAAATTTTATACAATTTGTTTATAGCACTATAGAACTGAATAGATGCTGTTCCAGAAATCTGGGGCACAGAATGTCAAGAGGTAAGTACAGTAAGACCTTGTCCTAAGAAGTGGATGATCAAAGATAAGATGGAAAAAAATACATTTCTCTTCAGTCAACAAGCAAAGCAACTAAGAAACTCTAGGACGAATAACCTCCAAAATTCAGAATCTTATTAGTATTATCAGTATTATTAGCACAACAAGATATTCTTGTTAGTTACTTCATAACAGTATGTACTGTTCAAATACAGAGCAAATCATGAACCAAAACTCTTTCAGTCTGGGGAAATTGACTATATGAGGGTGGCTTTGTGCGTGTGTGTCTTGATAAAAGAAGCCCCCCCACTCCTGCGCCCTGCTAGGGAAAGGGGGGCGGGGGGAAGGGAGAGAGGCAGATGTCTTCATCGAAAATCACCGTCTGCTCTTCCAACAGACATTGTGCTCAAAAGAAGTTCTGACTCTCAGCTTTGTTCCAAAGACACATTCATCACTTACTTGTCTTTCCGCTCTTCCTTGTCTTGATATCCCAGTTCCATTCTGCCTGTTACCTACACTGAGACTGTGTTAAAGCCCACACCAAATAAACACCTTTCAGTGCCCAAAGTGCACAAAAAGGCCTTAGATGGCCTGACAAGCCTCACCTGGGGCCTCCACGCACACCCTCTGACCAGGGGTCTGTGTAAGCTTGGGCCTGAGCCCRGGCCTTCAGTCTTTGCCTGAGGCCCATCTGAGGTGTGCTTGCCCCTAGCGTGTTCCCGAACTCTTTAGGTTTCCTGGACTGAACTTGGATCTGTCCTGTTACCTTGTCTTTGCCTGATGCTCACTGGGCTGTCATTAGGACTTGTTGCAGTCACCGCCTTCCTCTGCTCGCCTGCCTCTGGTGCTGTGGGACTGCACCTGGCTTTTGAGGCTGTTGCCTGGACTCTGTGGTGACCACACTTGGATCACCTTCCTTCAGGGAGCAGCCTGCTCTTGCTGCTCCCCAACAATCCTATAGAAAATTACCCACAAGACTTTGCTTCTTAAGGTACTTCCATATGTCCTCATACCTTAATTTATTACATACACACCCAACATTTGTACTATTGATTCTTGGGAGGAGGGCAATGGAAATGACTAAGAATTAGATCTTTACTGCCACACTCATTTGATGGATCCTAGCCAATTTTTTTTTTCTTTCAGGACGACTGGAGTTTCAGAAGACTCAGGTACAACAGGGATTGTTTGGTTCTGTCTTATCAACAACAAAAAAATGGTGATTCATGGAGGTTCACCTCCATAGGATACCCTGTTCTTACTCTGTGACTATCTTCTCTTTCCTGACCTTCAGCTCTATGATTCAAAAGGCTACCTCCAAGTTTAAAATGGGATTTGGAGTGACATTCCAAGAGTATCCTCTGAATTGTCCAATGCCCAATATCTATTGTAAAAACAGAAGTTACCTAACTCATGGGATGTTCAGAACCTTTGAACATCCAGCCAGTTCTATTTACACACACAAATACTGGCGTTGGAACATAATTTCACATGCTCAAGTTTGCTTGATTTTGCTTTAGGTATTAAAATAAACTTTGGTAACAGTGGGTACAAATCAAATTCCTTTCTGCTTCTGCCATTCCTAAATGCCATGCACCAAGCCCTAACGCTTTTGACATCTAGACTCCACCAAAGCGGCCTCTGACTTTGCCTGATCTTTTGCCTTTGTTGATTCAGATCTCTCCAAAGCATCCATAAATTTTATCAGCCCAAAACTAGATTACTGCACTGCCCTCTGCTTACAGCAATAGCTAATTGGTTAGCTATGTTGCTTCCATCACTGATGATTTAGTTAGTTTATGCTTTTAGCAATTCCATGAGATAGACAAATATTAAATTGTAAGCCTTTTCCAATGAATGCTGTGCAAATTTACCATGGTCTCAGAATGATTCTGCATTAAAATCAAGATATGAACCAAAACCCTGAATGACAGCTGAATCTTTACTACAAGATCACTTTCTCCATTAGAAGATATTTCAGACTGTACAGTGCAGCAGTTATAATTAAATTCTTTAGTGAGAAACTAATGTGTGGCTATTGTAATAGTTCACAAGTACAACAGTATTTTAGTATATTCTTCACACTTACCACCTGACCAGAAGCTTGTCAAACTTAGCTCTCAGGAAAAAAAAAATCCCTGTTCTTGGACTGTGGCCAAGAACAGTCATTTCAGCCTGAATTAAACTTAGCATTTTAATAAACACAGCTTTTAATAGCCTGGCAAAACAATTTCTCCCTTTTCTTCTATGGAACTAAAATTCTCTTAAGATTTTGCACAAAGCCTCTGCACTGAATCAACCCCACTGGAACTTCATGAAAGAAATGGAAACTGGAATTATAAATTACAATATTTAATTGTCATTTTGAGTCATCATCCATCCTCATGGATGAAGAGTCTTACTCAGTATGTCTCCACAAGCCGGTGGCAGAGTTGAAGCTGGGACTCTTATTTGCTGAGCCACAGTGCAGTGAGCTGCCTGCTGGGAAGGCAGTACGTTACCACAGGCTGCCAGCAGCATCAGCATGTGGACCAGCTGGACACTGGTCCATTGACCAGTGGAAGTCAATGGTTAATCTCCCCAAATGTCTGCTTCACCCCACTCCTGGAATTTGCTATTTCCACTTAGGCCAGCAGGACTGACCCCAACAAAAAAATGGAGGAGCAGGAGGAAGTTACTTTTAACCTAGCTAATTTTTATAATCCTGCTTGTGTTATGGCCTGGCAAACAGCTGGGTCAGAAGAGCTGAGAAGATGGCTGGTTGCAGTAAATAGTCAGGTTTAATGTGTGAGCCACACTTTGTGAAGACCTGATGTTGACAAGTGAGAGCAAAGCTGAATGTCCTAGTCATCAGCAATCCTGGTAAGAAATCTCCCCCTTCCTTTTTTTGTTTTGGTGAACTAAACAGACAAAGAAGTCAACACCATGAGTTGTACCGTATTCCTAGAAACATAGTACATCTGACTACATGGCATTTTTCAAAGAATGGTAAAATTTTAATAGGAGAATTACATGAAAGACAACAATATATTAAATTATTCTGGAGCTAAGTAAAATGGAGAAAAGGATATTTTCCCATTAAATAAAAGCAGTTTAGAACACATTTTAGCTTCTGACTACTACCAAATGACAAAAAATGTTTCTTAAAATTATATGGCAATGAGTTTGAACCAATGAGTTAGCATAGATACAGCAATCACTTTAGCTATCTGGACAGAAAAAATAAGAAGTAATTATAACATGTAAATTATGATGACAGTACAATTTGGAAGACGACTATGAATTGGCAGTAATTATATGCATTGTTTAAAATGACTTAACAGTAAAGGAAATGTTGGGAAAGAGATGAAAAGTCATTGTCATTATCTTTTATTAGTAAAGCTGGCAAGAAAAGAACAAAGGTTGTGTTAAATTGCTCATTGAAAAGATAAAACATTCTTAGAGAAATTAACTCCTCTGAGTTTCATAGTAAGTACAATTTACATTTTATGGATGGATAAATTAAAACATAGAAAGATAAGTAATCATGCAAGATCAGACAGGGTCAATAAAGATAAAGTTTCAGAACCTAAAGGTTCTCTGTCTCATTTTGGTACTGAATCAGCATATACAGAATGTCACATTCTTAGTTATAGCATATGAGAATAATCTGGCTTGAATTTTACATATTAATTTTGTGGCAAACAAAAACTGATCTAATAAAAAAAATGTTTTTAGTATTCAGACATTGTAAAAGTTTGGTTTTGTGATAAACAAACCAGTTAAATTCATATATGTTTTTGTGCCATTAGTCTGATGGGATAAAATCACAAAACAGAAAAACAGGCCAGATTTTTTTCATGGTATAAGGAAGTATTATTAATATAGACAATAGGAATATTAACAAGATACAAACCAGAAAAATATACTAGGTGTTAATTTCCTTAAGCCTAATACAAATAACCTGAAAGACAGTCATTCTCCATAAAACACTGTGTGGCTGAAAACAGGTAAACACAGTTTGTTCAGAATAGATTATGTTGACTGATTGCATCTGTTTAATTCTATTTGTATGCTGAGCAGGCTAATTATTGTACACCCATGCCCTGATGTTATAATTGGATCTGGGCATACAGACCTCTGTTCTTGACTGAAGTTCTGTTTAATTAAATTACACCATATACCCCTTTAAAACAAACAAACCATCTTCCAGTTCATATGTCCTTATAAAAGAGTCAGGTGAAACAAAATACATCCATTCAACACATTTATTGGCAGCTAGTTTACAGAGAGCACCATTCCATAACTTCACTAATGTTGCAGTAGACATAAATTTGATATCAAATAGAAAGAGTGCATTTAAAGGAAGTGGAAAGGGAGAACAAGGAACAGACACAACCACCAGGAAACAAGCAGAAAAGAAAAACCTGAAATTAGTAAAATCAGGTGAACAGTAAAAAAATAAAAACCACAGAGAAAGTAAAAATTCAACTCTCAAACCCAAGTTTGCCCTGTAGAAGTGTTTTCTGTCATATCCTCTTTAAAACTCTCTCTCCCTCCCTCCCTCCCTCCCTCTCGGGAAGGGAACGTTTAATTTTTTCTTCCTTTCTGTTGTTCCCTGCTTGTGTTATAACCAGTTCACAGGCCCTATCATATTGGATTTATTTTCTTTTTCTGCCAAAACAATCTATTGACATTTCTGCTGGCCTTGTGAATTCCAATAGGAAAATAATTAAGCATTCTTGAATGACAGCACAACTTAGATTATTGCTGGTGAAACACACTTATTTCTATTTTTATAGTATATACACAGACCAGTTATTATGCATTGTATAAGAAACACACATAACCAGCTATGAAACTCTAAGGCACTTTTCCCAATCTAACCTCAAAAGATTTTTCAAAGGATTCAGAAATTAGTAACTATATACATATACACATATACACACACACACACACACATATAAATATATATATGAGTCTGGGGCTATGTTTAAAATCCATTTTTTCAATGAATGCTAACCAAAGTACTTCTAATCTTACCTCAGTAGTCATAACATTGGGATTTCTAATCATCATGGTTTATCTTGTTGCTGTATTTCATGGAGGATCAGAAAAGGAAACTTTTAAATGCTCCTATATTCTTAACAAAATGTACTCTTTTCAGTAAATTATTCTTGGAACTGACCAATTAAATCAAACAACATCCTCATATCCCCGTTTCTTTTACAAATGACCATACATCTTTACCCCTTATATCTTTGTCTGCACTGAGCTGTGGAAAACTACTGTAACTTCACTCCTCCATATTTAGATCAATAAAAAATTAAAAGTTTAAATTATATTTGCTGCCTGACACAACTCACATTAAGCTTCCTGAAGCAGTAATACCATGTATTGTATCTTTAGGGCAGAAAAGAGCAAAAGAGTGAGAAGCATGGTGGTTTTGGTTTGGTTTATACTAATGTTTTGTCATTTTGTTGCATTTTGCATGTCTTATCCACCCACAGTTTTGCTTTTTTATGAGGCAGTTAACCAAAACCTGGCCTAAGGTGGAAACCATATGAAATCACAAGGCTTTCTCATAATTTCCACTTGAGACTGTAATTTTTCCTAGACTAGTGAATTCAGGCCAAGTTTAAAGGGCATAGTGAGGCTGTGCTTTCAAACCACAAAATCTTGGAGGGGCATGAGGGAAATAAAATTTTCCTCCATCTCTGATGCTTTTTTACACCTCATGCTGTAACAGTCCATMCCCTGTCCCAAATTGGAAAAACAGCATACATACATGCTTTTTGACTTGAAGTAGGGGACCAACCTAGTTGAAAAATAACCTAGTAACAAAACAAAGATTTTTTTTATGTCAGATCAATTCTCCAATCCACTTTATAGGACCATGCAAGCAGCTGTGCTAGCAAAGATGGACTGATAGGTCACCATGCTGGAGGAAAAAGCAGTAAGGGGATGAACAACAACAGTGTCTTGCAACAATATACTTCATAACCTTCAACCGAAAAGGCTTCATTCTATTTTTAGGTAATATGACTCTCAACTTTCAGCCCCTGGTAAAACCCAGGCTACCATTTCAGGGTATATGTTCCATGAACTCCAAAACCACACGTTTTCCTGGGAATTCTTGATGGAGGCAGGGTTTGTGTCACTCGGTTTGGTGAACTTGCTGCCTACCAGTCTCTTGCCCAGTGGTTCCACCGGCCTTCTCGCTTTAGCCAGACTGAAGAGATTTCCCATTGTGTTCAACAGAAACACCTGCTAGCAGGTGACAGGACACATGTATCATTTGACTGAAAGAGTTTGCATTTTAGTCACCAAGTATATTGTGATCACCCGATGGAGATAGGAACGGGGATTATAATTATCAAAAGCATCTGTAGCAGGCTGAATTTTGCACTGAGTGAACTCCAGGTGATGCAAACATATAACACATCCCATTGTTTCCTGAAGAGGCTGCTGCCGTGTACTGTCATAGCGTACTACTGCGTTAGACCCTGAACAAATACAAACGAAGACATGCTCCCATTTTGTATCAAAGCATTCACAATTTAGGGAAACCAATCTGCAAATGGCTTACGAAAGCATGCATATTTGCCCCTCCCCAAAATTCTGTTGTCTTCACTTCTTATCTTGCCCTTTGAGATGACCCTGGGCATCGATCGGATGAGCAGATGTCACAATCTGCCACACTTAAAATGAAGCCATCCCTGCTGCACGCTCATTCAACCTTCATGTTCCCGGCAGGGATTTTGTGGAAAAGCGTGTGTATCGGGGGGTGTCTGTGCACTGTCCCCCTCCGGTCCTCATGCGTACACGCTCCCCGTCACCGTCACGCACGCTTCCCCATCATGTACGCACTAACAGCTCACACCGCATCTTCAGCCCTCTGGCGCTGCCCCTGCTCCCATGTTCCTAACAGGCTGACACTGCTCAGGAGCGATAGCAGTAACCTTCACACTTCATGTATTTCTACAGAAGCGCAATACGGGAAGAGCTTTGTCCGAGACACTGTGGCATGTCTCTATTTCCCGCTGCAGCCTAAGGGCTTTGCATAACCCCAAGTATCTTCCTGTGACTGTGACCCTTTCGGTTAAGGCTACATCCTTCTTTAATGCCACGGCCCCCAAAAAGAGGAATTGATTCAGGGAAGTCCTTACAGCCTGCGTTACACAAGGCTCCGGACGGGACGAGCACAGCATTTCCTTTGTGCCTGCTGGGGGGGGCGAGCGCCCGGGCTGCGCCGCTCGCCGGGCCCTGGCGCCCGCTGCGGCGGGGCAGGACGCAGAGCCAACGCGCCCGCCGCCGCACGAAGCGAGCTCACACGCACGTCGCTGCGCCGCCGCCGCTTCGCACCCTCCTCCTCCTCCTCCAACACCCGCAGCTCGGCCCGCTGCCACCCTCCCCTTAGCAACCGGCGCGCGGCGCCTCAGCGCCAACGGCCGCGCACGCGCTGCCGCGGCGGGAAGGGCTGCGCCCTCCGCGCGCCT
>NW_020448108.1:1170326-1226863 GCF_003343035.1 Apteryx rowi | reverse complement strand
CCCGCGGCCGCGGGTCCCCGTCGGGCTCGTGCGCCCAAGGGGCCGTTGGGGACCGTTGGGGGCGGTTGGGGCGGCGGTGCCCGGGCAGCATCGCTGCCGCCTGCCTACTGACTCTGCTCTCCCCGCCAGCTTTCTCTTCACTTCTTAAGTAAAAACTGTGATTGCCAGTACTCTTTTTTCCTTTCCTATTCCTTTCCTTTTTTTCTCCTTTCCTATTAATAACTTTTTTTTTTTTAAGGGGGGGGAAAATTGAGCTTGCTGGGGAAATAGCCGCGCATAATGCTGTCAGTGGAGTAAAGTAACAGTGGAGAAGCGTTTCTGTTATTTTTATTGTCATAACTGTAGGCGGCTGCGCGAGTGGAAGCGGTTCCTAAAGGCAGTGCTTCTAACTTCATGTGAGAGGTATCTGTCAGCAGTTAAAGGCCACCCGTGTCTCAGTTATCTTTAAAGTCTGAGCTGTTCTTGAAAACTACGAATTCTGAAACGAAACTAGGAACGTTTTTTTTTTTTTTTCCTTCTGATGACTCAAAGCAATGCAGCCCAAACTTCTCAGAGACTTTTCATCACTGTTGCAGTGTTGGTAGTGAGGCTGATTGGCCAAAACGCTCTCTTGGAAATGCTGATTAAACAAAAATAACACTGTGTTAGGAAGTTTAAAAATGGAATGAATAACTTTGATACAATGAATATGTCTTCATATTTGCTTTGAAAGTACTCTTAAGAAAATTTCAGAAGAAACTTAAAGAAGTTGACATTGAACTAAAGCTCATTTTAATTATAAAATGTGCTTAAGAGGAACTGAAAAAATTTTTTGATTTAATCCATTTGAGAATATAATTTTTTTTCTCTTAGACTGTAGAACTTCCAGCTAAGTTTAATGTGAGTCATATAGTCTTCCTAGTCTCTTTCAGTATGTATAATGACTTTCTTGTGTGATCTGTTCATTTACTTATATAGTTTTTAATATTTCAGTTGAGAGAGGAGGGGGGGGGAAGGGGAATGCATTGGTTGGTGTAGCGCCCTGAATATTAATGCTAGAGATGACTTAAGGTTGATAACATTCCTTCTGTTTTGAGTACAAACAGTAAATGCAAAATGTATGTAGTTTTTAAATTGTACAAATATGAGTAACATTAAAACTAGAACCCCCATAATAAACTTGGTTGCCAGGGAGTAAGGCAGAAACTAAAGGCAAATCAAAAGTGAATAAATTGGAAAATTTTTAAAGTTTTCTTTACTAAAGCTTGTTGTGTGTCTCTGTAATGAAGATGCAGGTTTTGGAGGGTAACTGCAACTCTGGGTATGCTTTGAGTTGCTAAGTGCCTCCTCTGATACTTTAGGAAGGCCTGGTTTGGAGGGTGTTTTGGGATTCTGTTCTTTTTTTGTTAGTAGCAGCTACGTACTTCCTGAGAATTGGACTAGATTGCAGGATCTCCGGATTTTTAGACAGTTGAAACTGCAAGCCATTAGGAGCATGATTAGGTTAAAATTGCTATAATATGAAACATTTACTGTAAAAAGAAGTTAACTTTTCATAATTCATCTTGTGAAAATGTTTTCAGTTAAACAACCTTCAAAATAGGAAGAGTAAAAGAAGTAAAATGACACTTCATTGGAACCAATACAGAAGTTATATACAGGGATTAATTTATTTCTGTGGGACACAGGCTGATTTAGATCCAAAAATTAAATTGAGTGCAGCCAAGGATACAAAAAACTAAAGCAAATAGAAAACATTTTTCTTTGAATCAAGAAGATTCTCTAGAAAGCTTGTAACACATTTCACTGTTCTTATGGCAAAGAAGTTGACTTTCTCCTTTTTTTAAGATGATTACATTTGGAGGAGAATGTGGTTCAAATTAAACTGATTAGGTTGAAATAAATTGCTAATGGTATGAACTAGAATTTTCTGTTGACTACCAAACACAGGCCAAATATGTATTTTTTTTCTTTAACTGAAATTAGTGATTTATTATGGGTCAGTAAGAGGACAGAATTCAAGAGCAACAATAAAAAACAGTAGCTGAACTTCTATTTCAAAGTTAAATTCAGCCATTCCATTACCAGATTAAGTTTTCAGCTGTGACAAGACTTCTGAATTCTGCAAGATGATGTTTAAGCTCTTAAAAATATACTAATCACTTGCACTTAGGTCTCTGGCTTATAATTCTCTTTTGGATTTGTATTATACATCACATTTTCCTACATATTGTTCCTTCATCAATATCTGTTTTTAACCCACTGTGGTTTATGCGGGTATGAAAAATATCCATTGCAGGTCCGGTATGAATAAAAGCATCCCTCCCTGTGAGCTTGCTGTTCCCTGAACAAACTTGGTGCTTACTAATAACATCCAATGTCATCAGAAATGGGAATCATCTGACCTCGTCTGAAACATGAAAATAGCAAAATGCAAGTCACTTCTGTAACTTCCTTACTAGTTGTCAAATGGTTGTTTATAAAACTTGGTCTATAGGCAAGAAAGACAATCTGCTAAGATACCCTGTGGGAGAGATGCCATTTAAATGTGTAGAGTCCTATGAAGAAGTGTTTATCAAGCTTCCTGCTGCACAAATGCTGTGCTAGCTGAAGCACTTCTAGAGGTGGTAAGTGATAAACACGGGTGTGTTTAAATCTACTTTTTTTTTTTCCAAAAGATATTCTGATTAAATGCAGTCTTCTGTCAAAATGCGAGGGTGAAGGAGTTAGGCAGGCTTTCATTACATAACTACAGCTGTTTCAGGGTACATGTCTTAATTCTTTCTATTATATTCATTCAACTGTTGCACAGAACTGCACACTTGCTTTCAGTTTTTTTGCTTTCAGTTTTCACCACTGTGAATCATTTGAACCATTCTGAAATTCTGTGATTTGTACTTTGCCCTAAAAATTTTGTGGAAATGTTTGACAGAGGTTCTCCTCTCCCCCCTTCCCCTCCATTTCGGCAAGTGGACTGTGAAGATAAGTTTTGCACTGGAGTAAGGGACATATTTGACACTTGTGTTTAGAGCTGTGTAGGTGAACAGGAAAAAGTGTTTTGACTGTTCCTGTTGATACCACTCTTTCCTGATCTGGCTATTTCTCTATTAACTAGAGCTGTTCAAACTCAGAGCTGTTGCCAAAGGTGCAATGCCATCCTCAATGGCACATTTCTGCACCTCCTTTATGGCTGTAGCAAATGTGGTGTGTTATAGTAAATTACTCTGGCACCATGCTGCCATGCAGTTGTTAATCAATGCAAGAGGAGCAGTGAGAGCGCATGGGTGGGGAATGACAGGACTGGCACTTCTCGCAGCAGCCTTAGATCAGCTTAACCTGATGAGGAAACCGCACCCTTAATTTCCTGTGAAAGCCAATGGAATGAATGCTCATATGAGTCAATAGTCTTAACCATTGATCTGTAACCTTTCATACAATTCATTTTCTTAATCACACTGTACTACATATAATTTAACTTGCTGCCATTCTTATTCATGAAGAGACATGATGCATTATAGTAGAATTTAAAATCAAGGAGAAGACAGGTTGTCCTCTCTCAGTAGTGAATACTAGAAGCAAAGAAATCAAAATAATGATTGCTTGCTTACACTCTGTTCACACAAGTCCACAAGCATATGGTGAGATCAGTAATCCCTACCAGGATTTTACCATTTAACCAAAATGTTACTAAATCTTGAGACCTGGATTGCATTAAAATGAGGATGATCCAAAAATACCTCAATCAGGTGTGGGCAAAAATCAGATGTTATGAAGTCTTCTGGTTTGGGACCAGACAATGTGGAGAAATTGATAGTTGGTTATCCTTTTCTTATCTTTAGATGGCATGGTAGCTACATGTGCATTGGTGCTTGAGAAGAACATGAAGTAACTTCACTGTAGTTGAAGAACAGGCCAGTGCAGGTCTGTTCTAATGCACTTTGCAGTTGTTTGGCTAGGAGTATCACTCCAGCTTTGATTCTTGCTTGCTAGATAAATTCTAGACCTTGATACCTTGGAAAAGACCATACAGAGAGAACATACTTTTGGGTTTACTCTTGAGCACGTGAACTAAATTTCAACCCATTCCTGGATACAGACACCATATGTCTTCAACCTTTTAACCAGTAACATTTTCTAGGCTGAAAACGTGTAATACTATTTGCCAGTCAGCCTGAAATACTTGTCACCACTGTGACCCAAAGTCCTTTGCAAATTAAAAGAATAGAGCATCTGCATACTTTACTAACTTGTAACATTGCCAGGTGACTTAGTTTAATTCATTAAATTATACATAATCCCTTTTGCTTTTGTTAGACTTTCTTTTTCTACCTAGCTCCACTCAGCTTATTAGGTTTTTCTTTCCAGTGCCATTTCTGAGTATTTTTGGTTGCTCATTTTCTCATTTTACCATCCACAATAGTGCCTTCTTTTCTCACCCTCTTTTTTTTTTTTCTGTCAATCCACTTGTTTCTATTTTTCAATCTCTCTAACTTCTCCTTTCTTTCTCCCAGTAGACAGACAAGTTTTCATTCAGGTCTTCTCTTACCAGAAAAATTACTCTGACTTCACATCTTCTCTCTTCCCCTTGGTTTGGTTACCTATCCTTTCCCAGAACACTGTCAGTTTGGAATCTGTAATGATGTTTTTCTAAAGTTTTTTGCTTGATATTGAATGCACTGTACAAAACTCAGCTCCTGCACAGAACTACTTGAACTCAAAAGCAGATGATCTTTTATGTTTTCATGTGATTTCTCTCTGTGCTAGCAGCCTTGTTTCTGTGTAATAAAACTTTGTAGAGGCATATAATTGCTTGTTCGCCATGTAATACTGGTCAGTTTCAGAAAACGAGTACAGAGTACAGACACGCATCATCTCTTGCAGTGTTTGGGTTTTCTCTTTTTACAGTGTTTTTGTTTAGTCTTTCTCCTCTGGATAACCAAGTATTTAAAGGGAATGGGTAAGTGTAAGGCTGGGTCTATGTAGATAAAATAAAAACATTGTCCAGTCTTATAGGGTCAATTTAAACAATGCTGTAGTTCATGCTGTAACAGAAAGGTCAGCGAGGATAGACATCAATTCCTAATAAGCAAAATGCATTCATTTCTATAAATCTATGTAATTCTTGATTTTAAGATGAAAAGCAGATATTTGTTGCTTCAAAAACTGAATTATTTTAAATCTCAGTAGTCTGAAAGTGTCATGTAGATCTGTCGTTGAAGAAGAATGTGTTTATATATAACTTTCCTTTTTTTCATGTATAACCCTGCTTTATTTGGTAATGCCTACTTTTCAATTTATTGGAATAGAGCTTGTGCAAATATACCGGCTTTGTTGACTTAAAAAAAAAAAGAAAGAAAGAAAAAATACATATGGATGTAAAATTAAGTGCTTTAAAAATGTGAAAGTAACCTGAAAACAACTTTGTTGCCAAGTCTTACCTGCAGGATCTCATAAGCTATTTTCTGTAAGGGAATTGTGGAAATGTGCCATTTACTAATTTTTGTCTTACCACCATATAAAGTAGGTCTCAAATCTATGTAAATGAATGGACTTTCTAATTTGATATGTGTAAATGCGGAGAGCATTCAGACTATGCTGTGTTGCTTTATTGCCCCTGCTGCTATCTTTACTGCCAAATGGTTGCTGTTTGTAGGGAATGCATCAGGGACTGGACAGTAATAACATAAATAGTGTCTTTGTAGAATCATCGAGAAACAAGATTAAGGTTTCTTGGGAATTTTTTGACTTTGTGAACTATATTTTGCAGCCATAGGGTTTTTTTTTTTTTTTAAACAGATAGACATGTTTAGTGCACACCTGTGACAAGTGTAGCTTAGTGCTGGGTACAATGTTCTCTTGAAGGAGCTCTTTGCCATAGTACTAGTTGCTGTTTCAGTATGTACTGCAAAAGATGTAGAGCGGGGCTCATATAACACATGACAAGAAACAAGCAAGACTTCAGGAGGATCCAGAGTTCTCAAGACTTGCAATTCAAAGACTAGATTAAAACTGTCTTCTAGAGTAACGAATGTTAATATAATTGACATAATATAATAAATTTGATATTTAGCCAAAGCAATCTATTTTAAAAGTGTAGACAACCCAAAGGTGGTAACCAATATAGTTACCAGTATTTTGCAAAATGTAGAGAACATTAACAAGATGCGTGAATTTATGTGTTGATAAAATCCAGGAGTTATATTTGCTTCATAGCTTTTCTTCCAGTGATCGCATTTCTCCCATTTTTGTTAGCAAAAGAGCAAGGTTAAACTTAAAGTTACACTTAACAGTAAGATGACCTCAATGTTAGAGTTGAATCACTTCACTGAAAGGTATTATTTAGCCAACAAACTCTCACATTCTATTCAGATTTTGAAAACATGAGGGCTGGTAGAGGATGTATTATTGTGAAGTAAAACTAAAAGTTATATTTTGTATGGACAGTGATATTCGGGGGAGGGAATGAGGGAGGAGAAGAGCTTGTCCCAATAGTCTTGAAAGATGCAGCATTCATTTAAACAAAAAATGTAGGCTTTCTGGGTACAAGGAAAAATATAAACAAAAATGGAAGTTTATTAATGCTGTACTGTCTCCTGAGTCTATGGACAGTCTGAGATGATGACTTTGCCCTCATATATATGATTAGTGTGTTAATAATGCTGAAGCTTTATTCTAAAGGATGATTCTAACAGTGACTATTTTATTACTAATCATTCCAACAAGTGAAGCAAGGTTGGGCTGAGGAATAAAGACCATTGCATGAGAGAGTCTCATACAGTAAGAAGCTGGTAAGAAACACAGCTAAGGCATTTAGGAAACAAAACACTGACAAGACAAAAAGGGCAAAAATTATGGGTAACATAGGCGTGACGATATTTTTCTGGCATACAACACTAGTCTCCTAGAAACTATTGAGCAGTAATTGTGAATTCAGCTCGTGGTTAGAAGTATCATACTGAATTGTTGGCCTTGTAAATTTTTCAGCTATCAGGACAAGATTTTATTTAAGTATTACTTGGTTTATGTCATGCACATCATCATGCAGACTCTTCTTAGGTTCTGACCACTTGACTTCAAGTGTACAATTCATAGAACTCTTTCTCCTAGAATTATGTGATTGTTTGAAAATCTGAATTTTCACTGTAATAAAGTTGTCTTCTGGCTTTCATCATTGTGGAGAGAAGCTTAAAAATGTGAATCGAAAAATTTAAAACTCAAAGGACAAATAATCCCGAACATGTAGCTTTAGTGTGTTGTGATTAAGCTGAGAATGGGATTTCTATTTAGACGATTTATCAGTATCTAAGTAAGTAGAAAAAGTAGTTTAATGCTTTTAAACTGAGCTGCTAGTTGAGGAACAAATCTGTTGGGAGCTTCACATGAGCATCACACAAACCCATGTTTTTTTCTGGATGAGTGTGAAGTGAGACTTTTTAATTTTTTTTTTTTAAACTAAATAATTGTATAGAATTTAGTTTTGCAGAACAATGGAATTTGAAGTAGCAAAAGGAGGTTTCTTTCATCCTACAAAATTGCTGAGAAATACCATATAGTGGAATCTTGCTTATCCATTTTTCTGTTTTCAGAAGGAACTGGGTTAAAAGTGGAGGGTAAAAAGAATATGTTTTATGTAGAAATTTAGAAGAAATTTTTTGATTACTACTGTGATCCTGCCAGCCACATTTTCTTTTTTTCTCCATAATGTGCCGTGTTAAAATGTCAGTTTCCTTCGGGGGGGGGGGTAGAAGGGGGGAGAAACCCACAACTCATCACATTTTTATGTGTATAACAATGTTTTTCTTTCTTTAACTTATTTACCACCACATTTGCAATAAATTGCTATCTAATTTCTTCCATTTTCTCTCATCTTTTTTAATAACGTTGTTACAAATCTTATAGCAGTCAGTTTAGAGGTAGGAATATTTTTTTCTCCCTCCCTCCCTCCCTCCCTCCCTCCCATTAGGAGGTAAAATATTTCATCTTTATTGCTAATAAAAGTTTTATTTAAACTCTTAGGCAACAACATTATTGGATATAGTATAAATCTGGGATGATGCCACAAAGAGAAGCTATCTCACTTTTGTCTTTTGGTACAAAGTCTCAAAAGGAAGCTCTGACCCTGTCATGACATCTTCTTGGTTTGTGGAGTGTTCAGGCTTGTGCATGTATTCTTGTTCTTTAGGAGGAGTTTAAAGCCTTAATGAAGTGAAGACACTTCATCTTTAAGGATTCATGTTTCAGGTTCACTGAAACCTTAAAATTGTCACACTAATTTTATAACTCTTGATAATCACGTGTTCAAGGGTTTTTTGTTGGTGGTGCTTTATTTTACTTTTTTGTCCTATGTGCTCCACTGCAGCCTCTCCTTGTGATTCTGTTTAATTGTGTAGTCAGGACATCATACTTCAAGGGAAAGAACTCAGAAGAGAAGAAAATCTTCTTTTGTGGTAGCCAATCTTCACAAAAGCATGATTGCTGTAGGAAATCTATAATTTTTCTTCTAAGTTAGTTATTTACTTCCAAGCATCTTCAAATTGCATATTGATGGGGCATACACAACTTCAAGATGAAAATAGTTTCCTTAGGTTCTTGTCCTGTGTATAGCATAAATGCAAGGTATATAACATGACAGCATTCTGACTTGTGGAGTCTGGTCATGAAGGCCTTTGCAGACTTACTGCATCAGGCTGCAGATTTAATAGAACAGATAATGGTTATTTTCAGTTCTAAAGTAATCAGTCTTAAACATCACAGCGAGATGTATAAGGATGTCTGTGCATCGAGATGCAGTCTCAGTGTTACTGAATTTTTTTTTTTTCTCTTTACTGTAAGTATAGTCATAACAGTCTTTCAAGTGACAAATTGTTCTGATTAAGCTAACAGCAAACTGGTTAGGCTGATACCTACATTTGACACAGGCTTGCCAAGGTCAACTGTATCACTTCTATGATACTCTAGATTGTAGTGTAGTTCTACCCCATAGCCTCATTCAAATGTAAGCCTTTGATGTGGAAATGGTGTAACTTTTAATTTTTCATTTCTCCTGCTCACTTACACTTGTGCAAACTTGTTGAAGAAATATTTGGGCCTTACATTTTTAACAGACTTATTCATTGACACTGATATGTTTATAGGGAGGCAGATATCTTTGTTGATGGTGCTTGGTGAACAGGTATTCTGGTACACAAACCAGAATCTTTCTCTCCTCCCCAGCCCCAGGATTAACAAAAGGTTTTTTTGTTTCTAAACAGGAATGTCTGTCAACAAATTTGAGAAGCTCTTTCTTAAATGAATGGTGTTTTATTACTTTGAGTAGGATATAGTAGTACACTGTGACAGAGGAATCAAGAGAGATGCACAAGATGTAAATCATCATACTCTCCTTCAGATTAATTATTTTCAAATGGATCCATTTACTTTCATTAAAAGCCAAAGTGGTGTGCAGAGTGTTGTGTAAATCTGTCAGTAGGGACTGAAGTGTGGAATAGGGTTTTGGTAATCTGTCTGTCTCCCTCTTGGAGTCTCCTGCAGATCACCAGATTTTCCAAAATCATAGTTGCTAATAAATTACTCTTAAAATGGAAGTGCTGAAGTGCATGGAACACATTGTGTTTAGGTAATAAAACAAATTTGTCAGGAAGGAGAGAACAGCCTTGTATTTAAAACTGATCTGCAGATCACTTTTCTGCTTTAACTTTGTTCATTTGGAGACTGCTTCTCAGTTTTACTGAATTTTTGGATTGTTCAGCTCCCCTTCAGCTTCTGGTAGGTAGTCTTACTCCCCAAATACATCTATTAATGGTGATATAGGGTCATAAATGAGTTACTGAGATTGTGTGGTGCTGTTCTGTAAAAAGTTCACATAAGAATAAGTAGTATTTCTTTCCTGTCTTTCAGATCAGTGGTAGGGGTAGAAGGTTGTGGATTTCTACTCTCTGTACTAGGAGTAAGTAAATTAGTATGAGCTAAGCTGTCCTTATAAAGTTAGTCTCACAAATGTAAAATATCTGATGCCATTAAAATGGTCTACTTGTATGAACTGTAGTTCCAAAATCTGTGGGAAACAAAAAGAAGGTTTGTGTCTAATTCTATTAAAGGCAGTAAAAGATAAAGTGAAAGCCAGTACTGACCTTCCCCTGTGAGGAGTTATCAGAGGATTGGAAAGGGAAAGCAGTGGTAAACCTGTGGTTACCAAATTGTGGTGTTAATGGGTTTTGTCATGTCTTCATCAGAAGATACTGAGTAGAAGGCAAAATATTATTTACCTTGTAAGAGAGAAAACAAATGAAAAACAATACTGTGGAATAACCTACTGTTACTGTTCTCATACAGTTTTGCAGACATTAAGTGGCAGTGAACTCTGTGTCCACATCATCCTATAAAGCGGAGATATGCAYTGTATGATACTTGCTTCAAGCTTTAGAACACCTTTGGAAATGAAGTCTCTATTTAAAATGTCAGGGATCTTTGTATAGGTGCATTAGAAATGATGAAATTCCTCGTGCTGGTAAGCTGACTCAGCATGTTGATTTGAGCTCAAATGTAGAAAGTTCTATTCTACTTTTAATATTTTAACTTACAGATATCTTGCTCTGTATTTTAATATGGTATTATAAATTACTAACATAGCTATGGATTTCTCTGAAAATATTTTGCTTGTTCTGTGTGGAGAAATAATTTCACCTAAAAACTTGAGTGATTCTAGAAATACCATTTTTAGCTTTTTATCAATTGTGTTTTCTGCCTTACAAAAAAGGAATGGTGCCTTTAATGTTTTAAAATATTGCTTGTATAATAGCTTTTTACATTAATCAGACTGTCTATAACCCTACACATATAATGTCTTACACTCTCTAGGAATATTCCTGAAATGTTTTTTAATGAATAAAGAACATGCATGGAGTTAAGGCCTTTTGTTAATTGTAATGGACCTCTGAACAGTGTTTGAGCCCACTAAAGACAGAGGCTGAAGTAGAAAATTGGATGTGAAAGACACTGAGCCTCACTGTTAAATTTATAAAGACAACTGCAGCATAACATCCTTTTGGGTGGGAGGGGAAGAGGATTAATTTTTCATCAGTAAGCTTGGGATACCAAACAGCCACTTCCTAATGTGTATAAACACTATGACAAGAGGGGGAAGAGGCAGAATTTGGCTTCTCTAAGTGTCATTCCATCGTTCAGAGAGAAAAATTGCCTCATGGGTGCTAAGTCCCTTTCCTGAGGATGTTTCTCTGACCTCCAGTTTGACAAACTCTCATTTTAACTCATGTAGTAAGCAGTTGTTTTTATTTATTGTAATATTGGATGCTTTAATCTTGGATTTAGAATGCTTGACAAGAATTTAATTTATAGGAATTCTATGTGAAAGAGAGAGAGGGAGTAATCATTGATAGCTTATAATCATTTAAAATTGATAGTGCTTGTATGTTAAAGGGAAGAAGAAGGTTTTATGAATGTTGGGGTTATTGTTTCCCCATTTGAAGCTTAGCCATATGTTAAAATTGTGTGAAAAGCATAGTTAGTTGGTTTCAAGTTGTCTCAATTCATTGAAATGCTCATGAATTTTTATGTGGTGTGGTGCTTGTTTATGCTTCACCATACTTGTCATGAAGGAATACTTCAAGAATTTTCTTGTAAGAATTGTAAAATGTGATAAATCCAATCAGTTTTGATATGTAACTACCTCAAGTACAGTTATGAAAAGGCATTATGAAAAAAAAGTGTAGTTGGTTAAAAAAAAATATCAGAACTAAACTTATAAAAGAATATTTGCCCAGTAACTCGCTACACCAATCAAGGAGCAATAGCTCAGAGCAGTCCACCAACCAGTAAAGATCAAATAGTCTGGAAGATGCTCTCCCCCTCATAATCTTCATCCACCTCTGCCCAAAGGGAGGGTCACAACTCTGCTGTTGGGGTCACCTGGCTGTGGAGGACCTCCAGGGATGCCTGGGACTGACCTTGCATGGCCAGAGCCAGCACACTCAGCACCCTGCTCCTCCCCACCACTGACACTGCTGCTCCTGTCAGCCAGGAAAGGGGAAGTGTAAGACAACTGTCTTTCTGTAACTTTTTTGTGTTCTTTGCAATAATAATCACTCTTTCACAGGGGCAGTAAATAGCCAAACTCCTTCACATGGATCCAGGTATTGCATAGTAATTAATGTGTGAATTTCTGTCCTGACCTTAACCACACCATTAATTAAAAGAAGAGTGTCAGAAGTGCCATCTGAAGGAAGTTTTGGACTGTGAAAAGAGGATTGTACTGTTGTAGTGCTGGCTGATGAATGTCTGCAAGGCCAAGACTRCCTACAGCTGCCAAGTTAGTTTGCCTAATCATGTGGAGCCAGGTCATGGGTGCTTGGAGGTAGGGGTCTGGTGGGAAGTGTGCTTAGGACTGCTATTAAGGCTATTATGTTAATAGTGTATAGAGGATGCTCTGACTTATATGTAACAGTGCTACCTCCTACTCAGTATAACATGTCGATAGTATACAGAAGATAACACTAATTCCTACTTTATAGAGAGTGTTAATAGTGTGTATAAAATAGCACTAACGTTGGGAAATTTGTTCAAGCCAGAAACAGTAACAAATGGAATACAACTTTTTTTACCTTCCCTGCTATGTTTTGTGTAATCACTCAGCAACTTCCGTTGTATAGTCTAGCAAGTACTCCCAACACTGTCTGGGACATCCTTGGTATAAGACTGTGCTTCTTTGTAGTGGGGGAGGAGGGTGTGAGATTGTGTGCTCCTTGAGGAACAGTGGGAGGAAACAGTAGTCAAGGTTGTGTGGCTGTGCTCTAGGCAATGTATCTTAACTCTTCCTCTCCCAGCATCTATGTGGATAGATGTTTTTTTGCAGCAGTTCCTGCCAGGTTGGGAGAGGGGCTGAGAACAGTTGCACAAAATACTAGTGATGTAGGACACTGAAATCACTTGACCCTTAAATACTGACCTAAAGCCTGACTATAGAGGAGGAGAGAGGAGAACCTACTAACCTGACTGTTATGATGCTGGGATGTGGGTGCCAGTGTCTTTAGAGCTAAATAACTGCAAGGCACAGTGGCTGGGGTCTCAGCACAGTGGCTGGGGTCTCTGCCCAGTGAGATAGGGCTGTAGCTAGTGCAATCACCAAAGAGTTGTCCACCTGGGTGTGTGAACTCTAGCAGCAAGGAAGGACATTGTCAGGACCCTGAGTCCACTAACAGGCTTCGTTGTCTCAGAGAAGCCTACCTTGGGCTTCCGCCCACATGGACTGCCCGTGAGCTGGGGAGGAACCTCACCCAAAGTATTGTCACACACTTATGCCTAGAATATGACAAGCTACCTGAAGACAAGTAGCAGTATGTCCTGTTTAGTGATGGGTCTTGTCAAATTATTGGCAGCTGGAAGAGATGGAAAGCTGCAATTTGGAGTCCCATCCAGCATGTGATAAAGGTGGATGAATGTGAAAGACAATTGAGTCCAAAGGCAAAAGACTGGCCATTGATGTAGCATTACAGAGGAAATGGCCCAGGTTATACCTATATACTGATTCTTGGATAGTGACCAGCACCCTCTGGAGCTGGGTCACATAGTGAAAACTGCATTTGATGGACATGAGGAAAGCTCCTCTGGATGGCTGACTTCTGGGAAAAATGCTGCCCAGGATTTGGGGGGGGGCAGGGAGGAGGGGGGAACCTGACATGCAGCTGTGGCATGTTGATGTCCATATCCCAAAGGGAAGGGATACTGAAGAACGAATCAGCAACTGCCAGGTGGGCCAAGCTGCTCAGATCATCACAATCAACAAAGACCTAGACTGGAAACATAAAGGGGAATTATATGTAGTTCATAAAACATCAGACACGTAGGATGAGATGACATCTGTTGCTGGGCAAGAGACTGAGGAGGGGTAGACTTTCTAGAGATGCCATTGTAGTATTAACAAAGGCCTGCAAAACTTGTGCATTAATGAAAAAAGCTAAACAACCAAGATGTCA
This sequence comes from Apteryx rowi, assembly GCF_003343035.1. Taxonomy (NCBI): domain Eukaryota; kingdom Metazoa; phylum Chordata; class Aves; order Apterygiformes; family Apterygidae; genus Apteryx; species Apteryx rowi. The sequence goes on along the minus strand of NW_020448108.1, from coordinate 1,212,896 downwards.
AAACACAAAGGACACTTAAACTGCCAGTTTGGCAGTGCATGGCAAATAACCTACTTTGGACTTTTGTGCAGGAGCAGTAGGATAGGGGCATATCTGTCTACCCATGGCAGATAAAACTCTGGGCTGGCTGGAGACTTACCCAGTAGTCCATGCCACTACTAAAAACATGATAGTAAATATCAGAAAACAAAATTGGTGGAGACATGGTACATCTGAAAGCCATTGGCAGACTTGATTCTTTAATTTCAGAAATGAAATGATGAAATTATGGACAGATGAACATGGAGTTGACTAGATATCCCATATTATTCCCAGATCTCAAGAAAAGTAGAGCCAACGTGTTCAGTTACCAACACTATTAGAAGAAACCAGAAAAGGCTGGAAAATGTCATAAGATGTAGCAAAATCTCTGATCATTAAAAAATGTAGAGAAACAGTTCAAACTTAAGTAATAGATGGATGTAATCTTAAATAATCTTAAGTGAAGTTTCAGCAATCACAGTTAAAAGCAAACTATAACAAGCTGGTGGCTTTGGTAGGTCTTTTTATTGTTTTGCAGAATGAACCTTTGAAGAGCAACAACTTTAAAAGGAACAGCCAAACCTAGTTATCAAATTGTTGATTTCAGTAATATTCTTTTAAGAAAGTATGACAAAAGAAGTCTAAGATGGAGTGTCAAGAAGGTAAAATGTTTGAAACAGAAGGGAAACCAACTAATTGCTACCTGTACTTAAGTAGTTAAAAGCTGAGGGAATTGTAGGTTAAACAAGTGTACATGAAATTTTAGAAAGTGATGGATGTAATAATAAGATATTATGAGTAAACCAGAATAGAAATGGATATACACACAGGAACCTCCCACTGTGACTGACTTTTGCGCAACTAGCGGAACTCAAGGTATCCTAGAGAAAAACATTTTGTAACCACTAATTAGAACAAGAGTCTTTGTGTAATATCTGTAGGTCTACCAGTAGAGTGGGAAGATGAAACATGCTCATTCCTGCCTGCGTGAGAATGTAATACTCATGCTACTGTGTCTATAATTGGTAATCACACCTATCATACCCCAGTAATCACAGTGGTAGACATGAAAAATGTCTCTAAAGAAAATATTCACTGGACAGTACCCAACTATGAGGTTGGGGAATACCTGAATAGCATCCTTCAAAACTAAGCGGGATTAGAGATACAAATGACAGAGCTATTAGGGAGCCTAGATACCAACCAAGAAGTAGAGACCAAAGTGTTACATGAGCACAGGAATGTATTTAACACTTCTTGTAGTGGTATGATATATTCTCTGGTTGGAACCCAAATGCCTTGTTCCACCTGCTCGCTCATCTCATTGTTGTGCTGTTGGGAACACTTGTAATCTTAACCATTGTTGTTATAATTCTGTATGTAATAATCTGGAGACTGTTGCAGAGGGTGTTATTTATGATGCAATTAACCTCCCACTACATACATTAGACATGCAAGTGTAATGGAGGTGTAGAGCAAGGGTTGGAATGAGCATTGGCCTGCTGAGCTGACATCACTTGAGTAGTTAGGCCAATGTTGGAGGCCCCCAGTTTGATAGTATGTTGCTCTGTAGTAATTAAGGATTGTGATTTGTTTGCTAAAGCACAATTATGCAAGTGTTATGAAAAGTAAAGGGTAACAATCACAGAACTAAACTTGCACACAAATATTTGCCCAGTGACTCATTACACCAATCAGTGAGCAACAGCTCAGTGCAGTCCACCAACCAGTAGAGATCAAAAAGTCTGGAAGATGCTCTCCCCTTCACAAACCACATCCACCTCCACCCAAAGGGAAGCAGTACAGCTCCGCCCTTGGGGTCACCTGGCCGTGGAGGACCTCCAGGAACACCTGAGACTGAGCTTGCACAGCCAAAGCCGGCACGCTCAGCACCCTGCTCCTCCCGACTGCTGGCACTGCCACTGTCAGCAAGGAAAAGGGAAGTAGAGCAAACTGCTTTTCTGTAGTTTTGTGATATTCTTTGCAGTAATAATCGCTCTTTCACAGGGGCAATAAATAGCCAAATTCCATAGGTATCCAATTATTGTGCATTTAGTCTGTCCTGACCTAAACCACAACACCATAGGGTTTTCAAGTTGTTGTCTTATGAATCTGAAGTTGTTATCAGTTTGCTGTGAGCCCATGTGATATCATCTGCCTTTAAAGTTTTTTTTTTTCTTGTTATATATTTTGAAGATGAAGAGTTAGTATTCTAGGGAGGGGGGAAAATGTGGTTTTCCCACATTTCATGCCATGAAAAACAATATGGCATTTGTTGAAGTGATGTCTCATAATTATTGCAGTCTTTAGATTGTATTTTATGGAAATAATATCTGATAAATTTATTATATATTGTGTAAATAGATCAAACCCTGTTTGTAAACATTTTGTGACCTTGTGTGTCTTTCTGAATCTCCTGGTCCTGCAATCTGTTTCAGAATTAGAAACACATGTAATGTATTGCACATAACATAAATGTAAAAAGCGATAGTCTAAGGAATGTAAGCCCCAGAAATATACAGGCCTGTTACCTGGAGCTTAATTTGTAGATTTATATAATCTTATTCTGTAGAGTAGCTCTGCCAAGGGATTTGGAGAGGCAGTCTAGTAGTCAGTGAGTTCTGCTGCATGTGTGCATTGTTTGATTATTGGTATTGATCTTCTTCCAAATGGAAGTCTGACTGATGATCAGAATCAATTGATTTAAAATGTCTTAAATCATGATTAAATTATTTAGGTGAAGGTTTCCTGGTCCATAGAAGAATCATTTTAAATGTGGTGGTAATTTATACTTCTTCCTTTCCTTAGATGTTGATTTTTATTGTGTGGTGTAAGTCATTACCGTAAAGGATACATTATATTTACACATTTACTAACATGTTGCTCATATCTATAATATTTATTCTTCTGTTGGAAATGTTCCATGCATCCTTTTCTATTGCAGATAACTCTCTTGCATGTGTTGTGGTGTTCTGGGAGAGTGTTTTGAGAAAATACTGCTGCATGTTGGTTTTCTTCTTAAATACTTGGGCATCACCTGTTAGAAATTGTCAGAGACGAGATTCTGGGCCAGATGAACTAATATGCCCTAATATGGCTATCCTCATGTTGTCTCTTTGGATAGAAACTGCAACACAATTATAGTGCACAGATGCTTTAATTTTTAAATAATTCTTAGTTAAACAGAGCTACCTCTAAACCTGTTAGATATACATGAATCAACCTGAGTTTGCATTAGCAGATCTCTTTTCAATAAGAATTTTACGTTAACTTGCTGATCTTTTCAGTGATTGCTTCTTTAGGTAGGGACAGTCCAGTTGTGGCTGGCTACTTACTTACTAGCTTTAGCTAACTTAACATAGGAATGCATAAAACTAGATGAAGTGTGGAAAGAGTATAGGCAAGTTTGAATTTGAGCCTGGCACAAATAAGTTGTGCTAAAGCTGGAAATGTTAGATAGTGTTAATGGGGAAGTCAGAGCTGGCATGTAAACCAGTTCATATAAGCCAAGTTGTAAGAATGTAGAATGCAGTGTAGATGCGCTGCTTCAAAAGTCAGGCTGGATACAAAGGAAGTATAGCCATAATCATTAGATGTTGTGTGTGAGTTCCTAAACACTCCCAAACCTGAGCTGGTCTTCATGAAGCTAGCTTGAAAGTCTGTGTCTGTGATAGTGTTTACTTCTGATTATTCTCCTGTAAAAGTCATAGTGGAAATAGGACGTAGAAGTTTTTATGGTATTACGGTAAGGTAGACCATGTGAGGTTGAAGACTGTATTAACTCTTTTGGTTACAGTGCTATAAAACTACAGTGTCTTGTCTCCAACTGAATTTTATAAGTGGATGGTGCTAGTTTTCTTGTGAATAAAAATGCCCTGTTTTGGCAGGGGAAAAAGAATCTGTGTCTTTAAAGAACGGTTAGCACTAGACAAGTAAGTGATGCAAGTACTACAGTTGTTAAACTCTTTTTGGAGGAAAGATATTGATTGACTTTAAATGTCTTTTGCTCAGTGGAAAATAGATGTTGTTAGTTGCTGATTTTTAATAAATAGCTGCTTGCTGTCCCAACTATGGAATATATTATATATAGTGTGGGTTTTTTTGTTGTTGTTGCTATTAAAACCTTAGCAATATTGACTGGACTCTTTCCCCTTATCTTGCTGCTTCTTCTGGCCTTTGCTGCTTGTCACTAAGCAGGGTATGTTTTCATGAAGGAAATGCAATGTTTTACTGATGCTGAAAGAGTGAAGTCTTGTTCTAATCTCTTCTGTTTTATTCTGAGCTCCAGATCCAGCTTGTCTGAACACAGAGTAAGCTCATTGTTACTTAAACCAGGCTAGTCCTCTCCACTTTTTTTTTTTTTAAGTGGGGGTATTTTTTGAGTTTTTTTGGTGACTTTTTTGCCAGATTGGCAAGTTGCATTTCCTTACCTTTTAGTGAGATGGAGTGGAATAGAGGGAAAGCAAATGATGCAATAAGCCATTGATTCATCTTTTCTGTGACAATAAGCCATTAATTCAGCTGGGATGTGTTGTGAAACCATGGCCTCAGCTTTGCAGATGCAGTTCGTGATTCTGTTGCAAACACGACGTGGATTATTTTTTGATTGGATTAATGCACCCATTTGGTTCACAGTGGGAAAGTGGTGTGGAAATCCATTAGAAGAATAGACTGAGTTGATATTGCTGTTGAAGACTTGCATCAGGAAGTTCAGCCCCAGTGTCATATAAATTGGATATGGATAAATTTGTTGTCTGAGGTGTGGGTGTCTGTTGAATTATCTATTTCAGTTACATACTAATTTAGTCATATCAAATATCTCATGAGTCTTTAAAATATATGGGATAGTAACATGGTTAGACATGGATTTTCCTGGTACATTTAAGTAATATTTACAACATCTTTTGAAGACCAGATTCTGCAATTAAAAGAGCCAAACTAGCATGCCTTCTTCTACTTTCCCTCTCTAAAAATTGAATGTAGCAATTCATTTCCTTAGGAAAACATTTTAACAAGTAGCCAAATTGTATGCCTTAGTGTTGATAAGGATATATGCAAGTTGTCTTTAAGAAAGAGAAAAAGCATACAGTATTTTGGTTATGTTATGAAAAATTTTTTTTTCTACTTAATTGAAACATGGATTGAGTTACTGTCAACTTAAAGAAGCACTCTTTGTCACTGGGCCCTTACTATATTGCTAGATGAAGGCTTGTGAGGAGGAGTCAAGCAGGAAAAATGACTCTTGTATTCTTCTTTAGCTTCTTGCTTAATGAAAACTCATGGTAGTCTGGCATATGTTTAGCTGCCTTTTTATTTTGGGAAAGAGGCAGGAATAGAATTAATGTGTTCTAAGATAGAAAGTAGAGATGGAATGCTCAGATCATATTTAAGAAATGAAGCAGAGGTCCTTTCAGAAAGTATGTTTTTATTTTTTTGTTACCGTAATTGGTAAGTACCCTTAATACTAGAAAACTGTTCAGTTAAATATAACCTGAATTCCTTAAATAACAAGTACTTTGGTTTCTGATTTCTGATTTTCTAGCTATAGTGAAACTGACTATATGCAAAATGTTGAAAAATGCTTTAAATTATTTTAATTGTGCCAGTGCTGCTTTTTTTTCTCTATGTATATTAAATTGTACTAGTTGTTGTTTCGAGTTTGATGATTCTTAATTGATTTTTAGTCCAAGTTTGACAAGGTTTTATGCCTCAAATAATTTTGCATTCTAAAGAGGAGGAGTTGGTTTTGCTTTAGAACCGTAAGTGATGCATATAGTGCAATTCAAAACTGTATGTAATGGGTGTATTTTGTATTTTCAGAGCATCTATCAAATAGTGGCGAGGCAAATATTTAAAATGGGAAGATCATGACCTCCTTTGCCAGGTAGCTATGGAAGCAGAAGTTGCTGTTGTGGATGTTTGTCGTTATGAGAGACCTGAAAATATATAAGAATAGTCAATGTACTCCTGTGCCGCCTTGTACTTTCAATATATCTTCATAATTTCAAATTATTTTATTTAGTTAGCAGTTTATCACTGCAGCATCTAGTTTCTCTAGCAATGTACTTTAAATGAGAGTGTTGATTAAAGTATGTGAAGTATAATTGTTGATTCTTGTGTTAATCAGATATGATTTTGGAAATACAGTAAAATTGTATGACTCATTTAAAATTCCTTTCTTTTCCCAGTGCTTAGATGCATCCTCCTCTGAGTTCAACCTGGATGAACTATTTCTTTGATTGGTCCAGAAGCTGTTAATGATTTAAGTAATACATTCCATGTGGGATTCCTTTGTGAAAAATACAATTAGGGCTTTCTACGCAAAGTTTATAGGATGGGCTTTTACTTCCTGAGTTCTGTTCATTGATCTCGATGTGTAGGGAGTTATTGCCAGTTTGACAAGTTAGGGTTCTTTTTAGTCATAGTGCTGTTATTAGTAATTATCATGTCAGGTGTATGAGTACAATTTAGAACATGGATGTAATACTACCAGAGTTTCTTAGTATATTGGTTTTGTTTTGCATGCACATGTGAAAAGACATTGCACAATTCTTGTCTTTAAATAATGAGCCTGGTTTTGGCTCTGTGGTGTTATATGTATGTGTGTGGGAAGAAATAAGTAAAAATTATTTGCAGAATTAACTTCTGCAAACCTTTCAAGCAGATTCTAAAATGCAATGTTGGCAGATTCAGACTCGGACCAGGGATCGTAGGTAGTCTGGCACACTGAAATAAAATGCCAAATGTAAGAAAAGTTCTAAAATTGTCAGCCCTAAGAAGACTTAAGTATATTTGGTATACTTGGGGAGGGGAGGGACGGGACTCTTATACTCTTGATTTTAGAATCAGCATATTTTGTTTCAAGTTGAAATTATTTTGCTGCCTCATGGAGCATGAAGCACAAGTTAGATGACAGTAAAAGCAGGCAGGCAGTTGAAGTTTTGTTGCAGATTGCTTGTTTCATCTGACGAACAATTGATCCAATTGTCATTAGTTCCCAAATAATTTTCAAAATGAACTTTTCACTTGTATTCAGGACTGATAAAAAAGAGTAACCGTTTGTAAAAGTCTTGCAGTTTGTTCCTTTTTTTAAAAATTTTTATAGCTAAAAATGGAAAAGAGAATACTTAAGTACAAAAAATTTACCTAATTGAAAATAGTGCCATTTATTTGTTTGTTGCTTTTGATATTCATGCAGTATTAGGTTTTTTTTTCAAATGGGTTTGATTTTCAGATGTATCTTAAGAGTTTCAAGATACAATGCTTTGTGGCTATGACATTTTCAGTTTAATTTTTTTCAGCAAACCTCAAACCCATGACAAATTCAGTCACACTGCAAACATAAGTCAGCTTAAACCTTAGATATAAAAAATAAGGTTCTGAATACATGTTTAAAAATCTTATACCTGCCTATTATAGTTTTCCACATCTTTTAAGCAATTGTATTAGTAAAATGAGTGTAAATGCTTCTAAAGACATAAAACATAGTCTGTAAAATATAAACTGGATTTGTGCGGTTATCTAGATGCAACTTTTTTAAATATTTAACCAATAGGCTGAACTACAGGGAGACTCAGCACCACTTTTTGAAGGTGATTTGATAACTTGGTAACAGCAGCATTCCTGAAATGCCTTATAGTGTGTGAATGATTTGACTGTGCTGTTTAGTCTAAACTGTTAATTGTACTACCCTCAGTTACCTGGTTAGAGGAGGAAAATTATAAAGACTTGTGGAAGGGTGATGTCTTACAACAGCGGTTTCATCTACATCAAAGTGCAATAATGTATCTTAAGTTATACTGCCTTAGATTGAATGCTTTAATGGAATGAAAACAAGTAAAAATACTTGGTTCTAATACTGCTGAAAAACGTATATTTTTATATATATTATACATATTTTTTATATTTTTTTATATTTTTGGTAATATTAGATAAAAAGGAAAAATACTTCGCTATTTTAAGTGAGATCAAAATAATTGAAGCTAGGTAACAGATGATGGCAGTGTCATCTTTTTAGAGGTTTTGGGGTTAGTTTCCATTCAGTTTGGTGTTTGAAAATGTTGCATTCTGGTTTATTCCCAGAAAAGTAAGTAGAGTTATAGATTAAGGTTGAGGAAATTTTCTCACTTTATGCTACAGAACAGGATAAAATATTCTGTGGAAGAAACATAGASTTTATAAATTTAATCCTCTGAAAAAATTAGTGCTTCCCATTTGTGCTTTCTGAATATATCTAGGCAGTATACTATACAAATATACTACATTAAGCAAACTTGTTGGAAAATCTTGAGTTCCCCTAAAATTCTGAACCTGCTTCTTCCTTCAGACATAAGTCTATATAGAACGTAATTTCTTTCACTTTGTTTTGCTTTGGACTTCTGAGTTTCACATATGGCTGAGGCAGTGCAGTGGCTGATTTTGGCCAAGTTTTAAAGCATTGAATACCATCTAGCATGCTGCTGTGATTATTTCAACTAATAGTATGCTAACTGTGTGAACCAGCTGATACCCATGTTGAGGTAGCTGGCTCCTGCCACATCGTGAAGGATGTCTGTGATATAGCCAGCAATGTTGCCAGCGCAGTTGGCTGAATTGATCATATTTAACAGCTAACGTGCTTAGTGAAAACATTGGTCCTGCGCGCTTTGACTCTTTTACCTTTTGTCTCTCAGAAGGTCTTTTGTCGGCTTTGAAAGGCTGAAAGTAATTAACTAGGTCATTGCTACCTGAAATAATGTATGTATTTTCTAGGTACAGAGGGTAGAACAAGCTTTGATCAGAATTGCTTTTCTCTCATTGAGGGTTTTATTGCTGTAAAGGACTAAATGCATACAGAGCAACCACACTACGACCTGATGCTCCTCTGTTCAAAACCGGACTGCGTAACCAAACCTTCTGCACCCCCTGGGTTCTGAAATGAGCAGCTTGATACTTCCTGTTCTTAGCAGCCGTCTGTTGCTACATGAAGCAGCAATTGTAAATCCAGTATTTGGCACTCCATTTTGATACGCTGTGGCTGTGGTCTCTTGAAAACCGTTGTTTTTAGCCCTGAAGAAGTTTGCGGTGTGCTTTGTAATTCTCATTCCTTTTACATCTTACAATAAGATTATATATACTTATTATAACATGAATTGGTGATGTTGCAGAGAAGGTAAATGGTCTAGGTGTATATCATGCAGTGTATTTATTACATTTATTTAGTACTGGTTGGCATGGTGAGGGACAGAGGCAAGGCACTGCCCAGCCCTTGTCTCATGAGCTTTTCACTGCCTCTTTCCCCTTCATTCTATCCCTTCTTTCCAGTAAAGGATGAACACTGTAGCTTGGTAAAACTCATCTCCCTTTCCATTCTCCTGCTCTTGACATGAGCAACAAACATGTATGAGCTAGAGAGGAGCTCTTTGCAATTTGCATAGCTCCTGGATGTAGTTTGAACCAACACTGTTATTATTTACATGGTTTTAAAAAGTATTTTGGCTTTGGATTTCCTCATTTAAAACTGATGCATCTGTCTTGAGAAACAGTCTGTAGTGATAAATTGAGAAATACTTGTTTAGAAGAAGGCAACAGGAAAAATGTATGCATGTGGATAGTCAGTTTTATTATTAATCACTTTTTCCCAGCTATTATATAGAAAAATGGGGAAATGATTGCATGGTTTTAGTAGTTCATTTTTTTTATTAGAAAAGTTAAGAAAGGATGACTGGATAGTATTTTCCAAAACCATTTTGTATGCAATTGTTGAAACTGATGGCTTTGAAATTGATGCTAAACACTCTGGTGGTATGTTTGGGGGTTTTGTGAGTCTGTATTGTGTTTCCAATTTCATTATGGCATTTGCCAGTAAGGAAGCATTTGTTTAAGCTATCTTTGTGATATAAAAGCTTTATACTTTAAAAATTGTTATGAGTGGAGAAGATATTTAATTCATGTCAAAGTATATCCTGGTCTTCTGTGCTTTACTAATTATTTAATACTAAATTTGGTGTTCTAAAAAACTCCTATACCTTTTCATTAATGAAACCACAGGCCTAATACTTAAGTCATTTTTTTCCCTTTTCACTGTTTTTTTAATTATTGTTGCGTGACTTTTAAAAAGTCTGTAGTATCTTGTTACAGGTCTAGCAGGGAGCTTCAATAATTAATAGTGGAGACAATAGAGCTGACTGTAATGCTAACAGAGCCACTGAGCATTAAAGCCTACAGAACAGCAGCTGTCTGTGCTAAAATAACAGGCTTGTTTCTAGGGTGACTGCTGATCTACCTGTCAAGCCAATGTGTTTGGGGGAGTCTTTGGAGCAGGGGAAGGGAGGTTTCCTTGTTTCTGATCACTGCCTATAATTTATTTCTGTTTCAACATGTTGAAATGACAGCTTTTTCTGTGCAAGTTTGACATGTTTATACAAATATGACTCTGAAATTTCTGTTAGTTGACCTCTAGTTTCTTTGAAATGTCTTTATTTTGGTGTCAATGGCGTTGTCCTTCATATTAAATCCTCATTTTGGAAGTAGGTTTTGCATCTTGCTGTTGCAAACACAGTCTGTGGGAAAATAAGCAATATGATGGATATTTAGATAGCTTACTGCAGAAGTAAAAGACAATGGAAACTTTCACTCTTCATGCCCCCTTAGCTTTTTTCCCAAATCCCACAAAATTTAATGGGGTATTCATTGGATTTTGGTTAATTTTCTGAATATTTAATAGCAGTTTGTTACTGGTGTGACTTGAAAATGTCATTTTTCAAAATGTGCATGTTTTGGTACAGTAGTTCTTATGTTTCCCTATAGTTTCTTCTAGAAAAGAGTATCAAAATTTAGTTTATATGCAAGGAGACAGGTATTTTTGTGAAAGAAGAATTATTCTTCCTTAAAATTGGACCACCTGCTTGGTTGTTCTAGCTATCTCGTAATAAAAAGTTACAATCATATTCTTCCTGTTTTTTGACTAAAAAATAATAGTCCAGAAAGAAGACTAGTTATGTTCAAGGAAAACAAACAGTACATCTTTCAGAGGAAATAGCATGTCTAGTATAAGTTTCTCTGAGACTATCCCATTGGTCATTAATTGAACTGTACTGGCAAATTTATGACTAGCAAGGAAAATATTGCAGTTGAAAGTTGGGGGGAAAAAAAGTGGTTTTACATCCTTTTTCAATATTTTTAATGTTGTTTATAGGATTCATTAATTCCAGAGGTAATGCTGAGTAAATAACTGCAGTAATTCTGAAAAGTGGACATCTTTTTAAAGAGTATTTTTGAGTACCTAACTTACTCTCCTGTTTCCAACTGTATTTCACTTATAAAGATGCAATGAAGCCTAGTTTCTGACTTTCAGATGTTCGCTATATTATTTTGGTATGAGTGCAGCCTTTTTTACACTTGAACTGCAGAATCATTAACACGCATAACTATCAATAAACATAAATCATAGAGCAGCTTAAGTAATTTCAAAAAAAAAGCATCTTTTGCTGTAATCTGAAAGAAAGAAGATTCACCATATAATTGGTACAGTCCTTTTAGCGTTCAGGTAGAGCTGCAGTGCTGCCTTTGAGTGTAGTCTTGTGCCAGAAGAAATGCCTATCTATGAAGGTTTAGGCACCTGTGCTTACTCGCCTTGTCCACATCTTCAGTTTTGCCTGTGACGGCGAGGCCTTACAGTGAACAGGAGCAAACAACTCGCTTAGGTTAATAGCCTTCTCATCACAGAGAGTTGTCCTGGCAAAACCAGTGGCTGTGGAACTGACATTACTGCTGAAAGAAGTGCTTGTCAGGTGTGTCTAAATAACAGTCAAGGAAAGATATCAAGGTGAGCTTTGTAGATAAGATTTGGTTGCTCTAATTAGTTTCTCAGCTGGACTTTTAAAATAGTGAATAACTAAAAAGTAGCCAGTCAAAACTTGTACACAGAAAGTAGAGGCATTGTAAGATTCTATAGGTTATTTAGTAAAATTTAGTAAGATTTTATAGTGTACTAGCTAGACTGTACTAACTTGTGTGGACTTTTTGAATGCTCAAGGCCTTGCCAGCCTTTTTACCAGAGCACTCTATAGTAGATCTTTGTCATGACATTAGATCCTTCATCATGTCTCAAAGTATTTGAAAATATTCTCTCAACTCTTCCTGGTACAGAAAGAAGGAGAAAGGCTGACTTGCTTCAGAAACTTGAATTCTGTCACCTCTTTTGGATTTGTCTCCTTCTTAACTTATCCAGAGTCTCTTCATCATATGCACATTTTATTTCAATTTAAGGGAGAACTGTCACTGTGCTCATTTATCTTTGTGTTCTTCTAGAACATTTTTGCATCAGCTTTGTTTTTGCTTTTAGTCAATGACTGAGAAAGTTTTTACCAGTCATATTGCTGGATAGCTGGTGAGATATGGAGAAGCATCTTTATAATGTTATTGTAATTCAGAAATAGCTTGGTCATTTTCTGCAAAAAATCCGGAGTTGCTAGCAGTCCTCTTATACAAAGCCCTTCCAGGGATGTTTTTTGCTCACTTGTCCTCATTCAAACCACTTGAGTTAGTCTCTTTATTTCTCTTAGGTTTGTATCAGAAGAAGTACTTGGTTGGGTTTATTACTGAAGAACATACTAGAGAATGTTACTATGTCTGTTTTCCAGTAATTTTCATTCTGAGAATAAAGAAATTAGTGTAGCTTGAGTTATTGTTAGTTTGGCAAGACTGTAGTAAACAAATTGTGATAGCTTTTTAGGAATAGCAAAAACTAATATGCTGTAACTGTACAAGTAGGTGTATAATTTAGTATTGATATCACAAGTTATAAAAAGAGCATTTCAGTAGAGCAATCAAGTAATAGAAATAAAATAAATGAAAATCTATAAATGAAATCAATCAATAAATGAAAATCTTGTGGCTGTAAAAAACTCATTAAATTCTGGAATAACTTTTTTTTTTTTTTTAACTTAAACATGATGAAATGTAGGCTAATTTTAAATCCTTCTTGTATCAAACTGAAAATATGGAGATAGTTATACTTATGGTACTTTTCCCTGGGAATCAGTTTCAAACTTGCCAGTTGCACTCTCATGTAGCGACCTACAAAATATCTAATGCTGCAAGTTATTGGTGCTCCCTTTTTCTTGCAAGCAATAACATTTAAGCTGAAAACTATTAATTTTGTTAGTACATTGTAAATTATAAATTTCATGAAATTACAGATTTTCCCACATGTAAACATATCAAAAAAACTTATGATTTGTAAACATCTTGCCATTACACACTTCGCTAAATTCTTCATAAACTATAAATACATAGCTTGCTGAAATAGTAGATTCTGGTTTCTGCACTAAGATGCTCATTTGAATCTTGAGGGGAATCAATTAAGAAAACCCTTTAAAATGATATGGATTAGAAAATTATTTTATTCTGAAAAGGTCTATTTTTTTAGATATCAGTGCATTTAAAATGAAATATGAAATTACAAGAATGCATGTTAGCTTTTTGAAATTGACTTCAACTATGAAAATAGTAATAGGCAAATTAGTGCCAAGGTTCATAATGAAACAACAAAATATGTAAAAGTTGCTCAGTAAAGGCACCTGCTGCCAGAGTCTGACATATTAAAGCATAAGCTTTTGATAGAACCTTCTTGAAAAAATGCAGCGATGTTGTTGTTGAGTACACTTAGAAGTTCAACACCTGGATACTGGCGTACTCAAAGTACTCCTAACAAGTAAAAATTAATACTGCTATTGGATGCTAACTAAATACCATTACACATCCAAATAGAATGTGATACTCATCAGGAATCTACTAAACATTTCATTTGCATAATTTAATAAAGTAAGTTTAAAATGCAAACATCTGAATAAATTATCATGAACTATATGGTTAATAGTGTATTCCATTGCTCAGTCAAATAAGCTAGGCTTTACATTAGCCTGTGTTGTATTGCAAATGCATTTAATTAGTGGCAACTGAAAATGATTAGAATTGGAATTTCCTTAAAACATAAAGCAGGTTTAAAACAGACCCTTTGGGATATAATCTTCCATATTTGTATTTTGAATGTAGTTCCAAAGAATGTCCCACTTTTTGTAATGTAAATGCCGTCTGTGCAATGCTTTTTATTTCTTTTAACGTAAAGATGATTTTTTGGAGTGTTTGCCATATTAGGTGTTACATTTAAATATAATGTTAAGATGTGGCTTCATGATTAACAGTAACAAAAGTCTGTACTGCTGACAGAGAGGAATGAATGCAGGCATGTTTTCTGGCTTCCCACACTAATTCTTGTGCTTCTTCATGGGCAGCTAAATTTGGCTGAAAACTCTTTTCAGCATCCTAGCCTGGTCAAAACCTTGCTTCATGAATGATTTTGCCAGCATGAGGGAAACAGCAGGAATATGTGGTTAATTGCAAGAAGTAAAAGGACAAAACTGCCCCTTTTAGTAGCAGCACAGACCACTTACAAAGTAGTTACGAAACCCTCTGYAAGTGGTACTTCCACAGCCAATATAAACCAGCATAATGGCTTGCTGCTGCCAAAAGGATGCTGTCTTACACCTGTCTCCTGTGCAAATGATCCTGCCCACTCCTTTGATCTGGATCCTGCCCACTTTCAGCACCATCTTTCAGCTGATTAACTGGCTACCCTAAATCAGTGTAGTTTTCTGACAGGTTGGGGAGTTGAACCATCTCACAGAGAATCTGACGGGCACCAGAGATGGTGCAAGATGAACGGCTCGTGGACATGGCAGGGAATACTGGGGTGAGAGGAATGGTAGCCTTCCCTTCCACCAAAGTGGTGATGATATGTTTGGATCAGCTTACTCTGTCCTGTAGAACTACTCCCTTAGTCCAGCTTGTTCATGTAAATACTTTTATGGTAGAATGTGGTGAAAGTTTTAGGAACCTCAATTGCCTTTTAGAGGCTATGTGGTATGTTGTTTCCTGTTGGCAGTTTGGAGAGCTATGATATGGAGAAGCTGATGCTTGACTGGCATATTAGAGTGGTGTTCAACATTAGCTAAATAGACTTAACTGGCAGCTAAGCACTGATTTTTGGATGAAGAACTTAAAGTGCTCAAACTCTTCTACTAGTGGTTAGAGCCTCAAACTGTCAGTGTTCTTAAAGCATGTGCTTTGATTTTCAATATCATTTTAAGTACGGTGTTATCTACCATCAAATTCTTAGCACAAGGATTAGATTAAAAATGTGTAATAGATATATTTGAAAATATACTGAGCTAAAGTTTTGTTCAAACTCCACCATGGCCAGACACAAATACTGGCCTGATCAGTGTGATTATGTGTTTATTCATATCTGGAAACACTGCTGAATTGCAGACCTGGAGCTTGTTAACAGCTCATTTCTTTTCCTAGCCATTTGTTATGCTTGATCTTTTGAAGCATAAACTGTTTGTAGTAGCATAAGTAATATGAGAAATAATCAATGTAACACAGATGAACTTGATAATAGCCTCTTGAGACAGAATGAACAGTTGTGTGGTTGGTATTTGCTTTTTTGTTGTTGTCGAAACATAAGTTCATAACAAGCTGTCTACATGCTGAATAGTGGATGGTGAGTATATAAAGGGAATGTTCTCAGGAAGGATAAATGACAAGAGTTGTTTAGCTTTTATATTAAGCCACTTTCTCCATAACACCATTTACTGGTAACCTTGTCTTTTATTTTTTAGCGTGGACCTGACGAGCTTCTTTCTTCTGGTGTCACTAACAGGCCTTTTACCATGAACAATTCTACTCCAGCTACAGGTATACCCCCCCAAAAAAAAAAATCACAGTTCTTCAACAACGTGTGTGTGCTCACCGTTAATATGTTTTTTTTCTTTTGTATTCCTTAATGTCTCCAAGAGCAGCCTCAGCAGATCCTGAAGTCTAATCAGATTCCAACAGTAGAGCCACTGGAATCTATCCAGAAGTCTTACTCAGTGACAGTATTAAGGAACTCTAAAGCTGACTTGTTGAAATGGGCCAAGAAATGTCTATTTTCAATAATCATGATAAAGGAAGTAGCATTCTGTAGATGTTCTTGTGTTCCTGCTCAGTTTTTCTGCACTTGTGTTTAAAATGAGTTTGTTTTGAATTATCGCAAGTTTATCAGGATTACAGAGCCAAAAGGTGAATATTCTATACCAATCTGTTTGGTGGAACATATTGTTTGGTTTCCTGATAAAGAGCTAAGGTGATTCCCTGCTGAAAGGGGTGTTCTTGTTCCTGATTTCTGCCCTGCTTCCAGAATCTCTTAAGCAGTACACACAGTCCTGTGATTTATTTTGTAGATGCTTTTCTGCCAATTTGTCCCTAAACCATCTCTCTATGGAGTCACATGAGTGGCAGTGTTTTGGCAAGGGAAGCAGTAGGAAAAAGGAAAAAGTTTTGATCAGATGGGTTTGTTGATCTGGTTCACCACATTGCTGCACATATTATTCTTCAGCACAATGATTTTTTGGGAGGTGGAAGAATTAGTAGACAGAGGCAGAGTAAGGAAACTGGGACTATTTATGCAATATGGAGACTTAATGTGAAAACACTGCCATGTTTTCTTCAAACATGTTAGTGTTATTACTAGCCAAAAAAATTGTGCTGTGCCCCACTCCTACATGTTGGCCAAGAACTTTGTGGTTACATGGTGAATTAGGTCATTTGAAAAGTTGGGAGTGAGACAAAGCTGGGACTGCTTCTTTTAGAGATGCTATCAGCTTATGTGGACTTGGAGTGTTTGTGGCCCATAGCTGCATAAACTGACTTTTTCATGACAAGGTCAATTGTCTATTAGCAGTGGTTTCTAGATAACTGATTTTGTTGTGGAGCAAGCGATGGAGCAGATGACCTTGATAAACCTTCAGGACTTACATTCTGTATTTCCAGTGGAGAATAAGGAGGAGTAAGAGACTGAGAAACTAACTTAAGATTTTTCTTTTGCACTTCTTTGACTTACACATCTCAAATTGGTCATGTTTCTGCTAGCTGACTCAGTATGAAGTCAAGACCTCTGCTTGGCTTGGAGCAGCATTAGCTTGTAATTTAGTAGCTTAAGTATATTTCAGACCTTTGTAGATGGTATTTTTGTGGGGAGAAGCCAGCTGGCAAGAACTATAAATCTGTACTGAGTCCACGTGGCTTTTGTTAATTACCAATACAACCACTGATAATGCATAGTGACTTTCAGAGCATCTAAATAATATTAAACTTTAAAATAAGATAGAGGTGTCTGGCTCCTAATAAATCTAGAAGATTCTAGCTCCTCATTGATAACTGTACTTCATTTGGGGATTACATAATCTCTATTGAGATGCAGCTGTTCACCTAATACAACTGTAGCAGGTTTTTTTTTTATATGGCGGGTCACATATTTAAAATGCATTTGGGTTTCTTGATCTGAGATTATCGATTTGGAAAATGCTTGTATAATCATGAATCATGTTTACAATTAACCTCTCTTGTAATGCCAGGCATCAAATTTCTCCATGTTTATAAGGCTTCTCTTGCCTTTATGTTTCTATTTTCTGCTTTCACCCATTTTAGCATAAAATTCTGAAGAGGTGATGACTGTGGGCATGCTTTAAGAAGTTATTGAAGCCATTTTGAAATTGAGATGCTAGAGAAAATACATGATTAGCTCTCTGCCTCAAGATTCATATTAGACAACAGCTGGAGAAAGAATGGTTTAACAGAAGCTCAGACTTTTATACTTGGAATGGAATGAGTGCTAGCTTTTACTGCTGATTGAGTGACTTACCTGGAGAAGTATTTTAACAGCATGTAAGATTTTTAGGTCAGATTTTGATCAGTGTTCAAAAGCTAAATCAACTAGAGCTAACATATATGCTTGCTAATGGGTAGATCCTAACAAGTTAAATAGAGGATGTGCAATCTGTGTATACAAGCCAGAATTGTTCTAGTAAGCGCTTTCCATTTTGGCTGAATGCCTCAGCTGCAAACTCTTATAACTCTCGGTAAAGATCTAGGGAGAAAATGCTCTGGCTGCTGCTTAGATCCACCTTGTCACTTGTGGTAGTGAGTCAGAACCCAGAAGCTATTGCTTTTGCGAGGAAACCCTCTTCCGTAAACTAAGGGCAAAATTCTTGTCAAGTTTAATTTGCTGCTTCATTTAAAGTAAAGTAAAGGACCTTATCATATCCCTTTTGAGCCTGAGAAGTAGATTATACAAAGTAGGACAAGTCATTAGACTTCCATGGTAATATATCCTGTTGTGGCTTGCTAATGATACACATTGAGTATGTTTCTCTTAAAATCTCTTCCCCAGCAAGTATGCTATTTGTTCACATTTTTCAAAATGCACATGGAGCACATGTTACCATTTGAAATTTCTTCGTGGAAAAAGCCAGGCATGACAAACTCTTTCTGTAAGGCAGAGGAGAGAGGAATAAGGTACCTTGACTTAGAGTGCCACTGTTGGGGCTTAGATCATCCAACTTTAAGATTTATAGACTTCCACCAGTTCAAAAAAATTTGTAAAGTTCTTTGTACAGAATGACTTGTGTGATTTGCTTCTCATCCTTAGACTATATTCAAAACTTACAGGAAAATTTGAAATTACTTAGTAAGTGCATACTAATGTTTGTTCCTAATGTTTTGGGGTTCTCCTGGGAAGGTTAAAATTAGCATGTGATGTGTGAAGGCTATCTATCTTGCTGGAGTAAAGCTTTCTGCAGCACATAAGCCAAAAGAGAGTGCTGTTTCTTCTCATAACCTGAGTGACATGCACTTAGATTTTGGTACAGTTTCCTTTCCATTGAATATGCAGTCTTCCCGCTCAATTTAGTACATTTTTTTTCTTCTTCTGTAGCTTGTTTTGCAGAGTCTATTACTGAGATCTGGAGTTAAGCTAATGAATTTAATTTTTATTACTGTGACAGTTATTACTCTGTTGTGATAGCTTCTAGAACACGTCTGTTTCAGGTGTGTTGTTCTGTCTAAAAGTGCTCTCAAGGGCTCTGAGTCAGCTCCTTAAGGTGTTGATGGTTACTTATCTATTACAGGGTCCAAATAAACATGTTCAAAAAAAGCTGTTTACTGAAGTGGAAGATTTTAGAATCTGTATGGATGCCATGACTCACTACTGTGTATCCCATTCAAAGACATTTTAATTTACAAGCGTGCAGAATACGAGGCTTTCTTTAATAAAAATCACTCAAGGTAGCAACTAAATCTAGTTAAGGAATTGATGCTGTAGAAAGATAAGGTAGTAATAAGGAATGAATGTATTACCTCCCCAGTTACTACTGACTTCCCCTTTTCTGTGTAGTATCTAAATATGGGATTGGGATTGATTTGGGATTTGGGAAGAAGTTACTGGCCTCTCTGGTTGCAAGACTTCTTAAAAAAAAAAAAAAATGCAGTGGAAATCTAGAAAAGATTTAGGGGTTTTTAAACTGTCCTCTGACTGTATATAAGCTGTCCTTTCTTAGTATTCAAAGAGCCGTAGATAATAGTCAGTGTCAGTGTTGAGAGAGCAATTTTTCTCTCTTAGATTTTGGCATTTACACTGTATAATAAGTTTGTCTTGTTTGCTTGTCCATCCCTTTCCCTAAAATATTTTAGCTAATGGGAATGACAACAGGAAATGTAAAGGAGACAGATCTCCATGCTCCCCCTCTCGTGTCCTTCATCTTCGTAAAATTCCAAGTGATGTCACTGAAGCAGAAGTCATTTCATTAGGTCTCCCTTTTGGCAAAGTAACCAACCTCTTGATGCTAAAAGGAAAAAGTCAGGTATGTTATTTTCAACATTTCAATATAAGAGCAGGGCTGAAGAAATATGGTTTGTGTTATATGACTGTTTTGGTATTGCGTTTGACTTAAAAGAATTGCAACATTGTCTAAATGTTTCGCTGATGGCTCAAGATGTTCACATTTTCAAATTGAGGATGTATTGATATTTATCATAAGTTTTTAATATACTTTTGGATTAAATAATGATCTAATAAGTTAATAATATTGATTAACATATCCATCGTATGTAAGAATACATAGATGATCAACAACTGCATTGTCATTATTGATATTGACAGCTGTATTGAAATATCTTGCCTGATTAAGATGCATATATTTAAGTGAAAAAAAATGATTAGTTTGTTTAATCTTTGTGTGATTTTTTTTCAGTAACATAGCTTCCCAAGTGTTATACTTATTCCATCTCTTCTTTAATGATTTATTGTACTTACAATGTAAAAATCTTTTTAAAAACACCCCACAAATCAAATAACCCTACAACTACATACACATACACATGTTTTGCTCAGTATTAAAATATATGTATGCATACAAAAATACTGAGCTATACTTTCACATGATCTTTTTTTAGTAAGCATGGAATTGGGAATAAATAATGGTTTGATGCTTTGTTCTTTCATGTAAACAAAAGAACATTGAAAAATGCTATATATTGATTGCAGGCTTTTTTGGAAATGGCTTCTGAAGAAGCTGCTGTTAATATGGTGAACTACTATACTCCTGTTACACCTCACCTCCGCAGTCAGCCTGTTTATATTCAGTATTCCAATCACAGAGAACTTAAGACTGACAATCTACCTAATCAGGCTGTAAGTATAATATTTCCATTTAACAGAACGGATTTGTGCATGACTTGCATTACTAAATAAATAAACTACTTTCTGCTAATACTACATCAATAATCAACTTCTAAAGGATATTGTTTCCCTCAGTTGCAGTCTAGGCTGTAAGCTTTCCATGCATTCTAGGCAAAGACAAAAATTACTGTGGAGGAGCTCAAGCTCAAGAATGGTCCCTCTTGATGAGCAGGAAATCAAGCAAAGGTAGCAGGAGGCCTGTGTGAATGAACAAAGAGCTCCTGACAAAACTCAAACATAAAAAGGAAGCATAGAAGAAGTGGAAGCAGGGACAGGTGACCCAGGAGAAATACAGAGGCACTATCTGAACATGCAGGGGAAGCCAAAGTCTCTGGTGAGGGATCTGAAGGGCAGCAAGAAAGGCTTCTGCAGGTATATCAGCAGTAAAAGGAAACCAAGCAAAAAAGTGGGTTCACTGCTTAATGGGGGAGGGGCCCTGGTGACAAAGGAAGGACATGGGAAAGGCTGAGGTACTGGATGCTTTCTTTGTCTCAGACTTTATTGGTAAGAGCTGCCCTCAAGAATCCCAAGCCCCTGAGACCAAAGGGAAAGTTTGGAACCCTGAAGGCTTACCCTGGGTGGGTTAGGGAACATTTAAACAAAGTGGACACGAGCTGACCCATGTCATTGCAAGGCCACTCTTGGTTATCGAAAGGTCGCTCCTGACCAATCTGACAGTCTTCTACAATGAGATGACTGGCTCAATGGATGAGGGAGAGCACTGGATGTTATCTTGATTTAGTAAGGCTTTCAACACTGTCTCCCATAACATCCTCCTAGACAGACTGATAAAGTACAGGCTAGATAAATGGACAGTGAGGTGGACTGAAAATTGGTGGAACTGCCAGGCTCAGAGGGTTGTGATCAGTGGCGCAAAGTCCAGCAGGAGGCCAGTCACAAGTGGTGGCCCCCAGGCATCAATACTGGGTCTAATGCTGTTTAACATCTTCAGTAATGACCTAGATGACAGGGCAGAGTGCAGCCTCAGCAAGCTTGTAGATGACAGAACTGGGAGGAGTGGCTGATACACCAGAGGGTTGTGCTGCCTTTCAGAGGGACCTCGACAGGCTGGAGAGGTGGGTGGAGAGGAACCTCGTGAAGTTCAACCAAGGGAAGTGCAAAGTCCTGGCTTTGGGGAGGAACAATCCCACACACCAGTACAGGCGGGGTGCCGACTGGCTGGAAAACAGCTTTGCAGAAAAGGTTTGGAGGCACTGATATACAATATGTTGGCCCTGAGCCTGCAGTGTGCCCTTGTGGCAAAGAAGGCCAATGGCATCCTGAGCTGCGTTAGGCAGAGTATTACCAGCAGGTGGAGAGAGGTGATCCTTCCCCTCTACTCAGCAATGGTGAGACACGTGGAGTGCTGTGTCCAGTGCTGGGGTGCTCAGTACAAGAAGGACTTGGACACACTAGAACAAGTCCAATGAAGGGCCACAAAGATGATTAAGGGATTGGAGCATCTGAAATACTTGAGATGAGGCGGACAGAGCTGGAATAGTTGCGCATGGAGAAGAGAATTGGGGGAGATCTTGGCAACATGTGCAAATTCCTGATAGGAGGGAGTAAGGAAGATGGAGCCTGACTCTTCCTAATGGTGCTCAGTGACAGGATGATAGACAGTGGGCACAAAATGAAATACAGAATATTCCACTTAAACATTAAAAAAAAGTTTTTTTTATGGTGAGGTTTGTCAAACAGTGGAACAGGTTCACCAGAGAATTTATGGAGTAGCCATATTTGGGGATGCTCAAAATCTGACTGGACAAGATCCTGAGCAACCTGCTGTAAATGACCCTGCTTTGAGCAGGGGGGTTGGACCAGACAGTCACCAGAGTTCCCTTCCAACCTCACCAATCCTCTTTTGAGCTGATCAGAGACTTGAGGTGCGGCTATTGTGCTTCTTTACAGTGAGTATGGATCCAGAGATCCAACTAGAAAGGAACAACTTCACAGGTAGGGAAAATCAGTTCTGCCAACAGAGATGGATGAACATTTTTGAAAAAGCAAACCTATCCATTTTGTTCCTGTGTGGTTGGTCTTTTTCTTCAAGTCCTGCTTGGGCTATCTCTTTTCTCTTTTCTGTCACCTGTGAGACATGGTTGTAGTAGTGTTTACTGTCTGCTGCAAAAAAGCTCACTGCTTCTCCTAGGAATCTCCCATTGTGTATCCAGTGCTGAAGACTTCGTTGTTTGCCCTGTTCTGCTCCGAAAGCTTCTCAGTTAAGCAGAACCTTTTATTCTTGTGGAAAAAACATTCCCCTCTTCCAGAAAGTTCTGTATGAATGCAAATGCCAGGTCAGAAAGGGGCAGTGATTCTCTTTGCTGTCCAGCCACAAAATGTAAATTAAAGTGTGAAGGAACAGGTGTTTCTGGTTCTGTGTCTTTACAGATACTGAGAATCTCATGCTTTTCCTGGGAATTAGTAGGTAGTATTAACGAATTCCTCAAGGCTCCCTTCTCCTATCAGTTAACAAATGAAAAGACTGCTACAAAATTGTTTTTCTCTCTTTCAGTAATCCAAGGTTGTAGTGTCCAGAGGCTGTAGATAATGACATCGTTCTTGCATACGGTGATCTTTAAAATATGTCTTGTACCTTTTTTCTACAATCAGTTTCTCAGTAAAGAGCTATTTAACTTTGTCTCTTTCTTAAATGGCATATCATATCTTGCAAATGTAGAGGTAACTAGTTATATGGCCAAAAAAGTCATCCTTCCCAATGTTGTCTTCTTACATAAAGATTAAATAAGCACAGACTGTATGGAAAAATATAGTATTTGTCTTGTGGGTTTTCAGATATTTTTCCATTTGCTTGGGTAGAGTGTCATAGAGAATCATTTCTAGTGTAAAGAAGTCAAGCCAATTCCACACTTTTCTAGATAGCTTTCTGTTTTTAAAAATGAGATGGTTATTTTGAAATATTGCCTTGTCTGACTTGACATTCTGTCATATGTAAACTTTTTTTGGCACTACTGTGCCACAGGCATTTAGAAGGATAACAGTGTGAAAGAGCTTTTCTCATGAGATGACCAAGCCTCCACTTAAGGGTGGGGCGGGAAGTCCTTTCCTTCAAGGAAGGAGGCAGGCAGATTTCTGGATATCTTAGCAGACTCACACTTATAATAATGTAATTGGGAATGGATTTCTAGTCCAAATCTAGTAAGAGATGGCCAAGTTCATAATTATGGATTCAGTTTGCAGTGACCAAGAACACTCTCTGTCTGCTTCCAAATGGATTTCAGCACAGGATAAAGGGCTATCTTCATTCATCTGAAACCTTTGTCATTCATATAATGGCATTTTAGCATTTGACCACTAGAAATGACATGGCCTTGTTTCATTAACGGAGATGTTATGTTGTCACCCATAACCTATGTACAAGAGATCATTCATAACTTCCCTCAAAGCCTAAGTCTATAAAAGCATTTTCCTAAATCACAAGGTCTGCAATTAGAAAGGGAACTCTAATTTAAAAAAAAAATCCCAAGGTTTGATGTTTTATTTGTATATTATAGCACTAGTCTGATCATAGTTGCATTCGGTGTTAAACAGTTTGGGAAGACGTAACTGAGGAGTTTTCCCAGAGGGAGCTACTCTAAAGACTAATTGCTCTGTAATTGGTTTTCTGGATGAGATTTCTGACAGAAATTTGACATTAATAATACTTTCTTCAGTGAGCATTTGTAGTTAAGTATAGCAATATTAAAACTAGAAAAGCTTGAGGTATTTCTGAAGCAGTAATTCTGTGAGTAACTGAGCTCACCTAATAGCTTACTGCTGCCAAAAGGAGAGGGTCTGGTACATCCTTCCTCCTGCCTTCAGCTATGTGGTTCTGCTCTCTCCTTTATACTATGTCTGGTGCTTGCTGGATTCTTCTGAGAGTGATTCAGTTCATAACTTGGCAACGAAAAAGGGTAGTTTTTTTCTGGGTTAATGTGTTGAATAGGCTTGTGATGAGGAGAAAAATATAGCAGAGTCTCCAAATCTCCTCTCAGTAACAGTGGTGTTCATTACATTTTAAGGAACTATACCCAGAAGCTCAGTTAACATAGAAATGTGTCATCTATTCCATTATTTATAAACTAACCATGGTACTGTCACTCAAGAACACATTTTTATGCCTTTCAAAACAGAAAAACTTTGTCTCTGAAGTAGAAAGTTTTCTGTGTACTTCTGAACAATGGTGAATGTGAACTGATTATACAATTTGATAATACAACTCCTTGGTCATTCTGAAGACTGCTACATTTGCTGTATATTAGCAATGGCATATTTTGAAAGTAGAAAGCCTGTGTGATAATGTTAACATTTAGAGTAGTTGCAGTTCAGTATTTGATTTTTGTAATATTAATTTACAGCAAAGGATTCTAGGCTTTTTTTTTTAAACTCTGGAATATTAATAAAGTTTTCAGAAAAGATTTTCTCATGTGTAAACTGCAAGACTCAGTACCATACCCTCCTTGGAACAAAGTTTTCTTTCTACCAAGCAGTATTTATAGCAAAGCACAAAGCGCAGTCTGAACTGAATAAATAAGGCCCTTCTCACAACTTTCTTTGTGCCCCACCAACTTCAGTTTCTCCAGTGTAGGGTTTAGTCCATTTTCTTGTTCAGATATACCCTTTGGAGATCGAAAAGCTTAAAAGTTCTGCGGCATGTGTCTGCTCCGGTCATTTCATTATCCAGTTGTTTTCAAATATAAAACTGGCTCAATACTGAAATTTACATCAGAAGGCAAATATTTTGTGCCATGCTATCAGCTGTGTAAAGGACAGGGAAGTTTGGAAGGCATTCAAAAAGTGATACTGTTATCTGTATCTCAAAATATTGCTACCTTCTTGTCATAGATGAAGTTATTTTTTCTTTTGCTTATCAGTGCTCTTCCAACATCTGCAATTGGAAAAGGACTTGCTTTTATGATCACCAAGAAGCTATAGTTCAATGAAAATTTCCCTGTTAAAGCACTAGTTTATAATGTAGTTGGCTTTGGAACTGTACATAAAATATGCATAACTGACTAGTACTGACCTACATAGAAAATATTCCAGTTCTAGCACTGCTAGATTCTAGAGACAAATGGGCTAGATAAGTTATTTAAAAGAAGTCAAAACAGTTTGCATGACTACATTTTTTTTGTATGCTATGAAGTCCCTCTCTGGAGGCTTATTTTGCTTTAGCGCAATGTTTGCACAGTGTTTTTACTGTTTTAATCTTTTCTTAGCCTCTGACTTAAATTAGCTTGGCATACTTACGTTTCTAGACTTACATTTCTGTGGACTTTCTTATATTCTACTCTACTTAGAAATAACTGGTTACAATATGTTTTGAAAGAACTTTTGTCATTCCTAAGTTTTAACATTAGATAACAGTCTCAATAGCTTCAAAATATGGAAAGACTGTCTTCTCCACTAAATTCTTTTCACCAAATAACTAGGATTTTTTCCTGTTATTGTATCAGTAACACAGTAGCACACATACCACAAGAATATATTATTTCATTTTTACAGGTTTGTGTTTTCTTAAAGCTAATTGCTAATCTTGGGGCTGTAGATGCTATCTGAAGAACACAAGGAAGGGAACACCCACTTGAAGTGTTATGAACCACTTTCTACCCAGAAAGCAGATCTTGGTACTTAATTAGATATGAATGTTATTGCAAGGGGTCTTATAACCTGCTTTTGTAAGATCTGTGTTCACTATTAATATGCTTCCAAGGGCTGGCCAAGTCAGAAATGGAAATCTGCGTCTAAGTTGTATTCAAGTTTATTCTTAATAGTGTTCTCTTTAATGTTGACTGTTTATTGTAAGGAAGAACCCTAGATCCAATGAAATGAATATTTTCAATGATACATGC
Organism: Apteryx rowi; assembly: GCF_003343035.1. Taxonomy (NCBI): domain Eukaryota; kingdom Metazoa; phylum Chordata; class Aves; order Apterygiformes; family Apterygidae; genus Apteryx; species Apteryx rowi. The sequence goes on along the minus strand of NW_020448108.1, from coordinate 1,186,421 downwards.
AATTGATGTTCTATAACTTTTTGCCAAGCACCAGAATTGATTTCTTCCTTATATTTTTTTAAAGCACTTAAAACTGATTTCTTCAGAATATGAACTGAGCACTGCAGATAAGTGATTTTAATCCTAATCTCTAAACAAGGAAATAAAACTCTTCTCAGAATAAGATCAAAGTATACAAACCATCATATTGCAGTTGAAATCCACTTGGATTTTTGGATTCCAGGATGAATTGCAACTGACCTGTCCTTTAGCTGTGTAAATCATAGAATGTGCTACTTGCAGATCAATTTTGTTTCCTGTAGGAGTGTTGCAAATTGTGACTGGGACAAAAATCAGTGCTCATTTTTAATTTGTGCTGATATGAAAGTCACTGAAGTCTTGCAAGTTTGTCAGTCTGCTAAAGGTTGTCTTTTTTCTCATCCAAGATTACTGGATTGGTTTGTCATGTGTAAAAATAAATGACACATTTTTAAGGATATGGTGTATATAACAGCCTCAGGAAAACTACACTCATATTTGCAAATAAGATTCCTTATGTCTGTATCTCAGAGCATTTTCAACTTAATGAGTAACTCAGTCTCTGCTTTGTCCTCCTATAAAAATATGATTTACTTTTGAATACATATAATCTTTTTTTTTTTTTTTTTTTTTTTTTTTGCACTTATGACTCTTACGTTTGACTTTCATTTAAATTTTTAGAGATTCTAGTAGAGTGGCTGAGCACTGCGTTACAGACTTTGTAGTGTCTAGGCTCAGGCCTGAGAGACAGTTTTTGCAGAGTTGCATGTTTACAAAAGTAGGCACCAACTGTACTTCTGCCATGTTTAGTCTGTCTCCCAAGACAAGAGTGTCATGGAGACCTGGCTTCAAGCTGCAAATATATCTGGAAAGGAAAGACTCTCCATAGTGCCCTCAAAGGTAGTCTGAAGACTTTTTGGAGAGAAACCCATCAAAAATGACTGTAGAGACATCCCAAGTCCCAGTTAAACAGTTTGAGGAGTGAGATCTAAAGAGATCTTTTGTAGGCAAAAGCTTGACTCAGGAAAAAGAGCACGGTAAGCGCCTTCAAGCTTATTATCAGCAAAACTGAGCCTGTTAAGAGAATGAAATCCTAATGAAGCTGAGCAAATGGTTCTTGGTGTGCTGACTGGTTGGTTGTCCACTGGCGTATGGTCGTGATAATGATTTCTTAGAATATACATCTGGAATGACAAAAACATACAGAAAGAATGCAAAATTGCATTTATATGGCATTATGGTAGAAAAGTAGTAACCATATAACAAAAAAKCTTTTGCCTTTCCTCAAATAATCACGTAGTTTTTAAGAATATCATACCTGTATTCTATGCAAGTATGGTATGACTTCTTTTAGGAGCTGGGGGAAGGAAAGGAGGGGGGTTAATTTACCTACTCGCCTGGAATTCCAGTAGGTAGATAAAGTAGATATCCAGTAGATAAAGGGGAAATAGTTTAAAAATTGTATATGTTTTATTTGAAAGAGAACTTTGTTTACATATGAATAATTCGTACATGTGTAAGTTAATTGTGGTCTCCCTGTGTCATCATTTCAGAGAACCCAAGCTGCACTGCAAGCTGTGAATGCCATGCAGTCTGGAAGCCTGGCTATTACAGGTGCTTTTGCTACTGAAGTTGGGTTCCTTCCAGGTCAAGGTTCTGTTCTTCGAATCATTGTTGAAAATCTTTTCTATCCTGTCACTTTGGAAGTGCTGTATCAGGTAATGAGGACTGATAAAGCAAATAGTTAAAATCTGTTTCTATACTGCTAGTGTAAATCCATTAACTTTTTGTTTTTTAAGGGCCGTGGATCCTTATGTTGGTTCTCATTTTGAATGAAAAGTGTCACTTCAAAAATGATTTGTTGTAATTTATGGGTCTAGGCTTGAATTAGTCTTGCCTGAAAAAAAAAAATCACAGTAGATTGGGCTTCTGTACTCAGCTTTTCATGTTGTCTTTCACTCCTTTTACTTCCTTGATTAAGATGATAAACAGAATTGCGACCAAGAGCAACTAACATGGGGTGTTACTTTTAGTGTATGCCAAAATTATGAGGAAGCGAAATAGTGATTCTTATGAATTTAAGGAGCAAATACTGTAGCACTCTTCATACTGAGTAACTGTTGTAGTTTGCATTATGTTTGAGGGTTTCATATTAACTTTTATTATTCTATGTAAGTGGTATAATGTACAAGCATAGTCATTTGGACAAATGTATTCAATTTTTCATCGACTGTTAGAATGTCAGCTACTTTACCTTTGAGAACTTGGAATAATTGTGGGTTATAGCTATGAAAKACTTCACTGTAACTCCTGCTAGGCAGTTGTGCTGTGCTGTTGAGATCTAAACATTTAAAAGCAGCAACATTAGGAGACTGTTTCTATGTGCCTGAAAATTTTGTCAATACTTCCTTCAGATATTGCATAAGGATTTCATACTTGAAGCTTTTGAAATAACCAGTAAATTTGGGCACACCCCAAAAATATGGGATTTTTCAATTAATGTGATTTAAAATGATTGGGAATCTCTTACAAGGACCTACAGTTCTGGAAGGAGATTTTTGCTGCTCTTCTCATTGGAGCTCTACTTAAGCATCTCAAACAATAATTGATTGTTAAATACATTCTGTTTTTCCTCTTCTTTTTAATATTTCCTTTTTTTCCCCTGTGTTTCCCCATGATACCATTTAGCTAACACACTTACCTGTTCTCTCTTTGGGGTAGCAATTAGCATGGTCTAAACTTCTGTTTGCATCTATGAGTATTGTTTACTCATTAATGTGCTTATACAAATATTATGTTAGCATTTTAGGATTATTTGTTTTCAGGTTATTCTGAATGCACTAATTTCTATGATTATGGGAGCTGTACTAGTTTAACAGTGTAAAAGCAATTCCTGGACCTAACCTTGGATGCTATTCTTACTAAGCAGGCAGCAGAAGAGGAGATTCATGCTAAGTTACTTTAATAAAATTAACGCTTCATTGCAGCAGAACTGTATTCTCAATGTTTAAGTTGCTCGGTGACCCTCACTTAACTACTTTTGCAGTAGACTTGGAAAATTAAGTGATATTTGAAAAGGAATGTTATTTGGAGTTAACAAGGGATACTCTCTACTAATTAGAACAGCACTTTGTGCATGATAGATAGCTACAAGGTCACGTTGTTCTGTAACAGTGTGATAAGGTTAATGAAAATGCAAATTTTCCCTGATTATTATAGCATTATGTAGAATACTGGTAGGCAAGATTTCATCCAAAACTTAGATTATATATTGTGAATTATAACTGCTTGTCAGGAAACACTTTCACTTTTTTACCAAATTTACTTTAAAATATTTATTATAAGAAAGTGAATATTCAGTGTTATCTTTGTAGAAACAAAATTGGTGTATACAGCAGGTTTTAGGTTTAAAAATAAACAGGTATACATTGAATTTCATTACCTTAAAAAGGAACATACAAGGAAAAGCATATGCTCAGAGTCTGTATTTTGGCCATTGTTAAGGAGAAGTGCTTTGTGAACAGGCACTCAACAGCTAATTTTAAACTGCTGTGAAAAAGGTTTCTGTTCTGTCTTCTACCACAAAATGCTGACTGTGGCATAAAAACCTTAACTGTGAGAGAGAGAGAGAGAGAGAGAGAGAGAGAGAGAGAGAGAGAGGGGGAGAGAGAGAAGAACTGAGCACAAAGGGTTAGGACAGTGTGTCTTGTATCCATGACTCTAGGCCTAGTAGGTTGATAAGAGATGCTTGTGCATATCTCTGGTGTTTCTTTCCATTCCAGGGTTAAAACTTGTCTGGGGCGGAATGGGAGTTCTGCTTTCCTGACTGCTATGTTACTTTGTATTACTTCTAATAGTTTGCTCTGAAACTTGATATTGAGTTACCTTTACAATTATTCTTTTCCCTGCACTGTATGTCTGGCTTAAATTTGCTGTCAGTACTTCCCAGACTCGCACTTCCTTTTTCACTCATACATCAGATGTAGGTTTTTCTGCTTTTGCATGATGTAGCCTAGTTGTACTTTTTTTCCTCATTCTTTGGGGGTACTCTTTTGTGTACCTGTGTGTTGAATGCACTCTGATTTTGAACATGTGTATATAATTTCAGCCTTTTAAAATCTTCTATAGAACTTGCATATACAATAAACTAAATACCATTCAATTGTAAATTAGAGGTCCCAAACTGGATTTTTTTTCTTGCTTCCTTGACTTCTAGTTCGACATTGGGTCTGCATAACTAATCTATAGAGGCATAAGCTATTTAGATTGTACCTTCAGCCACTAAATTTGCAGAATTTGTTTGAAGTACAGAATTTAAATATTGATATCTCCAAAGGCAGTTTGCTGTCCCCATTTCAATTAGTTTGTGATGTTCCATTTCTCAAGCATTCACTTTCTTTATCGCCAGTTTCTGTGCAGACACTGGACAAAGGCCTATTTGGGATGGACTTCTCCACTTTTTGTTGAACAGTCATTGATAGTTCTTCTGGAAATTATATCCCTCTTCTCCACCTTCCATAACATTTTTTGACCTGAAGCAAAATTCTGACATCAGTCAATTTCTGTTCAGCTCTCAGAGCAGAAATCATTCTTCAGAAAATTATATAAAGTACTAAATTGTTAGTTTTTACTGTGGATGAATTCTTCATGGTTTTCAAAATTTTCCATGTTTCTTTCTTCTCAGATTTTCTCTAAATTTGGAACTGTCTTGAAGATTATCACCTTCACAAAGAACAATCAATTTCAAGTCTTGCTTCAATATGCTGATCCAATGAATGCACATTATGCCAAAATGGTAAGTGTAGTGTATTCAGCTGATACGTGTTTGTTTTGTTTGGCTTGTTTTCCAGACAAACTGGTCTTTATACRTAAAATTAACAAGCAAACAATTACTAATGTTATGACTTCTTGTCATTCTCATGCTTAAATCCTCTTGTTGCATAGAATAACTTCAGCATCCCTAATTAGGTAAGAGGATAAAGGTGCATCATGAACAGCAAGTATAAACATATGAGCACATATATCAAAACCTGTATGATTCTACCAAATCAAAGATTGGGGCTGCTAATAGTGATGAGTGATAGTAGCTGTAGTTTTGCCAGAACTTCTTTTGCCTGTCAAACTAAATAGAATATTTTCAGTGCCTATCAGGCCTAAGAACAGTGTAGTTAAATGCCTTGAGGTTAATTTGATAAATGCAAGATATTTTACTGTCTTGAATTTCAGTGAGAACTTAATGTAATCAATCTTTTCACCTTAAATTTCTTAATTTCAAGCCAGCAGCTTGCTGATTTTTAAAATGCATGTTCTCAGTAATGAGAAAAAGGTCACCTACTTTAGATATCTGTCTCTTTCAAAAATAAAGTTGTAGAATTAGTCACCTTATAGTTAAATATTTTCATTTTTAGGGAATTTAGTGTTAATTTTCTGAGTGGATAGTAGCTTGATACTTAGATATTGAGCTGAGACCTCACAGACTTTTGCAGAAGGATAAGCAGTGTTAAAATTCATCATGTGGTAATATCTGGACTGTGAAGTAATGAACAGGTACAGAAAATGAAGTATTTAATTTGTAAAAATAAAGTATTTAATTTGTTGGAAATTAAGCATGAAGTGCTGTGCATTTCTCCTTAACCTATGTTGGTAACCTCAAATTAATAAATAAATAAAATAAAATTTAAAGTTCACAGAAAAAGTACACAGAAAAAAAAATTGTCTTTAAGTATGAAGTGGTATTTAGTATTCAGTTTTTTCAAAAAGTTACTGGAAGATTAAAGGTAAGGGAACTTTTACACTTCTTTTGTTTTTGAAATTGATTTTATTCTCAGCTTCAAAATTAAAAGCACAGAATATTTAAATATTGGTACTTGCACTTTAGGCCGTGTATTAATTTCCATTAGTTACCTAGTAGGTAAATTCAATATGTGTTTTAGAGATGAAGTTTGTATCAGGAATTAATAAAGGTAGTTGGGCTACGTCCTGTTTGTTAGCAATAGCATCTTTTCTTAAAGAACAATATTATTAATAAATGATATCTGATTAAAAAGTTCAGGGAAATTCATATGATTACTCCTATGAACATATATGAAACTGAAATTATAATTCTATAACTTATGACAAAACAGTAGCTTCTGAGTGTGTTTTTTTTCCCTTTCTCCACTACTATTTTTTAATGATGGGTCTCTGAAGAAAATACTATTTCAGTGATCTCTTTGGGCATAACTGCCGTTAAAAAGATGGATTTTCATTTTTATAATGTAAGAGAGAGAATTCCAAACATGCATAATTCATTGCTTCTGGCCTATCGTAAAAATCTCAAAATTAGTGTCGCTACCAGCATCTCATACCATGTGTTGAGTGGGAGACAAGTAAGATTAGAAGCACATCTAGGAACACAAGTCATCCTTGAAGTTACATGTTATACATTGGCACAAAGCAACATAATACTTGCTAATTATTGCACTACACTAATACTCTACACAGCATATTTAGGAAAGGGTAGTTACAGCATAATTGTCCACCTGACATTTGAAAGCAGGACCTTAAACAGAGAAAATGGATTTCTGTTTGGATACAGTTGTGATATAAATTTAGAGTGGGGGCTGTAGCATTTTGTCTCTGAAACCTTAACTATTTTTCTTCAGGCTCTGGATGGCCAGAATGTCTACAATGCATGCTGCACTCTGCGTATTGATTTCTCCAAGTTAACTAGCCTTAATGTAAAGTACAACAATGACAAAAGTAGAGATTTCACTCGCCTTGACCTTCCCTCTGGTGATGGCCAGCCTTCCCTGGATCCCACCATGGCTGCTGCCTTTGGTAAGAAATCTTCCCTATTAATGATAAACGCACACAATCAGATCATTGTTTTTTATGTTGCATTGCCCTTGATGGATTTGTGTTCTGCCTCCCTAATGGTTCTGTTGAAAGAAGGGTCTGTTTTAGGTACATTTCTGATTGTTGGGTTCCAGTCAAATTTGCTTGAAAAATAGAAAATCCTATTCTGGGTGAATGAATATCTGAAACCATAACATGAGGAATGCTGTTGGGCAAATTCAAAGGACCATCATAAAGCTACTTTTGTAAAATTGTGTGAAATTATATGGTTGTTACAGGGTAGGATAATAAGTGCTGCATAGCATAAAGGTCAGTGGCACAGTCATCCAAAATTGACACAGGTTCCCTAAAGCTGTTTGAAAATAAGTGTTTTAAAGCCTATTTGCTCTTATTTGTTCATACTCTAAGGAAAACTGGCTGCTTTGAAGAACAATATGTATCAATATTATGCTTATTAATGTATGTTTTATAAATGTCTTTTTTAAAAGATGAAATTTTAGAAGCTTTTTTAGAATCTTAGAAGTCACTGCCATGGCATAGAGGTGAGAGTGTTTGCTTGAAGCTGCACTGGAGAAGCCTTTTGTTGTAACTCCTCATGCGTATTCACTTAATCAACTTTGGTAATAATGTAAATCATCAAATAGATTAATCTGATTACTTGGAAGAAGTGCTCACAATGCAATTTGAGCAATTTTAGCTATTTTTCTTTCTCTCTAATGACAACCATTAGCAATAATACACAACTAAGAATTGTCTCAGCTGTTGAATAAGTATCTAAGGACAGTTCTTTTGGTCAGAATAATAGCAGGGAGGAAGGCGAGGGACGAATTCCCTTTTTTCCTTCAATTTTCTGGGATAGCTGTGTCAGATACTGGTTTTGGTTTGTTTGTCTGGTAGTTGGCTATGATAGTTCTAATTAGAGTAAGAAAGTGGGTTGCACTCACTCCTCTTTCTTGATTATTTCTACAGGTTTTCTTATAGAAAGGCTGGCTTTGGATGTTTATGTCATGAACTATCACTTTAATAATTTTTTGAAGAAGTTGCCATACAGCATCATGAAAACAATGTGCCCTGTGGTTTTTATAGGTCTGATATGTTTTGATGAATTAAGTTTTTATAATTGACATGTCAGTGAAAAGGAAAAGTATAATTAAAGTAGATTAAGTACACACATGCATGTAGGAAAGAGATAAACATTGTACACATGCTTTTCAGGGATGACACGTGAACACTTCTGCATTTCTTTCCCCCTCACTCCTCCAAGTCTGTCTCTGCTGACAATCTGATTTTCAGTCTATAAGTCTATTATAATAGTAAGAACAGCAGAGGTGCTGGTGTAAATAAGAGTCTGACATCTGTATCAATATGAGAGAAGTTTATAGTGGGGTCATAGTGAAGCAGCTGCATAGATATTTTTTCTTTTAAAAAAATACATATCGGTTTTGTCTGTACATGCAGCTGTAGACTGAGAAAAACACAGTTCTGACTTTTTCATCAGTGGTAACAAGGTGGATATGCTGCCATAGGCATGTTCAAACAGTTCTCAGTTACATGATATGAGGCAAAGATGTTGGAGTTCKGTCAGAACTTATGCTTCCTTTGTTATTTCTAGTGGAAGCAGTTTTGATGGAGAAATAGAAGATAAAGCAGGTATCTCTACTGGAGTGCTACATGCATTTTTTACTGTAGGCTTGAAGTTATTGTAATAGCTAAACTGAACTGTTCTTGAAATTTCATTTTGCAGTGGGAAAGATATTTTAATTATTGACAAGCAAATTTTGAAATATATTTTGCATTTAAAGATTTTCCTCACCCAGTGAGCACAGGCAGAAGGTATATGAATTAGCATGCTTTAAAAGCTAGCTGCTAAGCTATAAAGCAAATTATTTTGTCCATAAAAAATGTGCAAAGAATTCTAGATATTTTTTAGCTCTGTTTGACTATTTTTATGTGCCTGTTTTTGATATCAGTGTGCAACATGCAGGTCACATTTTGCAAAATAAAAGCCCTTTATCTGTTTCTTCAGTAATGTTTCCATTATCATTCTTGGACAGTGAATACGTGATTGATACCTATATTGCCAGAACTTGTCAGTATAATGCACTAATGCATGTATTACAAGAACACAACGACTTACTTTGATGTGATAAATACATCACATTGTTTGTGTTAAAGACATTTTGTCACTACAGATAAGAGGAGATGTAATGTGATGCAGTATTCATGAATACTGGATCTGAGGAGTCTGTTTCATTTGTTGTTTTTGTAACTCATAACTGGTAATTCTTATGGTATTGTATCATTCCTGTCAATACCCACCTGTTAGAGAATGTAGCTGTTTGAGTTAGTGGTGGAGGTTTGAGTATTCAACATGTTATGGGCACTCAGAATGTATTTACAGATTATATAAGTACAGTTTTAAAAAAAATCTAGTGTGCTAACTTATGAAAGAATCTACAACTCAAGCTTGGATCTAATTGTCTCTCAGAACGCTAGCTTATGTGCTGCTCAGGGTAGCAATTAACTCCAAATCTTAAAGCAACTGAACAATCTTTGGGGCAACTACTCTCTGTATGTTACTATTCAAAATCTGCTTAAGACTAGTGATTGCCAGGAGAACCATTAAAATATATATATATATATATATATATATATATATATATATTCTTAATATAAGTATATGGTCATTGCAAAATGTCCTTCATGAGAGTATTTCCTTCTTGAAAATTTCTAGAATGCATTTTCATTTTATGAATAGAAGCAATTCTTTACTGAACATTAGCCCACAGATGTCTCGGCTTCAGTGGATCTATGCTATACTTTCCTGATCAAACTAGTCTACATTGCATTTTGCCCTGACTTCATTTAAAAGGGGACACTGAAGGTGATCTGAATCATTGCACTAAAAAAAGGCTGAAAATTATCTCTTTGAATATAGAATTTTGGATTTCAATCAGTTTTTTTAACATTTTGTAGAAGATGTAATACCTGACCTAAGTCAAAATGGCAATGTTGGCTGCTGAATCTCATTCTTGAAGTCTTTTCTGTTTTCTGAAGATGTTAAAATCTGTTTTAATTAGATATGTCTCCTATCTCTAGGCACCCCAGGTATCATCTCCTCACCATACTCGGGGCCTGCTGGATTTGCCCCAGCCATTGGCTTTCCTCAAGCTGCCAGTAAGTTCCTATTCTCTAAGAAAATGTGGTGGTTGCATTTGGGACTGGTGGTCTGTCAGAATACAGGACTAGTTTTCAAATGCAGCAGTCAGAACACAAAGCTCATTTGAGGCATTCTGAATCTCTTTGCATAACATATTATTCAATAAAATTACTTTTTATAATAAAGAACATAAGTTGATGTGATTTTTCATCTCATAAGAAATTAAATACCATGAAAAAGATTACCTGCAAGAGAAGAAACTCTAGGCATCCTTTTTTCTAAAAATCATAAGACTTCGTTGACACTCAAAAGTAAAGCAGTAAGTCTTCCCTTTTCTGGGTACAAAATGAAAAATAAACAGTCTTCCAGACTCAGTAATCTTTTCCTCTCTAGCACAGGATAAATTTTTGTGCTAAATAATTTTTCATCTTTTTTCAGCTGCAATTTGTGACCCCCTTTGGTCCCTTGCTGTGACTGAGTATTTCTTTGTCTGCTGAGAGGAGGTGCTTCCTGGTTTATTAATTGGTTATTAGGAGTAACTGAAGTACTTGACAGCATTGTTTTTATTAAATACTGATTTTTTTGCAGAACTAAGCCTGCTTTTCAGTTTTCTAAAATGCATTTTCTCACTTTATTTGAGATGTCATATGATTCTATTCATTCCCTTCCAGATCTTTCAGTTCCAGCTGTTCCTGGAGCGCTTGGTCCTCTTGGAATGCCCACCTCTGCAGTATCTGGACGGATGACTATTCCAGGTGTTACTGGTGTTCCAGGAAATTCTGTTTTACTGGTCAGCAACCTCAACTCTGAGGTAAGTTTGGTTGGTGGAATCAGTGCAAGTAGTTATGTACTAAAATAGTATCACCCGCCAGAATCCTTACCAAAATTTGAAATTAGCTGTAGGAATAAGAGATGATATTTTTATGTTGATAGTATCAGAAGTAGGACACTCTTCTTTTTTGAGATAATTTGCAATATTGATGAGGTTTAAAAACTCCAGTCAGCAGTGGAAAACTTCCAAACACCACAAATTAACTTGAGAAACATTTATTACCCTTGTATTAGCAGTGTAAGTGAACACAGTAATCAGAGAAAAGTTTATGCTGAGATATAAGAACTTTTTTGAAAACGTAGACAACATATGCTACTGGTAAATTCACTGGCATCTTTACTGATAAGATGCCTTTGTGAATCACTTTCATCATTAGAGAAGCCAAAGAATTCTTCATTTGATACAAAATGGAAAGACTCAGGGAAACTAAAGGGAGCAGCAAAGGAGATAAAAGCATGATAAATCAAGTACCTTTCAAAGCATGGGTAGGATCTTTCTAGTTTTGTCATATTGACTGGGCTGGAGGGGAATAAGAACAGAGGTGTCCTTTGATACTGGCAGCTCTGTAAATTTTTTTAAGTTAATAAATACACATGTTCACCTTAGAACCACACTGATTTTTTTTTTTTTTTCATACCTTGGTAGGAGAGGACAACTTTATTTTTATAGTAGAAATAGCATAGATTGTTTCATAAGCATACTGCTATATCTCAAATATTGAACATTGATCTGTGCTTAGTTAAACGTAATTTGCATCCTGTTAAAAAAATCTAAGAACTTTACCAAGACCGTGTCTTAGTACGCAGTTCTACTTGACTACTCACAAGCAGTTCTACTACAGCAATATAAAATTCCTTCTTGCTCTACATGCTCATGAGATTTTTACCCATAAAACAGATGATATTAAGACTTACTGTCAAAATGAAACTTATCTTCATATTACTAAGATTTAAAAGTCTCTTGACCAGTGTCTTCAATGTTTCTAAGTGATAAGGTATATTGACAAAGCAAAGAATAGCTGCCTTCTCTTGCAGTCCTAATCTACACCTGTTTATTTTGATGCTTGGTATGGAATAAAAGTATTTGTACAAACAAGTAGGAAAGATGAGAATTATTTAATTTCTGACTATTGCTGTGGAAGTGCTTTCTGCAGCTGATTATTCGAGATGGTCCTCTGAGTCTTCAAAGAATGAGCTTTTTAAGAATAAGCATATGTGAAGCATAGATCAAAGCTATCTTTAGGACATTGATGCTTTACTTAATAGTAATCATATTTAAGAAGTTGTGATATAGAACTTTGTGCTGCAACACATGATACAACGTATATTCATTTAATAATGCTCAGCTTCTTGAAAGGTAAAAATAAAAACGTGAGACAACCTGTCCATGGTAAATATATTTTTGGCAGCTACGTAACAGGTTCTCCCTTGTTCTTCAGTAGTGATTGTTTGAACTCTGTTGTTTCTTTGTCTATGTACAGAAAATCTGGTTCACCTAATTTCATTTTACATTTCTCCCTTCTTTTAGGGTTTCAGTGTCCGTATCTCATGACTCTCCATGACTCTTAAATCAATTGTTCTTCTTGTCTTCACAAACCTATTTTTTTCATAGAAGTACTGCAGTCTGGTCTAATTAAGAAATGTCTTTAAATAAATTTTGAGACAGAAAACAAGAGCAAGAAGCATTTAAGTTTTATATTGATAATAATTGTTCCTCATCCCTAAATGCTGATGATAAGGTATGAGGTCATATTTAAGCTGCAGTATGTTCTGTTTTTAAATAATGTATTTATATTTCAATACACATTGAAGGAAGTGTTGCAAGTTGAGAAAGGATAGGGCTATAGGGTGTGAGTAGTGCTTCTGGTCCCCAGACTTTGTTAGTAATCATTGCTGGCAAAACCTTTGCCTGAGTTGGATAAAACCTGGCTTCATTAGGGTGTAGATTATCCTCTCGGGTGTTTGGGGAGCTCGGTAGACTACCATTTAGTTAAAAATCACTGAACAAAAAACATTTCATTCAATATTTAACTTCTGTTCACAGTTTTAACCGGACACAATATAAATACTGCTCTATGTGCTTCATACCTAAACAATTATATAGTATGCGCATGACTTTAACATAGTGTGGTGATATGCAGAGATGGAGACAAAATTGAAGAAAAAACAAATACATTCTGAAGCAACTATTTTTGGTTTTTTTGATGTTGTCTTCTGTATAGAAAATATCTACCAATGTGTTCTTGAATGTTCTTTTCTGGTTTTGGTTTAGCAAGTGGCTTTCGTTTTTCAGTGAATGAAATGCTAGTGTGGAAAGAGTAGATTCAACTAAAGCCACTTAGTTGCTTCTTCAGCATGATAAACTGAGTCTTCAGTGATGAAAATGCACGAGCTGAAGTGTTACATTGTCTAAATATTTTGTATGTGATTACTAAATGCATACTAACAAGAAGGCTGTTTGCTTCAGTCATTCATGGGAATGACCAAGAAATTCAGGAAACATGTTTATGTGTTAGTGTGCAGTGTCTCTTGCGTTCGTTTTTGTTTACTAAGTACTTAGAGATTCAACTCCTATTTTACTTGCATTGTTTTAAAAATAGTGTACTTGTTTTGTCATTTAAACAGGTCATCACACCACATGGACTCTTCATCTTATTTGGTAAGATTTTATGTATATAAAATGTTATGTGTATAAAAGATGTGTATAAAATGTATGTCAGTTACATACATAACTGACACGCACTGATTATTTGCCATTCCATTGTTTTGTTCCTTGTGCAGAAAACACAAAAGAGAATGTGCTGGTTTTAAAATGACAGTAATCTGAATCAGTAGTCATAGGGCACAGGTACCAAGGCAAAGCCATCAGAGTTTCAGCAGAATTTCAGTGTGCATGATCTTATTTGTTTTTACACTACAAAGAATGGGAAAGTAAAGTAAGATGGAAAACAAAGACTGTGTTAGAGGGAATGGATTACAGAATTGGCACATACTTTATTTGGAGGAGAAAATGTTTGGTGGTGYGGTGATGTTCTAATATGCAACTGCTGAGAGAATCTTAACACTTTTGCACTATTTAGCAGTTGAAAATAAACATGCAGTTTTATGATTGAGATCCTGTTGTGGGGGAGGGTCACAAGTTCTAAACTTCAGAAAATAATACAGAAGCTTGAAAGCTCTTCTTTATCCTTAGGTTCTAACCAAGCTGGTTTAATGAGTTGATTATTTTTTTTGTAACACTGTTCTTCATCAAAAGAAACAAATTTGCCCTTGTGCTGTTCATAGCAAATGTTCTGGGCAGATATCTTTTCTGGATTTCCACAGGTGTGTATGGTGATGTACATCGTGTGAAGATCATGTTTAACAAAAAAGAAAATGCTTTGGTTCAAATGGCAGATGCAACCCAGGCTCAGCTAGGTACGGATTTGTAAAACTTATTTATGCTTCTAACTAGCTTGAAAATAGTATGGATTAGGAATTTGTCATCTGTCAGTGGCTAACATAAACAAATTTATCATAGTGATGCTTTACTACATACAAATTTTTGCTTTTATATGTTGATATTGAATTGTTGGCTTTCATGTAAATGAATTTTTTTCTTAGTGGTTTGAAAAAAACCCAAGTCTCCATTTAAAAAGCACTGTGAGAATTTATTTTAGAATTTTCCTGTTGTTCATTATTCTTAAAAAGCTATATATATGATAAAGTGTTCTTTTGTGAAAGGCTGATTTGCGTTTTTGTTGCGCTTAGACTAGAGTGTTATATAGCATTCATATACTTGTTTTAAATATAATATTATGAAAGCAAACCTAGCCCACCTGGTACTGACGGAAGTTGCTATTTAAATAGAGAATGTGAAATCTGATGCTAAATAGAGGACGACAGTGGTATTCAAAGAATCCTTTTTTCTTCCCCTCCCCTCATCTGTTTTCCTGTTCAAATGATATTTCTACTGACTAGCTATGAGCCACTTGAATGGACAGAGGCTGTATGGAAAGATCCTCCGTGCTACTCTTTCAAAATATCAGACAGTTCAACTTCCTCGTGAGGGACAAGAGGATCAAGGTCTGACTAAGGACTATAGCAATAGCCCTTTACATCGCTTTAAGAAGCCTGGCTCTAAGAACTTCCAGAATATCTTTCCTCCATCTGCCACCCTGCATCTCTCCAACATCCCGTGAGTACCTACACAGAGGCAGCTCTTGGAAAGATAATCATTTTTAGGTTATGTTTTTAGGATACAAAGTCTGACGTGGGCTCTAAATTTTTTTTGCCTTTTACAGTTTTCTGAGTATTGGGGGTAATTTTGCTATATAATTTAACAAAAAGTAAATCCTTTTACTGTTATTTTCCTGTGATTGGCAAAGAGGATAAAAGATTGAAACTTACTGTTTTTTTTTAATGAGTTGTAACAGAGTTTGTATTTTCTTGAGAAGGTGCATTCATTTTTCACTTAAGTCCTGTGCTGTAATTTTTTGCAGAAGGTTAAAGACAGGCTTTTGTGGATAATGTACGAGAGTTACATTATATCAAATCCATTATTGGCATTATTATGTAATGTAGATACAGTTTTTAATCACTTAATACTTTTTAAATGACAGTTTTAACAGAATTTAGATTTCTTATCAAGAAGGGAGTTTCTTTAAAAAAAGAAAAAAGGTTTCAGGAACTGTGTTGTTTACAGAATCACAGAATCGCTGAGGTTGGAAGGGACCTCTGGAGATCATCTAGTCCAACCCCCCTGCTCAAGCAGGGTCACCTAGAGCATGTTGCACAGGATCACGTCCAGGCGGGTTTTGAAGATCTCCAGAGAAGGAGACTCCACAACCTCTCTGGGCAACCTGTTCCAGTGCTCTGTCACCCTCACAGTGAAGAAGTTTTTCCTCATGTTCAGATGGAACTGCATGTGTTTCAGTTTGTGCCTGTTGCCTCGCGTCCTGTCACTGGGCTCCACTGAAAAGAGTCTGGTCCCATCCTCTCGACGCTCTTCCTTTAGATATTTGTGTACGTTGATAAGGTCTCCTCTCAGCCTTCTCTTCTCCAGGCTAAACAGGCCCAGCTCTCTCAGCCTTTCCTCATAAGAGAGATGCTCCAGTCCCCTAATCATCTTTGTGGCCCTTCGCTGSACTYKCTCCAGTAGTGCCACATCCCTCTTGTACTGGGGAGCCCAGAACTGGATGCAGTACTCCAGATGTGGCCTCACCAGGGCTGAGGAGAGGGGGAGGATCACCTCCCTTGACCTGCTGGCA
>NW_020448108.1:1148565-1168440 GCF_003343035.1 Apteryx rowi | reverse complement strand
ACTCGCTCTTCATCCACCCCTAGGCACAGCTCAATACATTATAAATACATTAAAATTTAAACTTTTCTTTATAGAATATTGCCAAAAATGTGTGGAGTGACAGCCGAACATCGTAAGTTTGCATAGGTTTCTTTTGTTCTGCRGCTGTGCAGAGAGGAACTTGGAGATAAGAAAACTATGGAATTTTGTCCAGATAAGAAAAATCAATATAGGAAACTCAGAAAATGGCTTTTTGAATAAAATAGGAAACTTTCAAAACTGAAAATGTACAAGATCAAAGCTATTTCTGAGGTTACTAGTTAAGCTCTTTAGTGATTTTTCTGCAGTCCTAGTTTAAAAGAGGGAGGAATGGGAGAGGATGAAAAGCAAAAGATTGTATCTAAAATATTTTTGTAGCACACTGCAGTGCTAAATCTTAGTGTCAAAGCCAAGATGTTTGGGGTAAAGTGCTGACTGACCTTGAGCTGGTAGTGTTTGATGCTCGTATTTAATGTAGGAACCAGAACTGGGAATTCAGTACTATTACAGAACTCTGTGCTCTTTTACAAGTTGACAAGGTTTTGTGTTGTTTTTTTGTTTTTTAATTAGGCCTTCTGTTACTGTTGATGATCTGAAGAACCTTTTTGCGGGTACTGGATCCACTGTGAAAGCCTTCAAGTTCTTTCAGTAAGTTCTCAAGTAAAAATGCTGAACAATCTTTCAGCCTTTAATTTTTGAGGAGGAATTCCATGTGTGTACAAAGCTGTAGCTATAGGCAAAAGCTGTACTACTGTAATGATGTTTATGATAATTCTAATCTTTAAATTTTAAATGTGATACTGTATTAGCATAATTAAATGAAAAATACAATATCAACCAGAATTTATTATAATCCTATCTGTTGACAAATTCCTCATTTGTTCAAAGGAAGGTAAGTTTAAAGAAAGTAAATGAAATAATAGCTTTTAAAAAGAAAGTACATGTAAAACATCATGTAAAAGATGACAGTGGATCTGTTCTGTCATTCATTAGGGCTGCTTGGTGGCATTATTTTAGCAWGATTATGCCTGCTAGAACAATCCCTTACATATGTGCAATACAAGTGTTTGCTAGAGATCTTTGAGCCTTCTTTTAACCCTACTTTTGAGATGCAGTATAATGGAAGAAAGTCATGGCTGTAGGCCATCAGTCTACAAAATTTTCATACTTTTGTCTGTCTTAGCAGGTGCTTGGCTAGTTCTGATTCTTTTGCTGTGCAAGTGTTCAGTGTGAAAAAGGGGTGAAGTGACTGAAAAAATACTTGCATCACTTTGTGTTGGCTTAGCACAGTGAAAAATTAGGATTAATTATGTTTTTTTGTACTTAAGGAAAGATCGCAAAATGGCTCTCATCCAGCTGGGTTCCGTGGAGGAAGCAGTCCACGCTCTCATTGAGCTTCACAATCATGACCTTGGAGAAAAACATCACCTCAGAGTTTCCTTCTCAAAATCTGCAATCTGACTTTTCTGTGAACTTTCCTTTTACGACTGCATCACAGTTTCAGTAAAACCGTCAGACAGAGACTGTAGCAGCTGTGACCAACTCTGATTCTTAAAACAAAAAGTTCATTCTGAGTTTGTGTATTCATACATGCAGTAAAGAATCAAGGGATGATATTTTCCAGTTTCAACTGCCAGGATGTGGTCAAAGTTTAATATTTCTCCATAAAAAGATTCTTCTGTGAAATTTCTTTAGCAACAATATTTATCATCAAATTCCCTACTTAAAATTATATTTTAAGAATATCCTTTTAGCTTTTGTTCCAAGTCAGCCTTACACAACACTTTTAGCATTTTTATAATATACCAAACAAAGAATATTTCTAATGAAATAGTAAACCTATTCTGTATAGATAAAACACTAATTTGAATGTGAAATAGTGCTTGGGTTTCTTGAGGAAAAGCAAGCATTGACTGTGAGTGTCCACTGAATAGTATTTATCTTACTGCAGGAGTGTTTATACTTAGGCAGATCTTTAAAAATAACTTTTAAAAAAGTGTGTATTGTTCACCAGGGTTAAATTATTAGAGGAAAGGCAGTGCCTTTTCTCTGTGGAGTAAAAGATATTTGACAAGTTTCTTCAAGATGTGGTATCAGAGACTTAGTTTGACTTACAATTGTGGAATTGAAGTTTCATATGTTATTTTTGCTATGATAGGACTTGAGAAATTGAGAGAAGAAAATAGTCCTAATTTCAAAGAGTTTTATACATTTCTTTTAAAAATAAGATGTTTACAGCCATAAGGAAAATATTCAGGTCTATCATGGTTTGACAAATTTTTAAGAAGTTATTTTTGGTAAGATCTTCGGGGAAAAAAATTACACCTCAAGGGGTTTTTGTACCACTATAATCTCTAATAGTTGGATCAAATTACTGTGTATTTACTTAATTTCTTATTATGTGCCTTATTATGTGCTTATGATACAATAACTTAGAGTTTTATCTGAAATATCTTGAAAAATTTATTGTGTTCTTGGTGAAAGTTTTCTTATTCATCTTTTTTTTTAATGTTTTTCTTGCTACTTCAAAAATGTCTTTTTCAGTAAGTAATACTCTGAATTCCAATCTCTGGTGCTTTGATATAGAGATGTGGTAGAAGTGGGAGTGAGGTTTAACTCTGCACAGTCCTGTAGGCCTCTTCAAAATTACTCAGTTGCAGTTGTCCTATACTAATATCTGGATGAAAAAAAAAAAAATTTACTCCCAGAAAAATCCACCAGAAAARCCCTTTACATAAAGACAAAACAGCAAATTAACTACAGTTTCTAGACTTTATTTAATTTTTGAAAGACATTGGCTCTATCAGAATATTCTGTCTCAGGTACCTACGTTTTTCCTTCGGTATAGAGCCTAAATTAATAAAGAACAAGCATTCCTTCCTTTATAAATATCACAAATTTCAATACTGAATGCCCATTTCTCTTTGGAAAATGAGCTGAGATGCAGTTAGTATTTTTTTGTTAAAGGTACATATGAACCTTAGTGATTTTTAATTGTAGTTTACAAAGTTAAATTTCATTTTAAGTGATTTTTATTTTTAGAATTTATTTTTTTAGAATTTACTTAAAATTAAGCACCTTTTAAAGTGGTATTCCTCTCAAACACAATGGTTGTTTACTTCTGCTTCTGTTTTCATAACTGCAGAAATAAAACTTTTCTGCTGTAATGTTTTAGCATTCATTTTAGTTTTTCAGTAATTTATATTTCATACTTGTAATGCCAGCTGTCAGTTGGGAAATACAATTCTGAAGGGTATAGTCTTTCTAGAATAATGGTAATCTTTCTAGCAAGAGCCGAGTATCTTGAAGTAAATGTCTTCAAGTTTTCTCTCTGAATTATTTTTGCAGTATCAGAGAGATACAGGCTTGCCTTGTGTTAATGACTTATAATTTAATTATAAGTGCAGCAGGCAGTCATAGTAATGAAGTTGGCAGACCTCTATACTGCAATAAAAGCATGCTATTTGACAGTAGATAGAACATCAGACTAAATACATAAGTGGATATAACCTTTGCTGTACACTACAAATAAATAATTATACAGAACTGTAATATTTACTGGAAAGTTTAAAATGGCTTAGGTATAACAGAAAATGTTGTATTTGGCTTTTGAGATGATCTTTCTCTTTCCCCTCTCCAAAACAGTTGATTCAGTTTGAAGTTTCAAACCAATTTTTTGAGAATACATGAAAATAAGCAATTCTGTAGTGCCAAAGCACTGTATTAAAAAGTAACATTTTAATATGATTTTAGCAAGGTGCAGCAGTACATGAACTCTTTCGTTTGCAGATAGGCCCTTTTTCAGCAAGATACTTAATTCGTGTCTGTGTTTAACCTTGTTAGTAGTCACGTTGATACAAGTTCATAATGCATCAAGTATCCTGCTGACTGGGAATATCCGTTGTTACTGCATGTAAAGTGGTTTGATAATACTGGAACATTCACAGAATCACAGAACAGTTGAGGTTRGAAGGGATCTTTAGAGATCATACAGTCCAACCCCCTGCTCAAGCAGGGAAAAGCATTATCCATAAAACATGGTCTGTCATTTTTTTAGAGAACTGCTGCTACAGAGGAGAGGAATTATGTTGGATCTGAATGTAACTGTAAAGCAGGTAAAAGCAACCTTAAGACTGAGAATTTATATTGGCTATTGGCATATATAATACTGGAGCAGTGCATGTATACTGTCTGCGTAAGATGCCATATTGGCATACGAGCATATGCATTACATGCATTTTAATTTATTGATTCTGATAGCAGAAGATGGGAAAATCTAAAGGGATAAAGGCATCTGGCATTCTGTTAGAGAAGGGAGTAATTTTTCAATTTTAGAGTACTGATAATGTCAGCTCTTAACTATTTGCAGTTTGAATTGTAGAGGCCTACAGTATAAGTTGGCAGAGATTTATGATCTTTTTAATTTAAGAAAAATCTGTGTTGGATGTTTATGATCTTCTGTGTACTTTTGGTTTTGTGCTACATTTATCCTGTATCTTCCTGTAATTCTCTTTTGTTGTTTTAGTTCTGTAATTGAATTATCCCTGTCAACTTACTTTTAGATTTGTGTACACCGTAGCGATGCTGTCTCTTAGGGRGATATCTGCTTTTTCAAGAGGTGCAGGCAAGCTTCAAAAAAAGCAGTACATCTTAATGTTTGCTTAACAGAATGGTTGCCCTAGTTAAGGCTGGCTTATCTCATTCAGTGTTCTGCCTTGAATAACTAAAAATGATAACATAACTTCTTGTTTATTGTAATGCAGTATTAGCAAGGGATCAGGATGAAAAGGAGTAATTCTTATACTTTGCCCTTGACTCGTTAGTGCCTGGCTGCAAAAGCACAGTTGCATCTCAGTTCTTGATTCTCAAAACCAAATATGAGCAGACCCCTTGATATCTGTGGAAAGAGCAGGACTTGGAAAAGACTATGATTATTCTGTGGACTATTGCAATGGTGTAGGTCAGAAAGGAACCTCTGGATGTCTTAGTCCAAACGTCCAAGAAGGGCCACCTTAGAAACGTCCAAGAAGGGCCACCTTAGAGCAGTTATTCAGAGAATCGCCCAGTCAAGTTTTGAGTATTTCCAAGAATGAAGATTTCACAACCTCTCTTAACAACTGTTGCAATGTTCAAGTGCCCTCATTGTGATTTTTTTTTTCCCTAATATATAATTAGGCTTCTTCTCTCACTTTGCAACTCTCTAGGAGAGTCCGTCTCCATCTTCACCATACTGTCCCATTAAGTGATCAAGATAGATTCGTAATTTCTTTAATACAGATTCTTAATTTCTGTTTAAATCACTTATGCTGTACCTGGTAATGTGCATATTGTGACCCAGAGCTTGTACTATAAAGCACTAATGGTCTCGGTGGTTAAATCCTCACTACAGGTACCAGAAATGCTTGAGGGTAGAATTCTTCTTCCTATTTTGATCTAAGTGTAGGGGGAAAAGTTTTAATTGGCTGTATTATTCTAACAAATGAACAAAATCCTCCTCTTCCCCCTGTTCCCTCTAACTGGTCTTGAATTCAGAGTTCTCTGCCTGTGTATTTGGGAAGTCCACATCAGCTCTGGGTTACCTCCAGCCCCGTTTTTTTCCTTGGTTCAAAGTGTAGTAAGGCTCTCTCAACAACCCAGGAACAACTTAGTGCCTTTTCAAGTGACCTGTGATCTGTTGCATAATGATAAAGCTTTTGCTTCTCTTAATCTTTTTTCTGAAACTAATTTGTAATTTGCCTTGATTGCCTTGTCTGCTGGTCCCACCAATTGCACTTTTTCTGTTCAAAGATAGAATGGGGCCTTTTTGTGCTTAATATATTCCAGAGATAGCCTTCTGAGGAGATTTGCTTATGTGGCATTTTCTGATCTTAGATGGCAAACCTGTGTTTGTATGCTGAGAAATTGTTGAAAGAACTGCACCAGTGTGGAGCTTGTGGAATCAGATATATTGTACTCCCCTGATACTTTTAATTTGAACTGGGAATTAAGGAAGCGATGAGTGGGGGGTTGGGGTTTTGTTTTGTTTTTGTTTTTTCCCTGAGGGATGTGGACCTATTACTCACCATTGTAATACCACTAGCATGTACTGCTATTTTTTTAAATGAGAGGGCAACTGCTTAAAAAAGCCATTTCTGTTTGCCTTTACCTTCTGTCCTGATATGTTGTTAACTAGAGTAAAACTACCAGACTTAGTGTTTTTACTGTTGTGCTGAAAGGATTCAAATTGCACAGAATTTTTTCTTTAAATTAACTGTTGACTCTTAATTGTCCTGTGGAGATTTGTTTGTTATATATATGAGGCTGTTTGCCAGCTATTTTCAAAGCAAATCCTAACAATTAGGAATTGTGAATTATTTTAAGAAAGAATTGAAAATCTCTGAACTATTTAATTTCAGGGCCTTACCAGAGGGATTGAGGGGAGGAGGGACAAAATGGGACCAAAGTTTATGTGCCTTCAGTAGTCTTACATGTAGGGTTTTTTCATATCTATTGATGTCCTAAGTATAATAAATACTTTTTTTCCTGGAAATTGTATACTGATATTGTTAAAAGTGAATGTTCTCCCACTGACTGATGACATATACCGTGAACTGCATTTAGTACAGTTTTAATTATCCCTTATGCCTTTATCATTGCAATATTTTTTGTATTGCAATATGCAGGAATTCAAGAATAATCCACGTATTGCCAATTTAGGACAGTATAACAGGTTGCAACTGGAGCAGTCTCCAAGAAACAACATACTTTTGTAGTTGAAGGTCCTTGACAGGTGAAGAAAGTTCTTACCTTAACAGACTAATGTCATCACTAAAAACAGTTTTTCAGTTCTTGGAAACTGTGCATAATTTATGATTGGGAATCTAGCCACTATGTGCTAACTCCATTTTAAGCACATTGTAATTTTTTTTGGATATGTTATCCACTTTCTGCAAAAGTTCACCCCAGAACCACAGCAGCACAAGTCGAAAGTTGCTAACCAAGCAGATTTTTGCATCAGAATTTCACCTCATTGTTCTGACCAAAGACTGTCTGTTCTGGTTTTACTGAGACATTCTGTGAAAGTTTGTTTTCTCTCCAGCTCCTTTTTGAAGGGAAGACCAAATGCAAAGTTGCCTTTATTTGAGTCTACCATTGGTGGACAGACCACTTAGTGGAAAATGGGGTCTTAATGTGAACCAAATGGTGCAGGATAAAGCAAGGGATTAATGGACTACTTTTAGTACTGTATTCAAGACACACATAGCACGGCTAGGAATTGCTGACATATTCTCATTTTATGTAATCTATTCATAGAAGTCCGTTTTTATCTACTGTTCAGTCCATTCATCTAGCACAAAAAAATGCTGTAAATATTTGTAACATCATTTTTTTAACCTGGAAAAAAGGGTTTTGGAGAACAAGTTAAAGTGTAAAATGTTTTTTATATAAAAACATCAATTGTCTTGTATATTTTGATAAACAACAGTACCAGCTTTCATTTGTAAAGCAGCTTGTGGCACTGGAAAAAAAGGATTCCATGTCTGTTGAGATGACTTATATTATAAATGCAAAGAAGATGGAATATTAAAGAAACCTATTTTTTAACTGTGTAGTGCATGGTTAATTTGAACTTGTGAATACTGCAATATATTCTATTTCTTTTAAGTTAGTACATTTGCTGATTACTTGGTATCTATACCTAACTCTTTTCCTAACAACTCTAGTTGTTGTAGCATGCCTTTTAATAAATGTCATTACATCTGTACTCTCTTAAATTTTTGTGTGTTCTTGTCTATTGCTTTGGATTTTTCTTGTTTTATAATTGTACAGCTAATGATGTCTTATTTTCATTTTTTTTCTTTTTCCCTTAGCATACATGGCCATCTAAACAAAAGGTTTTTATATCAAGTAAATTTTAACAGGACTAATGCACATCTTCAACAACAGTTGAATTTCAGCAACTCCTGTTCCCCAGAACAGGGTAGAAATTTTTGTTTTCAGTAGAATGGGAATCTGTGCTACAACCCCGAAACAATACAACTGAAGACTGCTTCATTCTTTGAGGTAGGGATGAGTTCCCTCAAGCGTCGGAGGCTCATTAAAAAGAATTCTCTTTAATGTCTTCTCTTTTACCTGTCTGTACTCTTTTATGGCCTTAGCATTCAAGCTGGTATCACTTGCACAGAGAATTCAAAAAATTTAAGCAGGAGCTGAATAAGATGACCTGCTTTTAGCCTGCATCTTTTTCAACCTTCTTGTTAATTGCTGTTTTTTCATGTTCTTCTGCTTGTCCTGCTGTGTGTTTACACCCTGCTAATTTAGACCCCCTTGTTCTTACATCCAAAATTTAGGACTGATGGTAAGTAGGCAGGAGTCTATGTGGGTGATGAGGGGACTGCAATGCTCCTTTCTGTGCTAAAACAGCCAATCTGGCAGGAATTTCACTGTCTTAGCAGTAATTTCAGTCACTAAGCTTTAGCAGATCTTGAAGAATCTGGTCTTATGCATGTTCTCAATGACAGCCCATATCTCATGTCTAGGACTAGAGCACGGAACAGATCTAGTGTAAACAATGCTATAATTGATCCCTGATTGAATATTGATGCCTGGGGAGAAAAATCTAATTCATGTTAAAATGGACTGAAGCTTTGAGCAAAATGCTTATTTTCCAAAAGCTAGATTTAGACTCCCCTAGTGTGACTTCTGATTTTGTATTTCATACCTAAATATTTGAGCCTTCTGGAAAATATACTAGTTTTTGATGGCCAAAATCCTGCATCTTTTTTCTGGCCATGTCTGCCTGAGAAAGTGTAGTAGGAGAGGAGAATTCTTACCTGTCCTTCCCTTTCCCCTAACCAAAAATAAAATCCCACCTCTAATTCTTGTCTGCTGTTATCATACTCCCTCAATATAATCACAAGTTACTGTTTTTCCCTAAATAAGTGTGTGTCTTCAAAAATGAATAATCACTTTTAAGCAGCAGAGGTATGCATTTTGTGGTATCAGAATTTGTTCTGTTTCTTCCAAACTGAAACAGAAGGGGCACTAACTAGTGAATTTGCCAACAGATAATAGGATCTCATATATTGTGGACTGGTCCCAAAGGATTATTTTACAGCTCCAGCAACCCTTTTACAGAGATGAAATAAGATAACCTATGTTTAATTAAAAAGAAAAAAAACCCAACTCCTTGTATTTTCCTAAGTGGGCTCAGACATTTGGCATTGTGTTCTTCCAAGCGTGACAGGTGAGTACAAGCATGTCTGAAAGAAAGATTAAAATCAYGTGTTAGAATACATGGGTGGGAGGAAACAAGGGAGGCTGGAGCAGAGGGCAAAAGAGATCYCTCAAAGTATAGGGAAGTGGATCCTTGCAGAGACTGTTTCCAGGCCAATGCCTTTGCTGTTGACCATAACCTCAGCTTGGATGCTGCAGAAACTGAAATACATTAAAATATCCACTAAGATTAGGAATTTTTTTCTTTTTAAGGGTAGTGATTTCACTACCTTAAATGACTGAGGCCCCTCATCCAACCCCTGTACAGGTCTTTGTGTCGAAGAGTTTACACATTTAAGCAAATTTTMTTTTTGGTATTCAAGAGTTAATCTACACTTTTTCTGAAAAGTTTGATCTGTTTGACAAGTGTCATTTGATCTAAAATGGCTTTCATAAACTCAGAGTTCTTGGACCCAGTCGCAAAAATAGATCTAGAGTTGTAATTTCCTTCAGTCCGAAGTCTACACTGATTATATATAACATAGACTAGAGTCGGACTTCCCACAGTACAGAACTTGATTCTTTTTGTGTCTGGAAAATGAAATAATTAGCTAATAGGAAGAACATCTGCCTCATGAGACAGACGATCAGAATCAGTATGTATCCACAGAGCTTTGAGAAGGAGAATATTAGTTGCTCAATACTGTAAGTGCTTTTGGGAGGAGGGCAGTATCTTAGTCTCAAGTCAGCAATCATTCATACTCCTTACTATTTGCTGCTTAGTCTTAAGTTAGTTTACCACGGTAATACTTCTGGATCTTATTTTTTGTTTGCAATCTGCTTCAAGTATGCCTAGTATTTATACTTGATTGAAGTTTATCTGAGAGAGCTTTTATTGCAAATAAGTGTCACTGCTCCCCAGTTTGATGAGAAAAAAAAATGGTGAGAAAATTGATTTGGTTGAAAAGTAAAGGCATGTCTTCTATGGTACCTGACCCTTTTTCTCAAAGATTTCATTGGTCTGTCAAACACTTTTTGCAGCTATGGTTTGACTGGTTCCCATGCGTGCGCACATTACTTATAGGATGAGGAGTCTATAATAGTTTTTATTGAGTTTTTTTTCTTTTTTTTTTCCAGGGCACATCTCAGTCTGAAAAGCAACATGATTCCATGTTTGAAAACTTTCTAAACAGGGGACTGACTCAAGGATATCAGATAATGCTGTAGGCTTGCAACTCTCTGGTTGTATACAGTTTCTGTTCCTACCTTGCACACACCTAGAAAGTTTTACTAACACTATTGGGTTAGTAAAGATCACTGCCTCTAGAAATTAAAAATGGACATTTTTAAAAATACATTCTTGCTACAAAACCTGACTTTTAAGGCTATCTCAAAAGTTAAAGAAATTAGAATAATTCTTACCAAAGAATAGAAGATCTTACCACAGAAAAAAAGTACGTCACTAGCTGATTTCTCAGTATTTTTAACTGATTTTTTCCTTCCCTCTTATCTCCAACTCTCTCCCATGGCCAAGCTGCTGAAGCAGTTTGATTTTCAGTAGCCACAACGCAATGCATTCAGCAAAATATCACTCCTGTATATGCAGAATTTGACTTATGTGGTCAAGAAATTTGGAAACATCTTGTAAATTGTATAACTAAGGTTCCTCATTTATAAAGCTGTGGCATATCTTTTTCCTTCGTGTGTATGTGTGTGTTCATTTTCAATGTGACTGTATAGCTCAGAAATTCTCTCTTGATGAGGCTCTGTCTTGTCAAAAGCATAGAGTCTTGCTGTTTGCATTGTTCCCTTATGCATTTCAACAGTCTGATGCTCTTGCTCAGAGCTTTCATTGGTCTGTCAGATACTGGACTGGTAAAAATTTTGATAGGAGACCTATTTGAGTTTTAGTCATCTTCAGGTCTGTTGACAAATTAGTGTCTTTCCTTCCTACAGTAAGCAGTAATGTATTATCTAATTTAGTTCTTAAGTTTGAGCTCCTCCCAGGATAAGATCTTCTACTGTTAATTCAGCAATCATCATTTTCACGTGGAGATCAAAGTCAATCTGCAGCACCATGCTTATTGATGCTAAGACTTTTTATGGCAGGAATGTCTTTTTCTGCTTTGGGCTGACAGTATTGGTTACAGCCTGCCTGTCACAAGATGGCCTGGCTTGATTTCACCCCTGATTTCAGGGGGATTTTACCTATGTTTGTACCTACAGGAYGGTTCCTAAAGAATTTATGGGAACTCTTTATGGAGCCCTGTATTCAGCACTCAGCACAGGACCATGACTGCTCGTGTAAATTGTTTTCTTTGAGGAAGATGTTCAATGACTGTGTAACCTTAGCTTTTGCTATTATACAAGTTGCTTGTTACTTTGAGGTGCTTAGATTATCCCAACTTTATATTATGGGAAAAACACATTTTTTAGATAGAAAGGATGAGTTTATAAAACTTAGTCTCTATTTTGATGCATGATTCTGATGCTTTTAATTAAGGCCCCCAAAAAATATCTTCACAGTCATTATTGCCATCCATCAGCAGGAAAATAAAAAAGATAAAGCAATAAATTATTTCTAGAAAGTCTGACAAAACCATCAGATGTTAGCAACAACGTGCTKTCTTGCCTGCAATATCTCAGTCACTTAATGTCTCATGTCATTTAACAGAAAAATTGTTTCTATGCAACCAAACTGCAAAGTCATTAGCAATGGGCTTTATTGAGTAAGATGCTGAATGCATCTTGAGAAATACTGCTGAATAATCTTGATTTTCTTCCTTTTCAATGTCCAGGATCTAATTTCAGTAACACTGCTAAACTTAAATACCTACCTTCTCAACTATCCTGCCAGTGATGTGACTCTATCTTCAGCCTAACTTTAAAACACTCCCTTGTTTTGTTCTGGGAGACTGGAAGGAAGTCTAAAATCACTTACCTGGATCTAAATACTATGTTAATGCACACAGTGCTGTTATTATTAAGACAATTATAAATTGGGATTTTTGATTTATATAACTGTATACTGCTATAAACACACTAGTTATACATTAAATGAATTTGAACAAAAAAATGTACGTAGCATGAAAAAATAGTCTAGCGCAGGAGTAATGATCATTTAGTTCCTACAGACTTAGATTATTTAAATCTCAGGTTCTTCCAATGTCTTTTGCGTTCTCCCCAAGAACGCAAAACGGACATCAAGTGCAGAGTAGCTCATTAACAGAGATGTATAGTAGCCACATGTTACCTACATCCATTTTTTTTTTGTGGAGAGAGAGCTCTATTAGTGGTATGAAAGTCTGGAAGAACTGTGCTGGTTCTGACAGGCTCTGTCACTGCCACAATGGGTGGCAGTATCTCCGCTTTCAGGGCTTGGGCCAGTGAAACTTCTGTTAAGTGACAAGTTTGAAGCATCTAGCTAWCTACAGCTTGTGATTCAGGAACCGTCATGTGCTGTTAGATGGACCCCACTCCTCCAAAGCAGATTTCTTCTCTTTGGGGGGTTTTGTTTTGTTGTTTGTTTGTTTGCTTGTATAACTTTTTTTAGATAAGGCTTATATTTTTGTAAGGACTCTTCTTGCCTGCCAATGTAAAGGTTATAACTGACAGTGGTTGTAAGGCCCTAAGACAAAAACTGATTTCTTGCTCAGAYTCTGCTATGGAATTTTTGTGTGTTTGAACATGTTTAATTAGTGTCAGTTTTCCTCTTTGTATACTACTACTGGAGTCTTGAGGTTTTGGGAGAAGTACTGTATGTGATAAAGACCAATCGCTATGATTCTTCTGCAACTCTAAAGTATATTTTCCTTATATGGTCAGCAAAGTAGTCTTAAGAATGGTAGCTGTTTGATGTGTCATATGTTTGTTCACAGCCTTGTCCAGGTTACTTTGGGGGGGATATTCTAAAATGCATCTTAGCCATGAATTCCTTGGAATGATAAGCTACAAGTTTAAAACATCTCAAAAGACTGTGATATCATGTCTTGAATATTTATTTTAGGTACAAGTGTTTATGTACAGTTGTCTTTAGAATCATCAGTGCAGAAGGGCTTAGACTTAGTATAAGCAAGAGTTGAGCATTTTGAGTTAAAAAAGTGCTTAGAAGAAAGCCTGGATTTCCAAGGTTTGGAAGAATTGCTTGTTGAGAAAGTCTGTGCTGGATGAATCTATAATTCAGAGACCAGTAGAAAAACACTTCTAATGTGCTGTATTTCCTTTTCTTGGTAACCTACAATGAAGCACTCAGGTTGTCATAAAGGGACAGATTTTTCTRCAAATAAATARTAATAATAATAAAAGACTATAAAGACAGAGTAGGTTATTTCTACTTTCCTGATTTCCAAGATGTAGTTATTCTTCCTTAGGCACAAAATCAAGTTAATACTGCCCATCTATCTTTTCATGCTTCTAATAAGCACACATCTCTAAGCTTCTTTTTGCTAGCAATGCTTTGTTTAGTTAACCATTTTCCACCATGCACTGATGATCATGGTAAAGTGCAATAGCTTCCACATTTTTTTCTTCTATTCAACTACATTGACTGCTTTTGTATTGTACCATTCCTCACAGGGAGGACCTCACATAAAGTGATACAAAGAAACTGCCTTTTGTGGTCTTGTCCTCTCACTTGGTTTACTAGCATTTTCAGAAACTTGAGAAGCTGCCATCTATGATGATTCCCTTATTCCCCTTTAGCTTTTCCCCCCCAAAAAACAAGTAGAACTTTGCCTTGGTAGATAGAATTCTGCAGGAAAAAGGAGGTTCCCCTCTTTTAGATACACTTTTCATGAAGGTCTGAGGTTCTAGTTCATTCTCCCTGTTTCCTAGCTGTTGTGCCATCTACAATGAGACTTTTCTGCCTAAATTTTCAGATTAAAGCAGGATGATTAAAGAACAGTTTCACTTTGGCAATATCTTCATATTTTAATCCTAAACAATACTTTTAAGAAATCTCTCTGAAAGCCAACAAGTACTTTCATCAAACATTTGTGGTTTTGTGATTTGACAAGCCTATGTCCCAAAGCCTGTACGTACAAAAATGCATTTTCACACAGACTCTTCATCAGAGATATATAGTGATCTCCCTAGTTTTGGGTCTACAGAAAATGCGATGATTAAGTGATCTGGTTGTGTGTGTCCTCTTTAGGACCTTTTAAAATGCTAACAAACTTCCCCAAAATACTTTATTTTGCTTTTATGGAGAAGTTTCCATCCTCCTTAAGCATATCATTGATCCCTAATTTTTATGTAGGTCATGCTGACTAACACAGACCCTGCCTGTTCTTGGTGGGAAGAAGCAGGTAGTACAGAAAATCTCTGTAAAGGTCAATGATTTTGTCATTCAGCTACTGTATTTTTGTGGTGCAATAACAAGTGTTCAGTACTAGAGAGAATTCAACCTCTAATTGCCATGGCAAATGGTCTCTTATTGCCACTCAATTTTGGGATAGCCGCATTACCAATAGACTTGAAGAGTCTTATGGGAATATTGTAAACTATTTGAAGATAAATAGGGCTGTCAGCTTTGCAATTAATATCAGAAGAAAACTAGGTGACCTTTTCTTTCCCTAGAAATGTCAGTCTTGTATCTTTATTACAATTTATGACAATGTATGAATGTCATCACCCAGAGTCTCCTTCTTTTCTGATTGCCAGTCAATATAGAAATAATAAAGTTACACTTAATTGAATTTTGAAAGACTGAACAGCAGAGCTTGTGTTTTTTGTAACCAAACAAAAGCAATCTCCCTTTGTATGCCAAAAATGAATACGTAACGTTGTGAATCTGAGGCTCCAACTCATCCTGTTGGCTTTGTTTTGCCTGAGTCTGAAAAACACAATAACTTGGGGTGCTTTCTAATTGAGATGACAAATGTTTCTTCAAGCTGGATAAACAGCAGATGAAAGCTGACTCATTTATAAAACAACCGGGAGAGAGAAGGTCAACGTATTTACTATGCAAGGTTTAGTTATTAGATTTCCCCCCCTTGCTTTCCCACTGTGAACTGCTGATGCAAATATGAAACAGACAAAATACAGTTAGTCTGTAAGAAAAGGAACAGCAGTGGGAAAATCCTCAGGTGCCTGGATACCTTAAAAAGAGCTGTTTGGTTTACAGTCTTTAGTCAAAGTTTGGATTGCCCTTTTCATAAGACCTGCTTATGGGATTTTTGCTCTTCATAGATAATATAGTTTGACATGTCCTCTTTCCTGTCTAATGATTACACTTCTAGAGAGATCTTGCCCCAAAACATAGCAAAGCTAATGGTAAGAGAGAAGTTAAAAGGAATGGGATTTGGTTTTCCTCCTGTACCTATCAAATTTTCACTAACTGCTGCCTTGGCTATAACTTGTTAGCAAGTTTTGTACAGCTGCCATAGTAAAGGCAGCACCCCTGCAGAAGAGCTCCAGGTGGCTGACAAAGCAGGAAGCATTAAGCCTGTTGTGGATAACGTGTATCTGTCCAAGTCATTGAATGAGTGCTGTGATGGTATTAACAGTAAACTACATGCAGTAGGTAAATGTGGTTTTGACCATTTTTTTTCTCTTCTGATTTTAGCAGATATTCTAGGACCGGAAAGAAAAAGATGTCTGTACTTCTACCTGAAGATGAAGAAATCACAACACTATATTTCTTTTTATAGTGTGTGAAAGGGGTGCTGTTTTAAGGGGTGCTTTGTTCTTTATTTTTCCTTCCTTGTCCTCTGCCTCTCCTCTTAACTGTTACCCTCAGTCAGCGTAGCCCCCAAATAAAGACTCAGCCTGTATATACAGCGTGGAGCATCTGAGGCAGTGGCTAGTCAGCAGCCTTCTCACATGATATTCCAAGACCCAAAAATATTATGGTGATGCTTCATAAATTGATTGAAGCTAACTCTTTCTTTCTTTGCTTTCAGCTTAAAAATTGGGGCAAAATTCAGTGACATCAAAGCTTTCCTCAGAAGAGTTTACACTCCATCATTTTAGACCCACTTTTACAGTATTAAGCCTCAAAACCCCTAGGCAGGAATACTATCCCAGTTTCACAACTCAGTGGGAAGTGAGAGCCAAGAGAGACAGAAAGGGGTTATCTTATCCAAGGTCACAGTGAGTTTGTGGAAAAGCTCAGTTTGGGCTCCTACTCCTCTCCTAAAACCCGCAGATAGTAACCCTTTTGCTCTGTGGAAATGCTTTTCAGATTAACAGCAACTGTCAGCAGGCTTATCGCCTAGCATGTTTGCTCTGTGAGATATATACAGCACGCTGTGATGTCTGTTTTATCCAAGGCCTGTCCTCTGGGGAAATGTTACAGAAGCATTCAATAGGAAATTAGGTTTAACCAAATATGTTCAGGTATATCTCACTCTAAATCTTTTGCAGAGATCCCATTTGTTTACTTTTTTTAAATCTCAATTTCATTTTTTAGGACTTGAGACAGGGGCATAGATAATGGCATAAAATTGCACTTGAGAGCAGAGACATACATGCTGCAAACAACTTCAGTGGTAATATTTCCTTTGCAGCAAAATTTATGACAAGAGAATACCTTTTCTCTGCACAATATTTAGTGAAGCACCTTGATTAGAAGCTGAAGAGGGTCAGCCAAGTTTTCGGTTGTTATTTATGCTTCAACATCTGCTATTGCTTATTCTGGAATCTAAATGGATAACCAGAAACCAATTATTAATCTCATTCATTTGAAATAGACAAGAGAGGCAGAATTTAGAGTGTGTGTGTGTGTGTGCGTGTGTGTGTGCGTGCGTGAGAGGGAGAGAGACAGAGAGAGACAGAGAAAGAGCCTTCCATCAATTTAGGTTACTCTCGTCTTTGCCAGCTGGAAAGAAGTACTTGATAGCAGGCTGTTAGAGAATGCAACTGTGTTATGAATAGCACGGTGATCTGTTCACAAGGATGAATCACATTTACTCAGTCTGGCTGAAGATGTTTTCCATGTTCTAAAAATCTGTTTGCTGAAAGAGCCATTAATATCTAATATTTTGTCTTCCTATGTCAGAAGAAGTAGTGTAATCTATGCCAAACATCCTTCCAAAAAGAATGATTTAGATAGCATAGTGACATTCACTGTCTGCAAAGGAGATGGAAAAATACAGATGGCTGAGATGTTTAATCCTGCTTGCCTTTTTGATTTTCAATTATCTCCATTTAGACAGCTGCAAGGAAAAGCTGCACAGGAAACTTCCAAGTGTCTCTGGATGAATTCAATTACTTTGACCATCACAACCGTTTTCTTATCACAAAGAGAAATGGAAGCAAGCAGTGGTACTGATGCCTTCTGGGTAGCGAAATTTAATGCTATTAAGGACAAGGGAAAACATTGTAATTACAAATTGGGTTCTTTAAGTTTGACAATAAAAAGATAAAATCCTTATCCTGTCCAGAACAGAAAATCTATGTGGATATTTTCCCATATTTTCATTTAATAGATTTATATGAAATAAGCTGCATTTGCCTAAGCTGTAAAGATGTTGGGACTCTGTCCTGTCTCATCCTCCTGAGTCCTTCTCTTCCTCAATAAAGCAGCTCAGGACTGCAGCTGGTGACCATGCAGCACAAGCGATCTCTGCCCCCTTTTGCTGTCTGATTGTAACTTGGGCCCAGGTCATGGAGGCTGCTGTGGCAAACTGGACAAGGACTTCACATCTTAGCTAGAAATTAAGATGGACCTTGGGTTACCATTTTCAGATGACAAAGAGAGCTAAATACTGGAATAAATTACTTGGGGAGGCTATGATCACTAACATCACTGATGTTTTAAAGAACAAGTTAGACAAGTACCTGTCAGGAGTCATTTATGCAGGACTGATCCTGTCTTAGAGCAGAAAAATGGATTACATGCCCTCTCAAGGTCCTTTTGAGCCTTATTTCCAATGACTGTGCTTTGAATTTAGATATGTAATCAACATATGTGTAATTTAAAGCCACCTTTGTATGTACTTAGATTATTCAGTATTGAAGTATGTCTTAAACAGCAACTAATCATTATGCAAGGATTTCTGTTCCAGTCTAGGCCCTGTATTTTCTTAAACTAATACATCTCCTTGTAACTTTCTTCAGAGTATGTTTATATCACATCTCTCTACTTGTTCTCTTTATAAACATAATGACACACTCACATTTTCTCAGGTTTCCTGCCAAAAATATTTTTTCTGCTTAGTGCATAAGGTGCTTACAATTTCACTTCCACAGTAGCTCCTGCTACTTTTTACGAGAGAAAAAGCAGAAACTGCTCTGATTAGTGGGTTTGCATCCTAGCAGGCTGCTAAGGGAGAGAAAAATATTATTTGGAAATCATTTTTCATCAGTTATACAGAACAGCTCATTTGGATCTTTTTTTTTACAGTGATAAACTACTTCGCACCATTGAGACTACTTGCCACCACTGAACTTAAGATAGAAATATGTAGTACCTAAGTCTTTAGCATGCTGTCATAGGAGTAGGTTCACTTACATGGTAACTGGGCCTGCATTGCATGAGAATCTAGTCACTTTGCGTCCTAGCTGAGATGAGTAAGTATAGCAGAAGCTGGTTACAAGTGCATACATGCTTAAGTACACAGGACAGTAATTAAAAAACACTGGAACAGATCAGCATGTATAGCTAGAAACAAATCAGTGAACCAGATAGCTCTATGAAATGGGATTTTGTTCGCATTCAGCCTTTGTTGTTATAATAACTGCTTGTAAAGACACAACAGTGACAGATCAGGTTATGTCACTTAAACTCAACCATGACAGTGGACTTGACAATGTTAATATTAAATGGCATTGAGTAAAGCCAGTCTAGAACATGAACAGCTCCTTCATGAAGCTCATTAGAGCATATTGAGACACCTAAGTCTCTCTTTATGTTAGTCTTCTCCTTGACACTTCTATTTTAGTAGTAATTTTTGAGCAGCCACATTTTTAACAAAAGCAAGTTTATGCTACTTTTCAAAATTCAGGCTCACAGACAAATGAACCACAAGCTTTAGGAGAATTAACAGACTCTTCTATAGCAGAAAACCCTTCGGGCAGCCTCGTGGGTATTGATTAAAAACAAAATTTTGACATTGTGCGGTACTCCAGGGAAGGCCGAAGGAGAAAAGCTACTTAATTTCAAGTACATATATGGTTCGTGGTGTTTGGCTATATGATTTCTTTAGCTGCATATAGCCACTTTGGCAAAACTTGCAGTCCCTTTTTAGCAGAGCCAGTTAGCGGATACCCCGCAAAGCAGGCRTTTGCCTCGTGTTAGAGGGGCATGAGCTGAGCCCGCGCGCTTCCTCCAGGCATCTCCGGCCAGGGCCGTTTTGCCAACAGCGACYGGAGACGGCGGGGGCAAGAGGGCCCGTCCACGTGAAGAGAGGCACCACTTCCCAAGCGCTGTTTTCCCCCCTTTCCCAGCAGTCGCAAACACCCTCTCCCCGTGCTCCGGCTGAGGCCAGGCCGCCGACCGCCCTTATCAGCGCTGCCAGCCGCCCGGCCCGGGCAGCGGCAGCGTCCTGGGGAAGGAAGCGGTTGTGCCGGCGCGGGCAGAGAGAAGGAAAGCAAGCAGAAAGCGCGTTTTGTGGGTCGGGGCTTCTCGGCGGAGGGAGGAAAGGGCCCGGAGGGGCCGCGAGGGCGGAGAGGCAGGCGGGAGGGCCGGGGCGGCGAGGCGAGGCGAGGCGAGAGGGGGCC
>NW_020448108.1:971186-1148355 GCF_003343035.1 Apteryx rowi | reverse complement strand
GATGCGGCGGCGGCGGCGACATGAGCGCGGGGGGCGCCCGGGGGCCGCTGCTGCTGCTGCTGCTGCTGCTGGCGCTGCTCTGCGCCGGGCAGCCGCGGGGTAAGTGCGGGCCGCGGGCCCGGGCGGCGCCCGCTCCCCTGCATGCCTGCCTCCCTGCCTCCCTCTCTCTCTCCCTGCCTGCCTCCCTCCCCCGCCACCTGCCTCCCTCCCCACCTCCCTGCCTGCCTGCCTGCCTCCCTGCCTGCCCCCCTGCCCCCTGCCTCCCCACCCGTGCCCAGGTGCCAGCCCAGCAGGCCCCATGTTGGGCTGGTGGCCGCCGAGGCACCTGCAGGAGCGGCCAGGGCTCCCAGCCTGGCAGGGCCCGCGCAACGGAGCGGGGCGGGGATGGGGTGGTGGCAAGGGGCACCCTGTGCCCTTCGGCTGGCCCCCACATGCTTTGGGTTGCCCCTGTCCCCCTGGGGTTGCCCCTGCTCCTGCTGGTTTGCTCCCACACAGTTTGGGTGGCCCCTGTGCCCCTCTTTGGGCTGCCTCCGCTCCCTCTGGATCGTCCCTCTCCCTTTGGGTTGCCCACACACCATTTGGGTTGCCCACACACCATTTGGTTGCGCCTGTGCCCCCACACCGTTTGGGTTGCCCCCCTGCTCCCCCTGGGGTTGCCCCCCACCCTTTGGGCTGCCCCGCGCACTCGGTTGGTGTTGGTGTGCTGGCCCGTGCCGCTTTCTCGCCCTCCGTGGGAATTGCGTATCGCTTCTCATGGMGTTCACGAGATCTGGTCGATAGGGTTGAAATCGTTGAGATGACTTTAGTGCAGCTGCGAGAATTTGGGCGTTAGCAAGTGGAAATAAGTCACAAAACATCATCTGCGATAGTAGGGGGACATGCACAGTTTTATATCCTGTAGCGGCAATCTGGGGCAGGCGCTCCCAATTCTTATCAGAAGATTGAAGTATCATGAGCTACTTCTTAC
Source organism: Apteryx rowi (assembly GCF_003343035.1). Classification (NCBI taxonomy): domain Eukaryota; kingdom Metazoa; phylum Chordata; class Aves; order Apterygiformes; family Apterygidae; genus Apteryx; species Apteryx rowi. Next base: position 1,147,388 of record NW_020448108.1, on the reverse strand, counting down.
TATGGCTGTTTTTAATTTAATTTTCTAGTCCGTGTTGACTACCACTTCATGCTAATAGGTTTCTGTTTTCTGTTCTCCTTGGGGAGCACGCACAAAAAAAGTTTGTAAATGCATAGCGAATTAGTAGGAATATATGATGCTTCCTGTGTGTCTTAAACTCAGAAATGCACTGGGAGTAAAAAATAAAATACTGTGCACCTGGAAAGGCTTTTTTTTTTTTTTTTTTTTTGGCAATCTGATAAATTTGTGTGTGTAAAAAAGCTGCCTAGAGTCTTCAGCTGCCCTCTTCTTCAAGTCGTGTTTACATATTTCAAAACAGTGTACAGACACGTGAAGAAAACCTTGTAAGGGCTATTATGTACACAATAAGATTTGTATTTAATAAGAACTGTACCATCCTTATCAGTCTATGTGTCTTGGAAAAATAAAAAATTCCATTCTTGTTATGTCTAGCACCTTGAGACATAATCAGCTAGTGCAGGATTAAGTAGTTATTTTTAAAAAATGTAAAAAGGGTGTAAGCATACACGTGCTTTGTCTATTCAAGCTGTCCATTCTGAGGTTTATCATTGGAAAGCTGTTGCATGTGTAAAGATAATGAAAAGAGCTTACGAAAAACAGAGAGAAATTCACAAAATACGCCAAAAGTATGATTACAAATAAGGGAACGAGTTCATATTTAATTCTAGTTTCATATACATTTGTCATACTTTCAAATTATAATAAATTAGGTTGTGTGTCATATGCTCCTCTACTACTGCTAAGATAAATTCATTTTAAAAACAGCTTTATTACAAGCCATTTTCATCCTGGCAGCATTCTCAACATCATTTTTGTGAATAGCTTTTATACTAAATGGTTACATATTGAGCACGTAAGATACAAATTGACCAAGGGAAAGAAAGTGCGTATGGAGAAAAGATTAATAATATTGGGTAGCTATTTATTATATAGGTCATGTATGCCTTGCCAACTGCTGTCATGAAAAGCTGGTTTATTTGTTATCAAATAATAGGTGGATGGAGAAAACTGCCCAGTGTAGTTATTTTCCTTAATCCTTTCTTCTTTCTCTCTGTTTTCTAAGTTTAGTCCTTGAGTACTATGGCTGTGGTTTTCCTTCTGGTTTGAAAATGAGGTGGGAGGAGGTGTGATTTTATTCTTTGGGTTTAATCTGAATTTTACCTCCACTCTAAGCTCTGTGCTAGTTCCTTATACCAGACCAATTTTTTTAAAGTAATTGTGTCCTTGTGTTAAAGCAGTTGTGAAGAGATCAGTTCCAGATGTCTGTGCTACTTGCCACATTCATGCTACTTGTCATCAAATAGAAGGAAAAAGTGTCTGTATTTGTAACTATGGATTTGTGGGGAATGGAAGAACACATTGTCAAGGTAGGCTACCTCTTTGTACAATGGCAAGAAACTGTACATTCCTAAAATGTCTTCTCTTGGGTAATATCACTGAGTTACACAAARCAGAATAAGAGCTTTGTCATTTCCTGACAGTATTTCCAAAACCTAGAATACGTATGGATTGCTTTTCATTTCTTTTAATGGCTAGCTGGGGGCCGTACTTTACTTGTATTTAGTGTAAGTATTGTTTTGTACTTAGTTGTTTAAGTATTTTATTCAATTTCTATCGTATAATGAAAGACTGTAAATTCATTTTGTCTTAGAGAATGTAAGGCTTTATCAAATGTTTGCTTTCAAAATATAATGTATTGGAGTGGCTTGTTTTATTTTTTTATTCCATCTTAAAAAAATTTTCTTACATATGATAGGGTTCACTTTATTGTTCTTTTTTACCTATGCATTGTTGAACTGAGAACTACACAATAAAACTAACAATTAAACTTAGCTGTCTTCACTATTTTTTCCAGATTACTGAGTAATTTAAAATTAGTGTCAGAAATTGAAAGTCTGTTCTTAATAACAGTGTGCATGTTTACACAGATTTGTCACATGCAAATAGATATTTGTTATATGAAAAGTATTGTTCAGCATTGTTGTTTATTGTAGCTGTCTTTTTAATACTGTCTTATACATGACAGATCAATGTGTGAGTCAAAGGATGAAGTCAAATGCTATGTCTAAGTGGATGTAATAGCTTACCCCTGCTTAAAGGGGAAGGGCCCCCGCCTCTGATCTCTTCCTCTTCATCTCTTCTCCTCCCTTCCACAAGCTCTGGCACTCACTGAACCCTGCCCAGAGCTCAGTAATCATCTCATTTTTATGGGCAAAGGCAAGTTAGGTGGTTTGCCAGGTTAATTCCCTGTCAGTTGAGCAAGCTGAATAAGACAAGCACAAGCTCCATCGAGTGCTACGGCCAGGGCACACTGGAAGGAGGAGCAGTAGAGGGGAGCGGGTCCTTCCGATTTCAACAGCTCTTAGAGCAGCCCAAGCTGTGTCATGAAGCACTGTTCACAGTCTCATCCAGGGACAACAACCTCTATTGGTCTAAATGCTCCAGCTTTCAAGCAGTGTTTACGGCCCAAATAACTTAGGGAAACAAACGGTAACGGGAAGTCTTGTTACTCAAGAATGAGTGAGGAGGAGAGGGTATTTTACATTTTTAATCTCTCTGATGTGTTTTGAATATRCTGACAGACAAAGACGAATGCCAGATTGGAGCCACCAAGATCTGCGGGAACCATACCCTGTGTCATAACACACATGGAAGTTTTTACTGCGTTTGCCTTGATGGATATCGTGCCTCTAACAACAACAAGACGTTTATTCCCAATGATGGAACGAACTGTACAGGTAGATGTCACGAGGAGTCTTGACAGCCAGGAATCCAGAACTTCATTTTCTACTGCACCAGTATTTTTCTGGTTACTGTAGAATTTTCTTTCCAAAACTGTATCACAGCAGTTTCTGCTGTATGCTGCAAACATTTGTTTGACATCTAAGTTCTAACAACTATGAATTAGTTCCATTTTTTAATTCTTTGCTCTTTTATTATGAATTATTGCTTGAATGTAACTTTGTAGCAACAGTCTTTGCAGTAAAAGAAACTAGATTAAGAAAATAAGATTATACTTCTTTTTTCCCCTTGAATGTCATATTTGTGTTCAGTGTGGATATTAGTTCCTTGTCACAATAATTAACTGTTTGTGACTGATTACAATATTTGCAGAGGTGGGATTTTTTTTATGGGATGGTTATAGCAGGAAATAAATTGGAAACTATTTGTCGGGTGAAACAGAAACCAATTTGAAAAGATAGGTACAAAATTCTAAGAATCTCATTCTTCCAGGTGGTTGAACATTGGGTAATGATAACCTCCTTTATTTCCCAGAAGAGCCATCAGGAGCTATACAGAACCATTCAGGCAATCCTTTGTGCATTTTAAGCTGGAGTCCTACATTAACTAATAAAAAGAAAGAAAAAAAAAAAGAAATCTGTTAAGAAATGCATACATTTTGCTCTGAATTTCTAGATATAGATGAATGTGAAGAATCTGGGCTGTGTGGTCACAATGCAAGATGTGTGAATACTGAAGGAAGCTACAAGTGTTACTGCATTGATGGTTATAAATTGGAAAATGGAGAGCAATCTTTTCATCCAGATGGGAACATGGTTTCGTGCAAAGGTGAGAGCCTTTGGATGCTGTTCATGTTGGCTAATAAAATCAGATCTATTGTGATACAGTGGTGCTTGCTCTGACCTAAGTTTGCAAAGCAAAAGTCCTCTGTGTGGACTTTACTTGCTGTATGATTACTCTTTTCTTCTCATGTTCAACATGTTGCAATGATGTCTGGATGGTAGGATCAACACAGGATGTGATTGCTACAGGATCGCAACAGTGGTTTGAGTGTGCAGCATCAGAGAAGTTTAATATGCTGTGAAGGTGATATAATTAGTTTCTGAGAAGAGAGGAAATATGCCCTATTTCACTTGCATAAATAATTATACTGCTTCAAGGGAAGGGAAGAAGGGATAAATAGCTAGTGAGAGAGATCAAGTGAATAAAACAGGCCTGGGGGAGAGGAATAATAAAATAATAATTTAGCCATTTGTTACTGTGCCACCTGCATGAATCAACTGCTCTGTTTATCTTGCCATAAAAAGGAATAAATCTGAATTTGAAATGATTCCTCTTTTCCTCCTCTCCTATTTCTCCAGCATAAGTTTTCGCAGATGCAGAGTGCTAGCAGTGCAGGCTGTAGCTGTCAGCGTGCTCAGTGGACCCASGCCTCCCAGGTGGGAGGAGCTGCTTGGGTTAAACCCATCTCTCTCAATGCCAGATCACTGCAAGAGTTGTCAGTAAAGCTCACTGCCTCCGGTTTTATCAGTTTTTCCAGCTAGAGTGCGCTGCTCCGTTTTGCCAGGGTTGTCAGTACCCTGCCTATCTTACTGACTGCCCCCCTCCACACACTGCGGGAAAGCAGCATATCTGTGCTGAGGAGGCCACCGGTGGAGCCTGACAAGTGAGCCCTGTCCTGTAGCTGGCTGGGAGGAGCGCAGCATTTGTAGGCGACCTGGTTCAGTGAGCTGAAGGAATTGAGGGGCAGACGGTTTGATTTCAGCTTAGCTGCAGCGCTCCACCTTTCCTGCGCACAGGGAAATAGAGCTGCGCACTAGGGCCTGAAATTTTCCTCTGGTGTTGAAGGAAAATTCAGGCATTGCTGTAACAAAACCAGGACATCCAAGGCACCATCACATTCCAGTGTCATGTTTTTGGTGTTGTGAATTGCTACAGCTGAATGGTAATGAAGATGATAAAGACGTGGGCTCATTTGTTGCATCTCTGTGTTCATGAGACTGTGGCCAAGGCAAGTGTTTGGCTTCCCTCAGAGTCACGCAGATAGACATATTTTGTGATGTGACTGTCCAGTCCAGCTCTTCTTAAAGTGGTTATGTGTTCTGTTTTTTGTACCATGAAATCTGTACTTTAAACCCAGGCTTTTCTCTTTGCAGAAATCAGATGTGGCTCCCCTCCTGAGATGAAGCATGGCTACACTGTAGGGAACTACAGCTTGGTACCAGGAAGCGTGGTTCATTATGAATGTGAAGAAGGATTTTACAGCGAAGAGGGAGAGTTTTCCATTTGCACTGCAAATGAAACTTGGGAACCTGCCACTTTAAGCTGTAAAGGTGAAAGGAGTTTCTGTATTTTTAAACCTTTCTTAAATTCTTCATTAAGGGGGTTTATGCATGGGGAAAAATGCATGGTGCAAGGAGGTGCAGGAGGATCAGGTTATGGATCACTTAAACAAACTGGACACACAGAACTGGCCCTGATGAGATACACCCACAAGTGCAGAGGGAACTGGCCAGCGTCACTGCAAGGCCACTGTCAGTCATCTTTGAAAGGTCATGGAGAACAGGAGAGGTGCCTGAAGACTGGAAGAAAGCCAGTGTCACCCCAGTCTTCAAAAAGGGCAAGAAGGAGGACCCAGGGAACTCCAGGCCAGTCAGCCTCACCTCCATCCCTGGAAAGGTGATGGAGCAGCTCATCCTGGAGGCCATCTCCAAGCATGTGGAGGACAAGAAGGTGATCAGGAGTAGTCAGCATGGCTTCACCAAGGGGAAATCATGCTTAACCAATCTGATAGCCTTCTGTGATGGGATGACTGGCTGGGTAGATGAGGGGAGAGCAGTGGATGTTGTCTCCCTTGACTTCAGCAAGGCTTTTGACACTGTCTCCCATAACATCCTCATAGACAAGCTCAGGAAGTGCGGGTTAGATGAGTGGACAGTGAGGTGGATTGAGAACTGGCTGAATGGCAGAGCTCAGAGAGTTGTGATCWGTGGCACAGAGTCTAGTTGGAGGCCTGTAGCTAGTGGTGTCCCCCAGGGGTCAGTACTGGGTCCAGCCCTGTTCAACTTACTCATCAGTGACCTGGATGAAGGGACAGAGTGCACCCTCAGCAAGTTTGCTGATGATACCAAACTGGGAGGAGTGGCTGCTACACCAGAGGGCTGTGCTGCCATTCAGAGAGACCTGGACAGGCTGGAGAGGTGGGCRGAGAGAAACCTCATGAAGTTCAACAAAGGGAAGTGCCAAGTCCTTCACCTAGGGAGGAATAACCCCATGCACCAGTAGAGGCTGGGGGCTGACCTGCTGGAAAGCAGCTCTGCAGAGAAGGACCTGGGAGTGCTGGTGGACAACAACTTGACTGTGAGCCAGCAATGTGTCCTTGTGGCCAAGAAGGCCAATGGTATCCTGGGGTGCRTGAGGAAGAGTGTTGCCAGCAGGTGGAGGGAGGTGATCCTCCCCCTCTCCTCAGCCCTGGTGAGGCCACATCTGGAGTACTGCATCCAGTTCTGGGCTTCCCAGAACAAGAGAGACATGGAGCTACTGGAGCAAGTCTAATGGACTACTAAGGTGATTAAGGGACTGGAGCGTCTGTCATATGAAGAAAGGCTGAGATAGCTGGGACTGTGTAGCCTGGAGAAGAGAAGGCTGAGTGGGGAATCTTATCAATGTGGATAGCTATCTGAAGGGCAGGTATAAAGAGCTTGGGGCCAGACTCTTTTCAGTGGTGCTAGGACGACAGGCAGTGGGCACAAATGGAAACACAGGAATTTCCGTCTGAACGTAAGGAAAAACTTTTTTACAGTGAGGGTAACTGAGCACTGGATCATGTTGTCCAGAGAGGTGGTGGAGTCTCCATCCTTGGAGATATTCAAAAGCTGTCTGGACAAGGTCCTGGGCAACAGGCTCTAGGAGACTCTGCTTGAGCAGGGGGGCTTGGACTAGATGATCTTTAAAGGTCCCTTCCAACCTCAACTGTTCTGTGATTCTCTGAAGTGTGTTTGCGAAAGAAAGTAGGCCAGTTCCTCAATTCAAAGGTATTTCTACAAGTTCTGGCTATTTAAAAAAAAAAAAGAATAAAATGACAGGTTATTCTATGTATTAATGTTTTGCAGATATTTCTAATTTGAAGCTGCTTCAGAGTAACATGCCCTTCAGTACATGAACAATGAATTACCATTTTCTGTCAGGATTTTTTTACAAAACTCTGAGCAGGAACAGGTTTATTTTCTAGTAAATATGTAATAAAATTATGCCACCTCTTGTTCCTAGAATGTCATTTTGGATGCTGGTCCTTTCATTTCTACAAGCAGAGCAATGTGTTCTTGTGTCTGTGAGCTGAGGCTTAGCAAACATTAAATTTCTGAAGTATTTCATGAGAAACACTGAAATATATGACATTATAGGAAAAGACACAGTTTTTCTGGAGCATGTGAGKTTTTTTCCTAAGGTTGACTGCAGTTGCAAAAGAGGCATCATACCGCTCTTCATTGCTAGATAGCCTTCCTGATTTTAACATAATGAAATGCTTTCAGAAGATCTCTGAATACTTCTTGTAAGCATCATTAAAACTTCCACTTGCTTTGGTATTGTAATTACCCATTCTGCAGTATTTTGTGTTCCTGTGAATAGTTAGAAAATCTATATGTTAGTTAAATGACAAAAAATGCTAGTTAACATAAGCTACAATGTATATAACAACAATACAGGGAAGAGGAAGATTGTAGTCCTGAAAATAATGTGTTAATGAAGAGAATCCTTCCCTCAAAATACGAAAAATATTCTTTATTTCTAGTTCTTTCTTGTTTTGTTTTGTTTTTTTGACAGTGGATAGATACCGTGTGTGTGTGTGTGTGTGTGTGTGAGTAAAAATTAGAATAAGGGTGCTAAAGCAAGTGTGGCTGGAAAAGGTGAAGTATTAAACATCACCAGCAAATTCTTAAGGAAGGGACCAGACAATTTACTATGAAATTACTGGCAGTAGTTATTTATAAATAATAAAATACAGTGACATGGAAAATAAGGCAGTTGCAATAACACTTTTCTCCTCAAAATAAATAAAACAAAATGAATTTCAAAACAAAAAGAAAATGCCCAAAGCCTCAAGAGGTCCACTAAAGAAAGCTTGTGGAAGGCACCCCTTGTGAATTCTCAGTATAGTTTTTTAAGTAATATTTTTAGTGAAGTTTTGGCATATGATTTTTTAATTTCCACAATCAAACAATAGGTCAGACTGGAGTTTTGAGCATACCTCTGGTGATTAATTGGAGTAAAGCAACTCAAACCCCAAAAAACAGCTCATGAGGTTGAAATGACAAACTGTTTCCTCTTTTATTGCAAGTTGCTTTTCCTGGATTTCAGTAAAGATTTCTTCTCTTTCTGTAAAACCAGCAAGTCTGAGTAGCCATATCTTCTTAACATTAGGAAGGGAGTTTTTAAAAAATTCTTTAAAATCTCACAATTTCCCTGACGATTATTTTGACTAATCTAGGAATTTCTCCTGGCCAAGTGTAATTCCTTCTCATTCAGGAAAATCAAGAATGCTTTCAAATTAGAATTTGTGTTACTTCCTATGGTAATTTAGAAATTTATTTTATTAATGATTTTATTTATGATGAAACTGACAGATCAAATAAGGTTATGTTTGGTAGGGTATTTGACCTAACATCAAGGTACTGTGAGTGGAACAGGTCCCCTTTTTTCTGATTTAAGTATATGAATGTGGTTGTAGTGTGCCTTCAAAGAATACAGCTTTCCTTGAATGTTAATGAGCAGAATTGTCTTGAGCCAAAATCTCACATAGTTAGTTCTCTGGGAAGAGGTGATGTATGTGGAGAGTTGTAGTTAAATTGTTGAATGTGGGGGGTTTTTTTGTTTTTTTTTTTATCATGCTATTATGAAAGCAGGTAGGTAGATGCTTACTCTAAAAAATGTACATCCTGTCAAACAGACTGTTTTTTGTACTACTACACTTATTTTGCAAATTCTGATTTAGCCTGAAGGCTTTTTGTGTATAAAACAACTTAGTTATTACAGCATGTTTTGAAAAGCATGTAGATTCTTGCTTTAAGAGGAAGGGTTTGTGTTACATGTTGCAACATTTTTTATGGTTTTGCATTTATCTGGTCCCTATGCTTTTTTTTTTTTTTTTTTTTTAAGTTTGATCTCCTGAAGTTAGTTTCTGCTTGTCCGTCTGCTTCTGTCTGACCCTTTCTCTCCCTAAAAGCTTTAGAACCAACTGGCCTTTAAACACTTTAATCGTGTTTGTAAAAGAAGGAGAATCTTGATTGAAACCTGGGACATTTTGAGTATATTAACAAACTAGCTGGTTTGACATGAATTTAGCATACCATAGTGAGGAAAAGGCAGGCAGAACTTACTGTGTTTGGATCTGACCATAGTTCTGGACTAGCCAGAGCACTCTGTCAATCCCACGATGGGAGAGGATACATGGGAGAATTTGATTACCACAGGAGATGGTTAATTGATAATGATGAAAAAAATAGTTTCATGGGAGAGCAACCTTCCTTCCTTCCTTCCTTCCTTCCTTTTGTTGTTTGAATAACAATTTATTTTCCTCTTTCTTCCCCTGTGTAGGTGTGGATTGTGGAGTTCCACCCTCTATCATAAATGCACATCCAGCATCTTTGAGTGGAACCACATATGGAAGTGAAGTTATTTACAATTGTGTTCATGGTTACCTTATTGCAAGTGGCAATCAGACTGCAGTTTGCAATGCCAAAGGACAATGGGATGGTACTGATTTGGTGTGCAAAGGTAAATCACATCTGCCTTCAGATTTATTTAGCATAGGTGTTGTTTCAGGCATCACTATAAATAGCAGTCATGCAGTTTATAAGCTGGAGACACCCTCTTTGGGCATTCAGTTTATGCAGTCTTCTGGCATAGGAAGTCACAAAACAAAAGCCGTAAACTAAACAGTTTTTTATATCCGTTGCTAATGAAGTTGCAGCAGATTCTTAAATGTTAACAGATTCTAGCGATGAAAGGCTACGTCTTCAGCATTTTTTGCATATGAGGCTTTGGGATTTCCATGAGATGGAAGTCCAACCTAAATCGCTGCTTTCTTCTAGCCCAACGCCTACTCTGTGGCTGAAGCCACTACTTAGAAATTGAGCCGTTGTTACTAGGTAACCTTCCCTTGAAATTCCCATATTCAGACTGTTGCTAGTTACTCACATTGATTACTCAAGCAAGCTCTTATTATTTGACACGAATCATAAATCCCTTTTGTTTTTATAATTTGGAAGAATGTAGCCTAACTAGTTCTTTGTTAAGAAGAAACACAAAAACACATAAAAAGAGAATTATATTTTACCTAATAGAATTTCCAGTGGGTTGTTACTCTGAATTCATATTATTAATTAATGTGACCTGAGTCCTTAATCAGCTTTTACATTGGCACAACTTCACTTTTCCATTCCCTGGAGGATTAGTATCTCATCAGCTTGATTCAACAAGGTCAAGCCTTCTGTTCCTTGGTATCAAATTTAGTAATTTTTTGAATGCACTTCGTCAATGTTTCAACCAACCTCTACTTTTAGAAATAAAGGGCTTGCTTAGTTACACAGGAACATAATTCAGCATTTCTGTTTTTTGGTCTTTGATATATTGAAAGGCTGAGGGCAGATAGCTGGAGTTAAGGAGTAGTAATTTTTGTATGCCAGCAAATATTATCCTTCTATAAGTTAAATATATTCTTTGCATGTAAATTTGTTATTCTAAAGAGAAGCTTTTTCTATGTGCTATATGTATATACATGCATGCATACTGATGTTTGAAAAGAAAGGTAATCATTATAGTAGATGTGTTTCCATTGCAAAGTATATGATTAAGTTTTCCTTTAAAGGTGTTATTGTAAATTATAAAATTATGATTCTACATGCTTTATTTTTTACTTCTTTATTTTACTTTTTTTCTGAATGGAATCTCAGAATCATTTAAGATCATTCATTGAACACTTTTAAAAAACACTTCTTTTCTGCATATAAGCTTTAGTGAAGGTAAGGTTCGAATTCTTACATTTTTAGCTTCCTATAAGTGAAGCAATGCAGAAGCTTTAACTGGAGTGTAAGATTCACTGTGGATTTGAGAGGGAATTTTAACCCAAAATATCTTTCAGTTGATTAGATCTTCTCTCTTAATTCTTTCAGTTCCCTAATTTTATTGTGAAGCCCCTGAAAACAACCAAGTAAATGAATAAATTTCAAAGTACATTACCCCAGCTTTCTAATTATGTCTGCTGCAGCCTGAATAACCAATCAGTTCCCCTCCCAGAAGTGCTCTTTCTCCTTGTCTGAAGCAGCTCCTCCTTCTTTCAAAGCTTAAATTAAACCTAGCGGTGATAGAATACAACCCTCTTGATGCTGTTCTTCCATGTCACTCCTTGGACCATGTATCATTTTTCAGATGTTTCTGTGCGTGAAAGTATTATATGAATTGGAGTGCAAAATCCCTCCCCTGTTATCTGGCATAGAGTAATTTCCTATGCCGTTGTCTTGAGTCTCATGCACRCTTTCTTCAGGTGGGCTGCTTCATGGGTTGTAGGGAGGAGAAACTGCCTGCATCTCCCTATCTGAAGGTTCCCTAAATGTGGGGAATCTCTCACTCTCCAGAAAGCTGACTGAAAGTTTCTACAGATTCAGTCCATGTCAGGGAGATGGTGGCTGGCCTCAGTGCCTAGAGGATGACTGTCAACTTTTGTAGGTCAGCCACAAGACTGTGCTAAGCTACATCTCCTGGGGAGATGCTCTGGCCTCTGTTGTTGCTAATGATAGGTGAAATAAAAGAATAAATATCAGCTGGGAGTCAAGTGTTGTGGGAAGGTAAATCCAACTGTTCAAATTTGCTTGTAGATCTTTGTTCTCCACTTCTAAGCAGGACACTCTTATTTTATGAAGCACCTTGAGGGATAAATGCCCCACCCTGTTGGAAACTACAGGAAAGAAATTCCAGGTTCTRAAAGGCTAACCTGACTTTTAGAAGTCATTAGGAAGTGCAGAAAGGTGGAGTGTTGTTTGCTGGGACAATTTTCATCTCCTCTTTAAATCCTGTGACATGCCTTGATTGTTTCCATTTTTAGGTTTATTATCCTGATTTTTCTCTTCCAGAAATAGACTGTGGCAAACCTTTGGTGATTCCACACACAGAAATGGTCTGGGACAACTCTACCACCCTGTGGAGCAGAGTGTACTATCAGTGTAGAGAAGGATATTATTTTCATGGAGACAGGAATTTTTCAGAATGCACAATAGATCAGGAGTGGGAAAATATTACATACRTATGCAAAGGTAAATATTACTGAAGGATTTTTTTTCCCCCCTTAGCTTTAAAAATCCATTGGCTTCAAATGAAATCTGTGGGGCTTCAGATTAGTCTTTCTGATTGGCCTTGCTGTAAAGAAAGTGAAAGAAAACAAATCATTGAATTTTATTCTGGACAGATCTATTCCTTTTGCCTCAAATTGCATGCACTGTCATAAATGAAAAACATAAGTTTATTCATTTTTTTAATCTGAGATTGAAGAAACATCACATTTTGAGAGCCAAAGAACTGGTTTATTCTTTGGCTTATGTGCCAGTAGAATTCACAATGAAGTTTTAATTCAATAGGCTGATTCCAGAGACAGTGGCCTTGCTGTGGCAGAAGTGAGAGTGGGACTTGACCTATGAACTGTGCGCCTTGTGGGTTCACTCAGTAAGGGAAGAGCCCACACAATTTCCAATTCCTATTGTAGTTCATAAAGTTGCAAATGAGTTGCTTATTTTAGAGGTAAAAGGATTGTTTTTTTCCCCTGAGACACAGAGCTCTTGAAAAGAACTTTAGGATTTCCTTCATTAGAGTACTGTTTTGTCTCTGTAGTGGTTTTTAACCTTGATAAACTTCAAAGGGATCATTCTGATTAACTATGTTACATTAACTGGTGTATTAATCCTGAGAAGACTTGCTTGTATATTAACATTAGTTTTGATAATTTTCAGCAACAGATTGTGGCAAAACCCACATACTTCTCACCACAGAGGTGTACTGGAAAAATATTTCTCAAATGGGTCATAATGCATTGCCATAGCCACAAGGGATTCCACAGCCCAAATGGGAGGAACACTTTCTGTTACTCCTTGTAAAAGGATCTGGGAAATAACACATCCAATATGCAAATGTAACAATATGATAAAATCTTTAGCATTTTAATTTGGGGTGTGCTGTTTAATCCAGTTTCAAGTTCCTATTCTGAAGGTAGGGTAAATAGAAGGCAAGAAAGCCCTTTTTAATTTACAGTTTTAGACTATGTAGTAGTACTTTTGGATGGAAATGTCAAGAAAAAGAATGTTAATCATACAACGATTTCTGGTGGATGTTATAGCTAGTGGATGGCAGAACTAGCTAGTCCAGCTGTCCATCTGCTCTAGTTTTTGTTTCAAACAGAAAGGGACTAATGCAACAGGAGTTTCATTGCTGCTCTGGGAACCTGCAACTTTAAAAGACAATGCAGCATCACCAGGCAATCAGATGGCACTTAACAGTACTTTATTATGGGCCTGATACTGTGAAGTCCACTGCTGTGACAATAAGGGCAACGGAATCCAAAACTCTCTTTTGTCTTCTCCCCTAACACCCAAAGTAAAATTTGTTCATGGTTGCCATTCCAGCCTAGACTCAGTTCTCTGAATTTCAATCCAGGAGGATTTACTTCATAAAAGAATGACCCCTGAGAAGGTCTGTAATGAAGATACTGTCATACTGTAGGTTTGGAGACAGGATGTAATGACATCTTAATAATAGCAAAAAATTGGCAGATGTTTTGGACTATAGCTGTTGTGCTCCTCAGTTTTCTTCTGTGCCCTCAGAAAGGGGTGTCATGAGATATCTCTATGACTATTCATCTCTTTTGTTTTTAAGTAGTAATGCTGTCTTTTGCAGGTGATAATGTTCCTCTAGCTTGTAACACCAACACGTTTTCCAGAAGGACTAAAAATGTGCCTTTGACTTCTATCACTTCACAGACCAAATCTGTACACACAGAGTTGGGACTTGATGCCCACCTCTTTGGTCTTGAGCATTCACTGTGGATATAAAACATAGGAAATAAAATAAGCATACAGAAAAACAGTTCTTTTACTTTTTATAGTGCCCATCTAAAAGTGGAACTGCAATTGTTGGAAGTCATAATTCACATTTCATTTAAGCCATCTGCATAGCTTCTGTATTTTTGAGTTGTTTTTGAAGCCAACATTGTTGTAGAGTGTGGAAGTTAATCAGGTGTGTAAGTCTTTGCAATGTCAAGGCTTCAATCCTGAGCACCCTGAAGCTTTACAGGGTCTGAACCTGCAGACTGCATTCACTGTATTACCATGGATTTCAGCAAGAGCTTGGCCAGAGGCAGGAATGTAGACTCTAGCTGTTGGCTCAGAAGGCAAAAAGAAAAGCCCTTCCTCTGGAATGCCCAGGGATATGGATAAGTAGGATGGAAAAACCTGAAAGAAATAGCCTAACTAGTTAAGGCTGATTTGAAAAAAATTATGAATAGGAAATTTTTATGAGAACCCTCAACTATTACATTTTTAACACTCATTGAAGGTCACAAATGACTTTCAAATGAAATGAAAGTTCTGTTTCAGTAATGATGCCTTTCAGATGAATATGATCTTAAGGGTGTGTGCAATTAATCAGTAATTCCCATTAAAATGAGAGAAATTAATGTACCATTCCAGAATAACTTATGAAATGTACAGAACACCATTTTTCTTTTTTCCTGCTGCCTTAAGGGGAAATGAACAGTATGGAATAAAAAACTAATTAGAAGTAAGAGAGAAGTAAAGAAATACCCCTGAGCATGTTCCCTTTGACCAATAATCACTTTTCTTCGTTTCTCAGGCAGTGATTGCTATGAAATTCCCTTTATTTGCATTGCATGTTGACTGAAAACCTTGTGTGTGTGTGTGTGTGTGTGTGTGTGTGTAATATAATGTATATATGTGTGTGTTTGTATATGAAATACATTCTTTAATAGCTATTTTCAAATATAGAAAGTTTCCTAACAAAGTGATTTTATTGGCTGATGCTGATAGGATTAAGCCATCAGCAGTGAATTCAAGCAATGGCTAATTGGATTGCAGTCTTTCTTTCACAGCCTTTGATTTGTGTATGTAAACAAGTCACCAAAGTCACTACAGTGCAGAGAACCTATGAGCAAGTAAATACCCACTGTCCAATATGTTTTGACATGATGAATATGTGAATCTGGACATCCTGCGCAGCTTGTCTTGAAAGCTTGTCTTTTTTTTTTTTTTCTTGCTGTGGAATAAGAATATGTGGTTTCATTTATTTTTGTTCTAGAAATAGCATTTTTTTTTCCAAGCACGCACTGTGTTGAGCTGYGGTGGGATTCCAAGGCAAATCAGAGAAGTTGTTTTTAGGCAGAGGTTGAGATAGTCTGGTGGGAATAATGTTTGTTTCGGTGAAGGTGTTTGGCTACAAAGCATTTTAGCATGCAAATGTGGAATATGAGATAGTCTGAAACAAGGAGCTTTGTTTTCCCCTTGCTGTAAATGTAAGAGAAGCAAGTGTAACCTGAGCTTTTTGTTAGTAATATTTATATTACCTAGAGAGGTTATTCTGGGTGCAGGCCCAAAATGTGACATAAGGTATTATAAGGCTTGCAACTGTATTTTTTATAAAATGGAAAGGTCTATAATGAAGCCTTCCTACCCTGTTTTGTTCTTTTTGAGGAGATTCCACAGATTTGGGTTTTTTTGGATTCATCACAGCTGCCAGAAGATCAGACAAAAGGCAAATTGTGCCTTGGCAATGAACCTGAGATGCTTGCTCTTAAATCTGTGCTTGAAAATGGCAGAGTGTAGAGTGGAGTGTATGTCACAAGCCATTTTCAAGTTCATAAAATATGTATTTTTTGAGAAGGGCAGGGAGAGGAACTGGAGGGTATTTGAAATAAAAATGTAAAATGATTTGGTTTTGTCTTTCATTGAGCTTGGATACAAGTGATATTGAAAGTAAAATATCAGGGAGGACTAACATAGAAGCTGAAGTAAAATCTTGTTTCCCTTCTAATATGCATGCATGTATGTATATGCACATAGTAAAAGAAAGCAACATGAAAGGAAGTCTGCTGCAGAATTTTAATTATTTACTCTTGTCTTCTTGTGCTGGCATATGCCCACCTTGTCCTTTTTTAGGCTGTGATTTTCAAGATTTTTAGAGTGCTACTCTACCTTTGCTTTGGTGGATGTGGAACTGACTACAACGTACATGCATGTACACACAAACAGGGAGAGAGAGAGAGAGAGAGAGAGAGAAATTAATCTTTGAGAACTTGTTTTTGAGCCTGCTGGGAAAGTTTAAAAGAACTGCGTTGAAAAAGGTGCTTATGAGACTGCCTGTCTCTAGATACCATGTGTAACTGTAAAACTGGTGTTTTTTCCCCATCTTCTTCAAAGTTATGAAGGGGTCAGTTCTTGCACAAAGGGGGGAGTGCTTGATGCAATTTTCTAGATTAAATAAACAATTGTTAGGGATATTTTAGAAGGAAGTAGTCCCATTACTTACTGCAGCTCTCTTCTCATCCTGTTTCCATAGTCCTTCCTCCTGCTATTCATCCAGCTTCTTCCAATTTCCTGGTCCGAAGCCCCAGAGATAATCTTGTCATTGGAAGTTTTTCATAGTATCTGATCCTTCCTTCCTGTAACAATAGGCTCTAGTCCCAGCAACAACCACATATGCTGGGTTGTCTGCTTTTTATTATTCTAGTCCCCAAAATCTCTTTCTGTATGTCTGTTTTCTGCGGAAGTTGTCAGTATTCAGTGACTGTATTTAGCATCTATTGGTGTGGATAGCTACAATATGGTGTCTGAAGAAAGGCAAACAGTTTGAATTCCAGCCAATTTCATTACTCTTATCCTAAAAAAGAAAATGTGAGTTTGCATTAAAGAATAACATCTCAGTATTTAAATACATTTTCCATTACCACTGTTCCCTATGTTATTAGAAATAAATTTATTAAAGAACTTCTGAACGTAAACATTGAAGTATTGTCCCTGCAATAGACACAATGGTTGCACATGAGTGGGAAAAATACATGGATATGTAAAAAGGCTGGAGGAGAAATACCATCTGACCTGCATGAAAAAGTTAATCAAAATTACTCATGAAGCTTTCCAAAATTCAGGCAGTAGGGAATAGCCGGTAATAGGCAAAAGGGAAATTTGACCTCTGTGTGCCTTTAATGCTGAACTTGACAGCACAGCTATTTTATTGATTAGTTATGAGAGTCCTCCAAAGTAGTGTCAGGTACAGTAAAGGCTGTAGCAGGCTGCAGGCCCCTTATGCATGGCACATAAAGCAAAGATTAATCCATCCATCACAGTGTGAACCTAGAACTCAAACAGGAAGAACTCATTCCCCCCACCACTACACATTACATCTAGTCCTGAGCTTGAAAACAAAAATGTACGGCAGCAAAAAAGTAAAAAAATCACAGCAGCTTCTGTGTCATAAACTCGTATGTGCATGCTCTTATTTTATAGCACCTCTTGTTAAATGTAATGTGAACTGTTCCTCTTCCACTAAGAGTTAATTTTCTGTATTAGAATGCTTTGTTTTTCTGTGTCATGGCTGCCATCCACAAGTAGGGTTTAGTGGCATGTGTTACCCTCTGGAGATTTTGTAGAGATGATTACGTGGAATTTGAGTATTATGATAATGAGGAGTACCTTAAAGGTGTCAAGAAAGGAAGGTGTTAATTGTTTTTGAGACATGTCCCAGAAAAATGCATGTAACAGACCAACACAGAAAAACATAAGGGATGAAGCGAATGGAGAATACATGATGATTTCCTGTAAACATTGCTTCAGAGATTTGTAAAGGTACAGAGCGAAGAAGAGTAGTTTGATGAGCCAGTCCAGAGAAGGCACAACAGACTGTCTGCACTGTGCACTTTAAAAATGCATAAGAGGAAATGAACGCATTTACAGTGTGAAAAACTGGGGAAAAAATCAAAAGCCAAATCTGGTCCAGTCTAGAACAAAGAGGGCATGACCAGCTTTGCAGATGTAATTTGACTTCAGACCTAAAGCAAAGATCATTTTCATGCAGCCGAGAGGGTCTAGTTACTCCCTCCTTAATTGTGAGTTGTTTTTTGCTTTCACTCCCCCTTTTTCTTATGTGTTTTGTCCCCATTCTCACTGACTGATTTCCCGTCTAGCTAGCGGGATGGTACAGAAGGGTGGCTGGGATGTTTCTATGGTGGTAATGATGTCAGCAATTTCCAGGCAACAGTGAATGGTTTAACTGTCTTTCTTCTTTCCCAGATCTCTCTCACTTTCCACCTAATTTTTGTCCCCAGCTGTGTGTAAATACAATAGTTCTGAGCTTATTAGAGAAGGTGTCACTCAGATCTGTGGGCACTGACTGGAAGCCCATAGTTCTGAAGGAATGAGGACCTCATCAAACAATTAGGGTAATTAAAGTCGGTGATGAAAAAGATCTGATTGGCCTAAATTCTTGTAAATGACTAATTTGATATGTTAAATCCAGATATCTAGTAATCTGATAACTTCTTTAATTGCCTGGAAAAACACAGGTGGAGTTTGTGTTATGGGGAGGTATTGCAATCCAACAATGATGATTCCTGATGGCAAATATCAGTCACTAATCTCAGAAACCTCTTTCAAATGGGGAGTAGATCATGAGGATTTCTAGTCCTAGCTCATCTAATACCGTCTGTCCTGACTCTGTTGCTTGTGCACATGATTGGTATATCTTTCCTTTGTAAATATGCCCTCAGTTGCATCTCTTATGTTTTTGTCGGTCTAGTTCAATACGGGAATTACTCTGCTCCTAGCTGTATCCTTGTAACATTTTTAGACCAAAGGAAGCTGTAAATCATTAGCTATCTGTTTGCTCCTTCCTACATGGCTGTCTCTGCCTGTAGCTCTGCTGTTCTTTTGTGGGCTTCCTCTATGTAAAGTTTGGGACAGAAAATGAAGACTTGCTGAAATTTGCAGTGTTAGTTAAACAAAGAGTAGGTATGTTACTCCAATGTGAAAATACTCTTAAAAGCTTCCCATGCTACCCTAAAAGGTAGAAATACTGAAGATACATCTCTAAAATAGATTGCATATATACCTGCAAAAAGTACCGTACAGAAGAAGGTTGCCTGTATTCAGTGGAAAAGATGTCCCGAAACAGTCTGAGTGGAAGTTTCCTTTGAAATGCTTCACTTTCTGTCACTTCAGTTCTCTGTCTGAATGTGTGTGTAGTGCATGTTAGCAGCAGATGGCATTTGCAGCACTTCATTCGCAGTTTTCACAGAACTGAAAAAAGGGAAGATAGTATTTGGTTTTTTTCTTTCTCCTAAGTTGCACATATGTAAGGGTGGGAAGAACTCTGTAAGCGAATTTGCATGTGTGGATGATCTTTTAGCTACTTGCAGAAGATGAAGTAGCAGATTGGAGCTGGTTTTGTCTCCTTTTCATAAATACTGTTTTTTTGTGAAAGTTCAAAAATACTTCACTGATGAGAGATATCTCTCTCTCCAGCTCAGGTCAATGGCAGTCAATTGCCATTTTTTTCTATCCTCTCCCTAATTTGCCTTTCTGTATTTGACTCTGGATCCTTTTCCCCCTGCTGCTCTGGTCCCCACCAGTTACCATCTCATTTTTGGAACCCTTTCCCTTGGGATGGGAAGGAGATTGGGAGGGTGACCTGGAGCCTTCTTCAGAGCTTGGTGGAGCAACACCGGCATCCAGTGGCCTTCTCCGTTCATCACAAGCTGCAATTCCCAGTGCTAAAGTATGGGAAGATTGGGGCATTCCTATACTCCCTTGTTTGGGACTCTGAATGAAAGCTGTTGATAAAAATCGGAAATGTTTAAGACCTGGTTGCCGCTGTTTACTAAGACATGCTGATCACATGAGTCCAGGCATGTACATTGCATTTTTTTTTGGGAGTTCCCAAACTGTGGAAGGCATTAGTACCATTAAATTTGGTAGGAGAACAAATGTGTCAGGAAACCCACTTCTTTCTAGGTGAAAGAATTGATTTTTCAGAGATACCTCTGTGCTCTTACTGGATACTCTGTTTATTATACTGGACTTGAAGTTTAACCAAGCACTTACTGTACATTTGATGATCCAACCAAAGAGTATGTATGATCAGTAAGAGTAAGGGAGGAAAAGCCATCCCTTGAGAAAGCCCAGGACCTTTTTGTGGTGTTCACATGGTGTTTCGTGGTGTGCATGTTACAGCTTTTGTTCTTATCTCTGTCACTCCCACCCATTTAGAGTGGAAACCTTTGCAAAAAATTCTGCCAGCTATTCTGTGGCCATTTGGTAAATGCATGGTAGGCTTGTCCTTTGAATGTTAATATGGGTTAGTGTGACAGAAATGATTGATGTAATTACAGAAAAAAATGCTTCTAGTTTTGTTTCCTTATGTCCAAAGTGGGTGCTGTCTAAGATTTGTTTCCTTGCCTGAACATAGTCACTGTTTT
The DNA here is from genome assembly GCF_003343035.1 of Apteryx rowi. Classification (NCBI taxonomy): domain Eukaryota; kingdom Metazoa; phylum Chordata; class Aves; order Apterygiformes; family Apterygidae; genus Apteryx; species Apteryx rowi. The sequence continues at coordinate 1,127,101 of NW_020448108.1, read as the reverse complement.
ATTATTTTATTATTTGGCTCTTTATTTCTCTCTCTCTCTCTTTTTTTTTTTTTTAACTGAATCTTTTATAAATCATGTGTCTGATTATCTAGCTATGCAGTCCTGGAGATGAGATATTTTTTTCCTTCTTGCTATGCATTTTAATTCAGATCTCATGAATATGCAAATGTTTTCCCTCTGGCTGTGCTCTAATGAGTCATTTTTGCCATCCATTCTTTTAATAAATGATGTCTGATTTAAAGAATACAACAACTGAACATATTCTTGTGCTTTATGTTGGTACAGCAGTCTTAACCACTGTGGAGTTTCTAGGCGTTGTTGCAAAGGAAACAACGAATAATGGAAATAAGAGGAGTCTAGCATTTCTATGTAATAAATTGCACAGCCAATTGTAAGGAAGATTGTTTTAGAGGGGATGTAGATTTTTCTCATTTTTCACTGTTTAGTTTTGCAGAAGAGGAAGTTTCAAAAGTGTTTTGTATTTAACCACACCTGTTTGGAACAGAGGAGGCATTTTGAATGAGTTGGGAGATAGAGAAACCAACCTAGTGAGTGAGAGGTTTATTTGCTGAATACCTAGAGAAGAAGTTTACTTACAGAGGAAGAGAGCCCTGAGCTATGCCTGCCTTTACACCAGGCGTTACACCAACTACTCAGTGAATATCACTGATGTATCTAACAAGGCTGTCGTATAAATCCCCTTCATATTTTCAACAGAAAGTGCTCTTCAGCTCAGTATGTGTATGAGCTTGGCTTTGTAAGACTCTGGTCACGTGGTGAATGTAATAATAAATTATTGTAGTGGGCGAAGGAATGACATGTTTGAAGGCTAGTGAAAGCAAGAAGAGGAGCAAATGGATTCACAGTCAAGCTAACCTGTGACCAGAAGGAGCTATGTTCTCAGTCATGGGTTATTTGATTGTCATGTCATGTAAAAGCAACTGTTCTGTGTCTATGACAGCAGTGAGAGAATTGCCTAAAAAAAGAATGGATGAGCTGATCTTCCTGACCGTGTTTTCTCTGCAGCATGAATCAACTTTTAAATAATTTGTAAATTAACACAGGTATGTTAAAGGCTTTGTTACTGGTTGCTACAACTGCACTCACTACGTGCTTAGTTTTGTGGGTTTCATTCTTTGGCTCTAGTATCTGTTCTAAAAAGTGTTTTTACTGTGATTGTGCTATTTAATTGCATTGATAAAATATAAATATTAATATTTATATATGAATATGTTTATAGATATAAAATAGTATTTATAAAATATTGACAAAAGTAAAAGTTTTTTAAAAAGAAAGCCCAGAAAAATAATGAACAAAACATTCATTCAGCTTCAAAAAACCTCTTTTTCCATCTAGCACAGAAGCTTTCTTAAAATGCTTTAATGCAGGGTATTGTATTCAAAGGTGTCTTTTTTATTTTTGTTTGTTTTTTAGTAACCTCTTTTTCTTACAGACAGGTCTTTTGCATGATCCAGTTTGACTTTTTTGCCTGCAGTATAGTGTGGAATAGATTGATTCTGTCTTCTTAAGACAGCTACTTACAAATCAACTTGAAGACTTTGTAGACCACTGGATCTCATGAGATCCAGATGCTGGCACCAAAGTGCAAGGAGAATCTAGAACAGGTAGCAGAAATAATGGAACTGGGGCATTCTTTCTTACTCTCTGTTTTTTGTGGTGTGAAAATATTGTAAGTAGACTTTAATGAGAGACTTTGACCTGGCATTCAGAAATATCTACACAAGGCACACATTTAATATACTATGACTAGGAGGAATGTCCAAAGCAGGGCAGAATCTCTTTCATCAGGGGCTGCGCCATCTGGATTGTCATCCAGTATGGAAGAATTTAGTCTTTAGTAGAGTGTATGCTATAGATCCTTGTGCAAGAAAAAGTGCTGATATGTGTGCATGCTTTGATATATAGAAACATATCTGTGACAGTGATGTATGCGTGATGGATTGTATGAGCTTGTTGCTTTGATGTCAGGAGACTGCAATGTAGTTTTAACATCCTATTCAAGATCTGTAAAGCCATTAGAATTTAAATTTTTCTACATTAAAATCCAAACCTAGCAAAGTATTTTGTTTTCATTATTTGTGATAAGTTATGTAATGTCAGCTCTGTGTTTAAGGACTTGGGCAGTCATAAGTTCAGAAATTTTTGCTTCACTTGGTCTTGTATGTTATTTTTAGGAGCCTACACAATTAGGTGAAAACTTCCTACCTAACTTTTGCATGCCTTGTTTTGTCTTTTGCAACAAAAACATTTAGAGGAAAAGAGAAATAAAGCATTGCTCCAAACTTTTTAACATTTACCTGAGAAATAATAATGACTGTCTTTCTATGTTAATATTTTTGCTCACAGAAGAAGAATTATTCAGTAATTTGTCCATATTCAATGAAACCTGTGTGAAGTGGCAGAGGAAGACTGGAAGGTCTGGTGCACAGAAAACATACACAGTAAGTGATGCAGTATTCAACAGTGGGAGAAGCTTTGGCCTGGTTAATTCTGGTGAGTCAGCAATGGAGATCTATTTTGGGGGTTTGTTGGCAGCGTAAGTTCTTGGCTTTTTCTTTCCAGTGAACTACCTAAAACTTTCCATGTGGCTGTGTGAGAGAGGAAAGAAACACATCCCAGCCCTAACATCAGTTGAAGGGCTCAGCAGCTCTTGGGGTCCCATTCCAGTAAAGCATTTAAATGTCGGCTTGAAACTAGAAGAAAGCTTATAGTTAAATTACATCGAAGAGCTAGAGGTCACTTTGATAGAGAAAATACTACACCACTTGTGCTCTGTCCCCATCTCTGATGTATTTATTTCAAGTAAGCAGCAAATCACTTGCAGATACTGGACATAGTTTGTTTTAGAAATGAAAGGTAAATTGAAATATTGCATCTTGCTCAAGAGAGTCAACCATCTTCTATTTAAACATTTTATAACTTTATTTCCTGGTAGTTGAAAGCAACCTTTGTAACTGTTTTGGGGGTTTTTTGTTTTTTTGTTTTTTTTGCCATCTATAAGCATAAGAATAAAAGTTAAAATATAAACTCTTAGAAACAAAAATAAATTAAATAAAAATTCAGAAAGAAATTGCTTAGTCAGGGTTATCTAAGTTGAAAATAATAGACAAGAATTCCCGTGTTTTGACAATGACAGCAGCCCAAGAAAGTTTGACTTTTCTGAGCATGCCCAAATAGGGAAAAAAGAAGGGGATTACTTAGAACTTCCAGAGGTGAGAAGCTAGTAYGGAAAACACATTGCAAGGTTGGGTGTTAATTTAGGAAATTCTATGTTATAAACTGATGCATTGTTAATTTGAGTGCTTTTATTAAGCACCACTTAGATGGAAAAACAACTTCCAGATTACCTTAGCGGTTCAAAACCAGTGCTTTCCATTGTACCCAGTGATATCTGGCAAACTGCAGATCTCTGGTGCAGTGTGCTCTGTGCATTTGCTTGTGCCTGAATTTAGCTCTCAGCAAGGCACTTCAGAATAGCTAAAACTGGGGATGATGCAGGCATAGGTAGATGTGATAAGGTCCATAATGCAGTGCGGCCAGCTTTGAGCTCAATTAGGTAAGCTTTATCTGTCCCTTCATCTCATATAAACAGCAGCTTTCTGTTTCACTGCCCTGAGCAAGATCAGATGGAAGCCTGGCTTCTGCTGCTGGTTGGCACTCTGTCTTGTGGCTGCTTCTGTAGAGCATGGGGAGAAAAGTAGAAAAATGAACAGAAAGTACCAAGCTGATGTAGTTTACATCTATATGCTGTAAACAAGAGAAAATGTTTACTTATAGCTTACTGTTTGTATTTGAGGTATTTTTAGGGCCCCCTTCATAGATTCCTTCAATTTGTTGTGCCAATATACAAAGCAATAATAATCTTTTTAACAGACAGAAGAAATTAAGAATCTGATTTATTAAGCCATCATGATATAGCAAAACAGTTAGACACAAGCATATTTTTTGAGTACAGCTGGTAGTCTAAAACAAGTGTAATCCTAGAATTAACCCTAATCCTCAAGGTTTAATTGAATTCTGAATTGTGGAGAGCCACAACTGATTGCAAAATTGTTTTTGTTAATCCTTCAATAGTTTCACATACTGGGCCAAAGATGGGATGAGAAGACATTCTCAGAGGTGGCGACACTTAACGTTACTACAAGTGAAGATAATCCGGAGGTTTGTTTAGAACTCAACTCTGGCACTAACTACCTGGTGAATATTACTACCATCTCTTCCACAAACATTACTGTCTCAGTTACAGTAGCAGTTCAAACAAAAGGTAAGTTGTGTTTTGTGTTCTCTGTGATTTATAAAACACATTACTCTGGTGTGGAGTTCATTGTTCAGAGTCTAGCAGACAAGATAACAAGCTGTTTCCGAGACTATCCCATCATTTATTCTCACTTCTCAAATAAAACCACCATCACCATCCCTCCTTTTCTGTAAGTAAGATGTTTTTCTTCCTGCTCACTGTGGTCCACAAATCTATGAGCAAACTTAGAGCTGTGGTGATAATTGCCCTTCAGAAAGACTTGGCAAACTCCTTTTTCAGGGGTTGTCTCTTGACTAAGGCAGGGTTGGTGCAGTGACATTCCTGCCTGGATGCAGGAGTTTCAGTCCGTGGCACAGTGCTTAATGGTTTCCGTGCCTTGCCTTGATAATTGATTCTCTGCCTATGGGAGTGTTCACCGTTGCTGAGCCATGTGATACTGATCTAAGTGATGTGAGCATTGTAGACAATGTCCCTATGTTTAGCAGTGCTGAGCAGTGTTCTAGCAGCTTTTCAGTAGTTGTAGAGAAGGTATGTTCTAAGAGCAGGATTTTGTAACATTTTGGTCATGGAAGCTTTAAGCTTGCCTTCTGACAAACTAATTCTAAGGAGACGGGCCTGGGGAAACAATTGCCTTTGGAATCCCAAGAAATATTTTTTCTTAGGTGTATTTTTCCTCAAATGCATTTGCTGTTACAAATGGTTCTGCAATAACTTTATTGCCATCAGGAGGGTTAACAGACAGAAGAAATTTGATCTTCCTCCTTACATCCTCCCTAGATCTGGGACAAATAAATCCTTCTTGATTTCCCAAACAGAGTGCTTGGATTTTTCCAAAAGCCATTACTTGGGGGGGAACTTCATGCTTTTTTTACTGTGTTTGTGCATTCAAAATGAAATGAGGTTCTACCTCCTGCTCAGAAGAGAAAATAAAACCTTTTTTTTATTTTGAGCTACCCACATTCAATTATGTTAAAGAAGGTGATGTTTTTTGTAATGAGTTCTTCCATTTTTTATTGTCTCTGCAGTAAAGGAAGCTTTCAACAACGTATTAATTTTTAATGACACCTGCTTGAAATGGCGGAGAAATGTCAGGGGAGCTGATATGGAAGACAGATATTCAGTAAGTGATAATACATATTTTGAATCTGTGACTTTTTTACCTCTCTATTTTAATCACGTGTCTGAACAAACCTGTAATTTTTTAGACGCTTGTTGCCCTCAATATTTCTGATGCTAATAACATCTCTCATAAAAARGGAGTGATCTTGCATAGCAATGTTTGAAAAAGAAATAAACCACCATGCTTTTTTGTAGTCTCTGTTTCTTGGTTATTTTTCCCCTCTTCTACTCTAATTCTATTTTGCCTTCATTGCCTGTACCTTCAGCTTGGTCGTTCCCAGCTCCCAAAGAAGTCTGTTCCAATTCTACAAAGTCATTCTGTTTTGTCTTATGACATACCTTCAATCTTCTCTCATCCCAATAGGGCATTTGTACGTGAACTATCTCTGCCAGGGCTCTGACCACCTGCTGTTGTCTCTAATCTCCCTGTGCTAGGAGGTGCTCAGGGATTAAATAAAGACACAGGATTTGTTTAAAAGAAATAACAGCATATGATTTAAATATAGCGAGCATTTTAGTTTTTATTAACAAAAAATCAGGAGAGGTCTTAATTTAAAAAATAACTTTATGATAGTTTAAGACATGAACAGTAAAATAATCACACACAAAATCCAACCAAAATAAAAAAAGTGTGCTTGTAATTTTTCCTAGAACCATAGCTGTCTGTAGGCAGATCCTGGGAGATACTCGGCATTCAGAATACGTTTTGACATAGCTCCAAATGATTTGATTTTGACTTGATCCTCAGGGTCGAGTCACAGATCTGTGCATGTGAGTTCACTTTTGTAGCTCATTACTTTGCACAATGAAGACGCACTATACTAAAAGTGTTTGTTAGCAGGCAAGCAAGAATCGTGGGAACTATGTTTCTCATAGAAAAGAGGATAGGCTAGGAGGAGGAGAACTGAAGAGCTAGGAAAATGTCAGAGCTGATCAACAAGAGGGGCTGCACTTCATGTCAAATTTAGGAAGTATTTGAATTAGAATAATTGTCAGCACTTGATGTTCTGTATACAATGATGTGTGTTTCTTCTATTCCTTCTCATTTAGAGTATGGCATAAATGAATGCAAGTGATGTATTAAAACATTACAATTTCCATGCTGTGATTTTTTTTTTGTTACAGTTTCATGTGCAAGGCYGGCGCTGGTATCAGAAGGAGTTCTTTCATGAAATGACCTTCAACCTTACCACATACAAGCGGGCGCCAGAAGTTTGTTTTGATTTGCAGCCAGGCACAAATTACTCTGTTAATATCTCCATGGTAGCTTTGAATTTTTCACTGCTGGTTTCCATGACAACGCAAATTACAGGTAGGTCCTGCCATTTATTTTATGTATTTGCAAAAGGACCCATTGGGTGCAAGAAACCCAGGTGAAGTAGCATTGTTGATCTCTGTGTTGTAACGCCATCTTTCAAAAAGCTCATTGCATGTTCAAAATACTTTGTTTTCATTGTTTGTTTTCAGAGGTTTCATACTGTTGACAATCCTACTCTTGAAGGTGGAGAGAAAGGGTGAGGGGTATAGTGCGTTCAGTGTGTTTCAAAGAGTCATTGTGGCACAGTAAGGAAAAGATAGGTTGGTGGGTGAGACACAAGGTTGGTATGTGAGAGAGCGGGGTTCAATTTCCTGCTCTACTAGAGACTAAGTCACTTATGTTCTCAGTATATCAGTTCTCTCCACTGTGAAGTGGAGATCATAGCGCAATCATACTTCATATGAGTATTTGGGACAACAGATATCACCAAAGTCTGTGAGGATCTGTTGTACAAAGAGTCCTACAAGTATTTCAGGTAGTACCTTTGTTTGTAATTGGCAGAGTGCAAAATGTAAAGGGCATTTTAGCAAAAATATCACTCTAGGGAGTTTCGGTTTCAATATTTTGCAAGATATTTTTGCTGCACCAAAATGCTATGATAAAGGTCATCTGTCATTTTTTACCTCACTTTTGTTTAGAACAGTTTTGCGCTATCCCTGTATTGTCAAACTTTCTGCGTTAGTTCATTGTTATTACAAGATGAAGTGCAGGCTTTGGTGCTAGTATCAATTCTTCAGGTTTGGGTAACAAACAGCTGGGATAGGTAAGAAACCTTACAAGTTCTCTGAGTATATGTAACTATGTTCAGTCACTAGGTGGAACCAATCCTCTTCTGACTACTTATGAAGAACTGGGGATTAGATTTTGTGGTGCTTCTTAAATTTTAGTATTACAGAATTTCTAATAGTAAATCTAAGGTTTTTAAGCCTCGTGAAAGGCAAAATATCTCTCTTTTGTTTTCTAATGGTGCTGTTTAGGATACACAATGATCTGGATTATTTTTTACCTGGTTATAGTAATGATTTGGTAATTCATGTTCAGAAATGTCCTAGCTATCACTTGAAAGTAGTGCCCCTCTCATGAGTCTTGTAAAACTAATAAGCTGTCCCAGAACGTGGTTGATGGAGGTAATTTTGTACTCTGAGTAAACGCATTCCTCCTGTACACTGTCATCCTGTCATAATTCCTAAGATCTGCAGGATTGCGTCAGGTCACTCACTCAGAAGCACTCTAAAGAGCATTTTGCAGCAGGTGTTGTGTAAAGTGGTAATCGTGACATGGCAGCTGGCATGTTTCCCTCTCAGCTAAGTTAATGCTTGATAAATACACATGCATGGTCCCAGGAAAGGTCTTGACATAAAAATTAGGTCATTTCCATTTTGAAAGAAGCACCTACTACACAGACCATTCTATTTCTGGTAAGAATGACAATGTTTATGTCACCATAGATTTATAGAACTCATTTCAATATTATAAAATTATTCACAACATTATGAAACTGTGTACTTACTTTTTTCAATGAGCAATAAAAAGCAGGTATTGCTATGTCATTAGGAATCTTCCTCCACAACTTGTGACACAAACACTCTCTATTATGCTTTTTTAATGGCAGTCAAAAAGAGAAAGTAGGTCTTTTTGTGGTTGAAATGGAGTGAAAATGAAAAAGCCAGCAGAGATCATGCTGAAAAGCTCATCAGAGGATGAAAATCTAAACCAAATGTTAAAATTTTCTAGCTGTTTCAGCTGATCTAATATGAAAAGGAAACATTTAAAATAATTCTCCTGGCAATGTCTCTTTGACTTTTGCTCCTTCTGTTTGATTAGTTGCGTTATCTTTATGAGCAACTTAATTTATATAATAACTATTTTAACTTTAGAATAGGTATGTAATTTCCTTCTTCTCTTTCCAGTTATTTTGCAATAAAGAATGATATTAAACCAGATGGCTGTGTTTCAGTGGTGGGTGGAATGTTCTCAATTTGTCTGCCAGCTTAAGTCTGAACAGTATCTTATGGTTTGGGTGATTTTCTGGCTAAAAGGTATTGTATAAATGCAAGATATGCTTAAAACTTAGAGGTTCCAAGGAAGCTGAGACTGACAGAGATGTTTTACTGCTAATGTACTGCAAATAGCCTTGTTTATTGTGTAAAGTTTCACGTGGAATCTCTTCACAAATGCACATTCAGTCGGTCTGTTTCCCCAGCTGGGGGTTAATCCATATTCTGCTGAGTGTCATATCTCCTTGACTTCAACATACCACTCACGTCAGTCTTAACTGTGGAGATTCAAATGCTGCGAAGAGACATGTCCCAGAYGGTTGAATGGACGCTACCAAACAGACTTCATTTCCTGACAGGGAGGGCCATCTGTGCAAACTATTAGGAATGTTGCAGAATACATTAAGCTGTGTAATCAAACATGTAAGTGCTAGTGAAAATCTTTGTTCTAAAAGGAAGATTTGTAAATACATGTTAAGAAAGCTACTCCTAGGTTAGATATCCTGAATGAGAGGACTCATTATGCCCACAATTTTTCTGAAGAAAAAGTCCAAGAATTTGGGACTCAGAAGCCTGCTTCTCTCCTGGCAAGTAACATCCTTTAAAAATAGTTCTGGGCTGAGCATGTAGTTGTTTTTGCCCGTCATCTTGTGGATGGTAAATATAGTCTACCAAATGCTTGGTGGATCATTGAAATTCTGCTCCTTCCATATTTCCAGTAGCAGGCTTCTCACACAGCCTTTTATGTCTTCTTAGCTTATTTTAGACAAGCTCTCAGCACCTGTCTACTCAAGATAGGAAATTGAGTCAATGACGAAAGATAGTTAGGCAGTGATTACACTGTAGATATAAAAAGATGATAGCAAGATTGTCTTTTAAGCAAGAAGAGAATTTGTGTCTGTTTCCAAGGAAAGGAAGGAGAGTGTCTTTTGGGTGTACTTCCTCATTCATTATTTCCATGAGAGTTACTCTAGTTACATGTGGCTCTGCTGTTCTTTCCTTTTGTAGGAATTCATGAAGGCATCCTCAGTCAAGCTATTGCTGTTAATTTCATTACCTGTTTTTGTGTATGAATTTAAGAAGACTGAGTTTTATAACCACTTTCAAGTGTTTGAAAAACAGAAATGATAGAGAAAGAATGATCTTAAATAAAGTGAGTGGTGCAACAACAGAGTGATGCCAAATTGTGCAGAATGGGCACCCTTGCAACTTCTGGTGACAAACAAGCAAGTTTTTTTACGGGAAAATAGTGAGCTTGAAGATAGCTTGAACAATAGCTTTGTGCAGTCCATGAAGTACATTTTACAAGTATTTCCAGAGCAGCTCTGTCTATGAACTTCAAGATGAGGCTTAAGGAAAGGATAGGAGGTACTCAGCAACCAGTGTAATTCAGAATTCCTTTATGACAGCCTGACTTTCAAAATGACCTGTTTCTGCAGATGAGGGTATATGAAAGGCAGGGGTAATTTTCAAGCATAACTGGTAATTCTTGGGTGCTTGACTTGAAGACTGTGAAAATGGCCTGATTTTCACCTATTTCATCAACGATCATCAGTTTCTAAAAGCAAGCCTTTCTCACGTGATTCAGGTTCCTCATTCAGAATTCCAACTGATATTTAAAAATATTGATCTATCGCCTCACTTATTCCTGTTTGTTGCTATTTATCATGTGCTATCACGGTATCTCCAGTTACAGAATTAACATGTTCCCTTCTTAACAAAGGTAGCCATGCAAATACCCCACTTCCTTCCCCTCCCCCCAGAAAAACCTTCAGCACCATAAAGGCTAAATAGACTTCAAAATCATTACTCAAAGGTGACAGAATATTCTTTTGAACAGCATTCACATATGAATGATGAAGAAAGAGGCGGTTAAATCTGGGGTTTTAGTGGAATAGTAGGCAAAATGTGTAGATTTGAAACATACTCTGTAAAACAGAAGGGGAAAATTCTTGGAGCCGGCTTCATGAAAGCAGTCCACACAGAGAACCACAGAAGTGTGGAGGGAGCTGTCTGTATCAGCATGTTTGTCTTGTTTTCTACTCTCAGCATCCTGAAATCCTCATTGCATTTTCTGCCTCTCACTGCAGAAAGCAGACAAAACCCCCAATTATCATTTTTCAGTCTATTTCTTTTGATAATATTTTTTCCATCACATGCAGTTCTACAAGAAAGACTTGCTTTAGAAGATCTTGCTGAGCTGCCAGCATATTGTCAGAGTGCAACCCTGTAAAAGGTATTTTCAAGGACCTTTTCCAGGATTGTGAAATGAAGAAAAGAAATCAAACTTTCAGGCTGTATTATGTTGCATAGATATGCATGTGTCTTTTCCTGCCATCTTTCCACTACTGTATGAAGTTTTATCTTCATGGAGTAGGGCTTCTATCTCAATTTGGCTTCATTACAGTGGGGGAGTGGTGGTTTGGAAGAGAGTTAATGCATGTGCTTTCACTTTAATATCCTTGAACAAAATAACTTCTTCAACTGAGCCGCATTAAAATTAGGTTCAGATTGAATCTGTTTACTAGCTTTATTTTGGGATAGATATTTGTGATGGATATGAAAATAAAATTTTGGTCTTTAGGATTTAATTAATATCTACTTATTTAATATGTACAGTTGGGCTAGTCTTCTGTGGTTTGGAGCTGATTCCATGAACTGAGACATCGTATGTATAAGACAGAAGAAAATCTGGCCACTAGAAATAGATTCTTTGTTTCTGAATTACTGAATGGGGAAGGCTTATATTTTCTTCCTGTAAAATAATTCATATTGGATTCAATGACCATTTCTCACTACACTTCCTCCTCTTAATTTTTGCTTAGAATCAGTGTGTATTTCCACTTTGTGCTATGCTTACGATTCACACGTATTGCCATTTCTTACCCATTTGTATGTGCACCTTCCAGTGGGTTTGGGTAGGTTTGACCTCTGGTGCCCGTGTGTCTCAGACAGTTAAAGTAGTTCCTATGTTTCTCAGATGCTGTTGTTTTTGTTTTAGTCCAGGATATACCTGCATGCCACACATTCTTGTATGTGTATCCTCTCTCTCTCATATGAACATGTAAGTCAGAAGACTCACCAGCACAGAGTCTGGAAAGTGTTTTGAATTAGAGAAGTGAATTTCACTGCATAGTAAGTACAGTCTTATAGAGCCCTTTTCATGCACTGCATGACAGATCAGGTAGTGAAATCTGGTTTGTGTTTGTGCCTGGTGTGCATGTGTGTGTGTAAAAGATCCATTATTGTTCTGCTAAAATGTATGATGGAAAAAGTTTACACTCATCCTTTGATAAAGGGAGTTCTTTAAGGTCTGGAAAAAGAGAAGGAAAAAAAATCTGCTTTCCAGTGAAGAACTGAAAGACTGGGCTATCTGGTGATAAAACAGCTCTTCTACTGCAACAGCACTTCACCAACTGAGACAATCCATTACAGTATGCAACTTTAGCACAATATTGCAGAGAAGCGAATTTCTGGTTTGTGTAATGGGGAAAGGGGAGTGATTAAAACCTGAGCATAGAAATTGTTTTTATGTGGGGGGGAAATAAGCTGCCAATCCTGTAAACATTTCCATACAAACATTCATGCATGCGCTTTGCATTTATGCAAAGACTGTTCAAATGCACGATATTTAAATTCATGTAACTCAGATTTTCAGTTATTCTTCTGACTTCTCTCATGGCAAGAATTTTTTCATAAATATCTGCAAAGTCATGTTCATTCCAATCACCTCTATCATTCTGTTTACAAAACACTTGATATAGGTGATTCAGTTAATTCTGTACAGCCACTGCTTTACATGCTGACCAAAATTCTCTCTTTTTATTTTTTTTTTCCTTTGGTGTGAACTGGAAGCTCTTTTGTAAAGGACTACCTGAAACAGTACTAATTTATAATTATGTACCTGCATCTACCTTTATGCTGTCCTCGAATATAGACAAATTATGATAAAGTGAATCTAGTTAGCATAATTTGCATTAAGTAAAATGAGTGAAGTGCAAACAGGAAAAAAAGAAGAACAAATGAGAATAGACTACATTGGGGAGGAAAATAGACATTTTTCAGTTATGGACTGAAAGTCTCGCCCAGTATTTCCTTTTTTTAAGATACAATATCTTTATATTAAAAGAATATTTAAGTGATCATTTTTTGCAGATAGGGTCTTGATTTCTTCCCCTCCTTTTTTCCCTTCCTTTAGTAATGGTTTTCTGCAAGTTAAAAATCTCTCTTCACTCCTCAGTAAAGCATTTATACTGTAATATATACAATAAATTTAGTTGCTTTTCAGACAGTAATATCAATAGTAAAAAAATTCCGCTGACTTAGTACTTGTACATGACTTTTTTGTCCCTTTTACATGAGAGCTTTTGACTTCCTTGTTTTAAGATTCAGTAAAAAAATTTTTGGATGTAAAGCCCTCACATAGGGCTATTTCATAAAAAAATAAAATAAAATAAAAAATTGATTGCAAGAAATAAAGATCACACTAATGGCATTATTTCAGCAAACAGCTGTTTGTGATTAGAGTTTGGCCTTAGGAAGAATCCTTGATTTGACTTACCTGAACTTGGGAAGAGTTACCATCTGTTTTGGGACTTCATGGCTTAGTTCCGTTACTATTTTTAAAGCTTTATCATCAGCACAAAATGACAAAGGGAAGCATTAAATAGGGCTATGCTGGAACAAAACAAAGGTATCTACTAAGGTACATGTCATTCGGTTTAGCAGATTTTATTTGTGTGTATCCATATATAGAGTGCGATAGAGATATATACATTCATTTTTTTGACTCAAACATGTATAGGAAACATTGCAACCTTTCTTGCCCGCATTATATATCTAAAGGTAAATAAATAGCACAGTATTGTCCCAGAGTCTTCAGAGCCAAACATAAGGTCAGATGACAGGAAAGGCATTAAATATTCTTGTTATCCCTACCATGGAAAGTCATGAAAGTGWCGATATTCCTCATATTGTGGCAGTTTGCCTGTGCAGTGCTTGGACTGCAGCAGTAAACAGTATCTGCAAAAATCAGATCTGTAAAACAAGGAGTAAACAATACATTTCCAGTATTAGAGAAAAAATGCAGCTTTTCCGGTATGAAATGTTTTCATAAGAACAAATAATGAACTGCTTCCTACATGCTAGATTTTTCTGAAGAGTAAGATTACAGTAAAACAGCAAACAGGCTTTTGCTCCAAAACTGAGGCGTGTGCTGTTTTCCTGTGTTTTTTGCAATGTGAGGCACTTCCTGGCATGAACTTCTTTCCTGTAGTCTGGCTCTATGTTCAAAGGGAGACTCAGCACATGGATTCTTATTGTAGAAGATGGTCCTCACAATGAAATGTCCAAGCATTGGCAACCTAGTGCTGCTATGATGAGGAGTTCTGAGAGTGGGACCATCTCAGCATATATGTTTGATGGTGCTGCTCACAGGTGTTGGTCTGTGCTGCTGGTGAAGAGTTAGAGTAGTACTTTTACCAAAGGCTACAGGCTAACAGCACCTAGATGGGCTAGAGGATGTTGCTTTCTTCTCACAGTCCACATTGTGAGAGTTCTTCATCTGTCAATAGCATTCCTCCCTCCCCCACAACGACTTCTAGATGGTATTAAGTTATTTTTTCCGTGTGAATTTTTAAATTTGGACATTCTGAGAACCTCATAGCAGATTTATTTTAGGCAAAAGTTAAAGTTCTGAGAAGATGCTTCTGTTYAAAAAAAAAAGAAGAAGAAGAACCCTGTTGCCAATTATTGCATATGGAAAAACTCCTTCAGAGGGCATTTCTGATTCCTGAAGCAAAAATGAAATCTGGTTCTTTCATTTATTATTATTATTATTATTGGTTTGGATTGTTGTGATTTGTTTACTCTTCTTATTAAAATAGGCAGGGAGTTTTAGATGTGCTTGATGTTTTTAAATATTTGTATTTCTTATCAGAAACTAAAAATGGCAAAAGGCTCCAAGCTTTAAATGCACTGTGCTTTGCAGATTTTACTTCCTTCTGCTCACTTATTAGGGCTGTCAATGGTGTTTGCTTTCATGTTTTGCATTACTTCTGTCAAATTCTAGAAAATAAAAAACACTCTGTTACGAACTGTGCCAACAGCCTTTTTGCCCCTTGTTCCCGCTTGCACTGCTTGCCTGAAAAGTAATGCAAAGCCGTTGTATGCTTTGCACATTCTGGCTGAGATTTGAGAAGAAGTTCCTAAGCTTTCCTTGAGAATTGGAAGATTCCCAAGAGAAACAAAGCATCTCCTAACAGTACTGGATACCAAAGGAAACAAARATGTGAGAACAGTACCAGTTAAATCCACCCTGACGGAATGTATTTTCCTATCTAGGTGCCCACTGGCAATGTCTGTGCTGAGGAACCTTGAAGTTAGTGGAAAGTTTTCAGGTCTTAAGTTATATTTGCTTAAATTTGAAAGGTGCAAAGAACAAAAAGGTTGGCTCTCACATATTGTTCAGGCTAATACTCAGTATGAAGTATTGTTTCCAACATTAGCTAGAAATATTGTCTATAAATGTTAAGCTATTTGTATTTATAAAAAGATTGAAGAGACCTTCCAAAGTAAAGACCATTTCCTATTCTTGCAGGCAGCCACGCCATATGCTTCATTATGTCATGAAATTCTATTTTAAAGGATTTTTGTCCTGTCTTCTGCTAGAGAAAAGCTACTTTTGAACATTGTGGTTTTGCTGGATACAAATCTTATTCTTATTTAAATCTTGAACATATTCATGGCTAGTTTTCTCCACTGGTAGTTTGCCTACAGCCTGGTTTTGAAGAGGACCTGGTAAAGGGAACTACCAGAGGAATTCGTTTGGCTCAGTAAGCTTTCACGAGGTTCTCTTAAGGGTGATTTTTACCACAGACAAGGTAGAGTTTATTTTCCTTTGGTGGTCTGCGTATGGCCTGTTGTCTTTATATTGGGCATGCTGTGCTTAAGTTGTTCCTTTCCCTCGCTGGAGTTATCTGCTCAAATCTATTTAAAGCAGAGATCATATAGACTCTCGGATTTCATCTTGGTAGGCTACAAAGACAAGTCTTTGGTTCCCTCTCTGGATTGTGTAGTCATCCTGCGCGCTGGTTTGACTTAGCTTTGTTGGACTTATGACTGGAAGTTTAGGCAGTTGTGAAATGATTGCGCCCAGACTTTCTGTAATTGTGATGGTACTATTCCAGTGTTACTGAAATACGTTTGTTACGCTTTTTAGAATTGCCTTTTCCTTTTTATCTGTTACTATTTTGGTGACTGACACTCACTAGTATGTTCTTTCTACTACCCAAATAATCTCAAGGTATACAGCAAAAAATTCATGTTAGTCCCCAAGTACATCACCTTGCATTTTATACTGCTGAATTTCATCCCATTTTTTCAGAACACGCTCTCTCATGGTCATTCAGTTTTTTGTAGGTAACATCCCCATACAACTTTGGTTTGACACTATGTCTAATGTGGAGCAGCAAAATTCATCTGCACACGCCCAGAATTTGTGCCATGATCATTAGGAAAAACACTGGTCTTAGTACTGACTTTGTTTAACCTTGAAGGAACTCTTCTAATAACCTCCCTGCAGCCTAGTATTTCTACTTTCAACATGTTGCATGTTGCTAGCTCCCTATTTACCAGCTCTTTACCCACTTTCCTGTTTTTCTACCAATGCTGATTTTCTGTGCTTCAGCGTGTGTTTCAGCTACCCTATTCCTGCTGTTTGAAAAATCCATGTATCTCACCAAGGATTTGCCTGGAATGACGTAACTTGGGCAAATCTGCATTGCCTTCCTTTGTTTTTTTCCACTGCTTTGATTATCCTTTCTAACACTGTTCTGAGGTCTTCATTTCCAACATGTAAGCACTGCATTGCATTATTATTGTTTAGTCACATATGCTGCCAGCAGCTTGACAGACCAGTTTCAAGCAGCCTAGCTGTACCTGTAAATAGTTGTGCTAGTTCTTTCAGACTTGTGGGGCAGCAGCTTCCTTCYCAGCCGGGCATACTGAAACTCTTTCAGTTTTATTTCCAGGCTGGTAGTGGTAATTTCTATTACCACAGCATGGGTCTCTGTCAGTGTGAAGCCATCGTCATTGCTGTTGAAACTGGAGGCAGAAGTGTTTGCGTGGTTTTGGTCCTGATGCAAATTCCCATTAATACAAATTAGAGCTCTGTATCCAAGTCCAAATCCAATTTAAGAGGCTGGATATTACTAGCTGACTATGAGCAATAACTAAGGAAGTTGCCTTGTTGAAAGTGTTTTTGGCCCTGAAAGGTTCTCATTTATTCATCTTATTTCTTGTAGTGGGCCTTGTGCCCAGAGGTTCATCTTCCGCCACCCCCAAACATTGTGGTAACTTTAATAAATAATATTGCTTCTTCCTACAAGTCTTTCCTGTCTCATTTCTTTACAGTCTATCATCATTCATGGATATTTCTGTTTTTCCCAAGTAGCACACGTAGCAAAGGATTTGAGTTGTGGTTGCCATGCCATCATGTTCATGTTTGCCTTTGGGGTTTGAGGTTCAGTTAATAGAGGAAGTTTGAAAAAAAAACAGCTAGGAACCTTCATGCTTGAAATATTTCTGAAGTCTCTCTGAAGTTGTGATATTTGTTTTCTTTTTAGATCCCCCCTCCCCAGATGTAGAATTTGTTAAAACAAAAGGTTCTGCGCCCTTGCTCAGACTCCGGAAAGCAGATGATCGAAATGGCCCGATCAGGTTTGTCTCTGTGCACTCTTTATATTTCAAAAAAACATTCCGCAGATTTATGTTATTTATATATTAGAGCTTTTTGTTTGGGTTATTTTTTATTAGCAGTGGGAAAAAACTCAACTATAATTCCCAGTTTCAGCTCCCTTGGCAGAATAGTATTTGGCTACAGACTCTTCCCCACTTTCTGGATCAAAATTCTGTCCTTAATCGTTCTGAGTTTTCACTGATTTTTTCCTTTAGCCACAGTGAAGTCACACTAGATTTTTATTGATGTGTCCAAGAGCAGTTCTACCCCTGTAATTTTTGTTTTCCTTTGAACTCGTGCATCCAATAAAATTATTTTCTAGAAGCCAGAGGAAATGAATAACAAAGTCTGTTTTTTCTGCATATTCTGAAGTACTATGTTCATATTATTGCATTACTGCCAAAATACATATTTTGGGGGAGAGATAAGATTTACATCTTAGTAAGTACTGTTTGTGAAAGGAGGGAAATGGTAATTGTAACTCACATTATACTAAAGCAGAAAATATTTAAAAGCTAGTAATATATGAGCAAATGATTGATATAACAGCTCTGAGAATTACTCTTCCTATGTTAGAATACCATAGGCTAAACTTTGTTTTGAGAGGTCTGGGGACAGATTTAATGAATTTTTTTTAGAAATTGGATCCTCTCCTTCTTTAAACAGAAAAAGACTTGCTTCTGGAAAATTGGAAACAATAGTTTTTAGAGGCCAATCATGTGTTCTGTTTTATAAACAACCTTATAGGTCAGATGAGAGCAGCAAAAGGCATCCTGTAGAAACTGAGTTTGATGCTCTTCTCAAGTTAACATGCAGTAACATTTAAGATTTATGTGAATGTGATAAGGGGAACCAGTCTTAAATTGTGTATGCATTGCTCTTTGTACAAAATGCTGTGGAGCACACACTGAGAGAAATATTCTAATATAAGAAAAGTTCATATTGGACATTGATGATTAAAAACAGTTAAGAGTCTACAGGTAGAAAACAGGAAATGGAAGTGTAGTGAATGTCTGATGCTTAGTACATTGAAGTGAGGGCTAAAGTTTACTTTTTYGTTTTACTCTAGTTTTTATCAGGTGATTGTGCTACCCCTGGGTTTGCAGAGCACTTTTATTTGTGATTCCTTTGCTGCTGCAACTTTCTTTAGCAACACCACTGACACTGAGGGATATGTGGCAGCTGAATTTCGGGCCAAGGATGTTGCTGATAACATGTCAATCGCTCTCGGAGACAGACATTACTACGGAAAGTTTTATAATGCTCCTTTAAAGCTGGGAAAAGAGTATTCTGTTTTTTTGAGAATAATAAGCGAGTGGAATAAGGTAATGGATATTTTTTAAATTTTCTTTTATACCTGTGGAAAGAAATGTAGCTGTGGAAAAAAGAGAAAAAATTTAGGTTTGTGTTAAATTTTTATGATGTTGAAAGTATCTGTAAATTGACAGAATGAATCTAAAGCATCTTTAAATAACTCTTGTAATTCCTTACAGATATTCAGGTCACTGTAATGTTGGAGTAATTCTGGATGCCAAAAGGCAAACAATAGAAAGAAYTAAAAATGAAGGGCCAGCTCTGCCCTCACTATTTGAGGATGTCTCTTTTAGGCCAGAACTTAGTGAAAGAGATTTGTATTGACAAATCTGAAATTACTCCCTAGCAATGAAAAATTCTCTCATTTTTGAACTGAATGTCCTAGAGCAAAATATTCTACTTCTCCAAGTAACCAAATAAGTATGTATTTTATCATGTGTGTTACATTCCAAGTAGCAATGAATGTCAACTCCTGTTCCCTTGGAAAAGACTTACTGGAAGACATATTACTAGCATAAAATTTTTGGCATTTTAAGTTAAATGTGTATTTTAATCAGAAACAAAACATCTAAAATGTGTATTCCTCTCAGCTGTTCAGTGCTTCAGTGTCTTTCCTCCCTTGATGTTATTATGCCACTAGTTTTCCAGTCATTGTCCATCTCACTGGTCTATAGCTGATATATTGTGGCCAATAGAGGTCTCAGCAGCAGGTAGTTTTTCCCAAGTGAGCCAGGTGACAGCGTTTTCAAGGTCAAATTTGTCCCGAATATCAAATGTAAGAAAAACAAAACAAAACACCACACAAACAGTGCACTCTGCCAAAAAAAAGAAAAAAAAAAGCCTTTTGAAATTAAAATAGAGTTTGGGGGTCTCATGTGTAAGCATAAAGCAATGTGGCAGGGCAAAAACTCATCTGTGAGTCACTTGTAAATCTCTGTAGCTTTGGAAGCCTACATCCAAACCTCAGTAAGTGAAAACAGCTTCTAATAAGAAACATAACTCTGCCTCAGTCCAAACCAAATGAAATAAAACAAGTAAATACATGTCAATTCCTGTAGTGGTATCTATTAATGTGTGCATCATACTTTCTATATGGYGTCTACTTTAATATTTAAGTTTTTGATAGTACAGATAAGATGGTTCCTGATCCTGATATAAACCTGGCATCTGTCACTTATTTCTGATTAATAGTCTGAGGGAATCAGCAGAGAAATGGCAGTTAAAGGCACTCTGAAGTTTGCATTTATCTAGTATGTTTTAGATGTGAATACATTTCTATTTGAATACAGCCATATTAGAAAGTTATGTCATAGAATAATAACTACTGTTGTCATTATTGTACTTCTATGTTCTGGCATCCTCCTAAGACCTTTCTAGCTTGGGGTCACTTCATGCTAAGAACTACAAAATCAAGGCTAGGTTGTGACTTTTTCTTGCTGTTATTTCTCAATATCTCTATTGTATTTTCCTTGAAGTAAAGGTGGGAAAATAAGTTCAGATAAAATTATAAGGAAGTGGTTAAGATAAATAAGTGATTCCATTATGTTTATTCCACTTTGATTTATCCGTTGCTTAGAAATGGTTTGAAGATTTTCAGAAAGCTTCCTGTTGTGCAGTTTTTGCTTTCTGATTATTTTTCAAAGTAGAGGACTTAAAAGCTGTATTTTTCAGTTGCGCAGAATATTCATGTGTGTTAAAAGGCTAGTCATATGATCTTCTGCTAAGGAGAATTTTGGAAAAGTATAAGGAAAGAAGCTAAGAAGTTAGAGATAAAGGAAATTACCATTTTTCATACTGATGAATTTGGCAGTTGGGATACAGGAATGTTGGAGACCAAGGGACGATTTGGGAACAAATGAGAATTTACTGTCATTATCATGAAAATCTCACTTAAGTGGAACAAATTGTCCACCCTTGGATGTGTCCTTCTGTGTAAAGCATACTGTTAATTAAATAACTCAAAACTATCTCGTACCCATTTCAATCTCCAGTGATTACTTTATAGATTCCATGCTCTACAGAAAGCCAATGCTCAAAGTGAATGGTCAGAATTAAGAAAAGTAGTTGGAGATTAAACAGATTTGGGATTAATTTCTTTAGCACAACTTTGTACAACTTCAGTGTCGGCATCAGCTTTCCCGGAGCAAACAGTGTACGCATATARCAGAAGTAAGAGCAGGTCTATGAAAAGTGAAGATAACTTTAGTACTCTCTTCCTTTTTTGTCTGTGTGTGTGACATGCAGTAGTTTTAGTAAAAAAGCTAAGAGCTTTTTAGAAAATTAGAATGGAAATAATCTGAGTTGGAATGAAAGCCTGTTAAATTACACTGATAAAAATCAGCTAAGAAAAGTATATGTGCAGGGGAAAATATCTTCTCTGTTCTCCAGAAGTCTTTTAAGCGTACAGCTGCRAGAGGGGTTTCTAGCTCCAGTTTAACTACCAGGGAAAAGCAGAATATACAGGCCAAAATAAGGACTTTGAGGTCCATGGACCTTGTCATGCACAAGGGGTACTTGAATATTTGCAGGAGTAATCTGACTGATAACTTTCTGAGAAGGCATGGGGGTTTACTTTTGTTATCAGCTGCTAATTCATCAAAGGGTGTTATAATTTGACTTGGTATCAAGTACAGGCTAGCGTACTTTGCTGGTGAGATCCCTGGGAGGTCTGTAACTTCTTTCTTAGGCAGGGAAGGACTGACTTGCTGCAAACCAGTGCTTGCCAGGGAGGTAGCTGTTCCGAGATAATGGCACTTACACAAGTGACTGCTAGGCTCTGGCATTTGGCTGAGTTTTTAAATTCACTCCTTATTCTTTTTCCTTCCTATCTTAATAAGCTTTCCTTTTTCAGTGTTTTGTATTTTTAAATAGCTAGAAAATTCCATATGAAAGCCTATTTTAAGAAACACTGAGGTTGCATGATTAGGCATGCAGACACACAAAAGGAAGAATATGTATAAAAATGTGGTGTTGTCCTCTTGTGCAAATGGTTCATAACTTAAGTCTTTAATTGCATGAAAACATACCATCATCCAGAGCAGGGTAATACATTTTGTCAAAAGCTTTCACGAGGAATGCATATATATATATTCTGTGAAAGTGTGTGAAAGTCATTTAGCAGGAAGATCCATATAGAAGCACTCCAAAAATAAACTTCCCAGTACTTATACAACGGACAATAGAACTTAGAATAGAACGAGCACGTGCATGTGTTTTTATGTGTATATGACTACGAAAAAAGGGGAAAAAAGGCATACGGACGCCAAGACTTACTGTAGAAAAACAAACTTGTTAAACAGTTCAAAAGAAGAGTCTTGATAAAGATTTGTCTAGTTACTGTGAACATTAACTGCTGTAAGTACTGTATAAAAATACTTTAAAATTAACAGGCACTAAGCATGTAGTCATAACTGCAAAAAACATCGTGCAATGTAGTATCTGAAAACCATGTAATTAAGTACTGTGTTTTAGCATATATATGCTACACAAGAATAGAGTTAATACAGCACATTCAGCCTTGGCATTTCCTAATTTTTAATTTTTTAACCATACAGCTTCAAAGATCCTTTCATGTCACTTACATGCATAGGTTATAGAAAGAAAGGGGGAAAAGAGTAGAGCTAGGCTTTTATCAAAGCCATCTCTCTCATCTTATCTTTATGGTTTATGATCTTCTCAGAAGAGCTAGGTGCTGTTTCTGGGGGTGGGAAGGGAGGAACCATTCTCAATAGTAAAAAAATTCAGTGTTTTGCGGCTGACTGCTTGATGAGGGTGTAAATGATGGTAAATTTCTCTAGTCAGAAATGGTGTTTTTTTATATTTTCATTTTCAGGTGAGAACACAGTCCTGTGCTGTTTGGGCACAAATCAAAAGTAAGTCCATTTTTCCTTCAATGAGAAAACAGAAGTCAAAGCTTGGCTTGGCAGCATCCCAACATAAAACTAATAATTGCTGTGGCTGTTCTTTCATTCACTGTTAGTAATCGGTTCACTTTGAGGATTGTAAAGGTTAGAGGCAGAAGTTTTGCTTTGAACTTCAGTATTTAGAGGACAAAGTTTTAAAATGGATTCACCACCTTGCTTGTAATATTGCTCTTTCTGGGCATCACATCCATTTACAGCACTGGTTTTGTGACYCATCTTCTTCCATATCAAAATAAAAGAGGAAATAAAAGTTTCAGGCGTAAAAGATTTGAAGCACAAAAGGTAAATGTAATTTTAGAAGCTTGTTTTGAAAAATACAGAAGAAAATAGAGAAAAATATCCTTTCCACCATGTTAGAAGAAACCATCTTTACCCATTTCATCTTATTACAGCAAAAGGCAAACATTAGCCTCTCCTGACAAAAAAGTGATACCCTCAGAGTCCCCTACAAACTCTAGATTCTGCTTTTGGGTTGAAAGACCTAATGTGAAACTGTGTTAGGAAATGTGACACTAGGGAGTGAGAATATCTTTGAAAGAGGCGGTGTTTGTGCTGTATCTCCTCCACTACTCAGCAAAAGCCACATCTGACTGGTATTGTTATTGATCTTCCAGGGACAACTGTATCTTTATTTCTAGGTTGTGTACTCACACAACTTGGTTTATTTGCTGCTGCATTTAGAATATCATCTCAGCAGCTTGTTATTATGAGAAACTCTGCTAAGCTCAAAGATTCAATAAGTTTGAGTGCTGTGTTGCTAGTCCAAGGTGGCAAGAGATGTAAAAAAATGCTGGAAGGACAGAAAACTGTCTGCTTCTGAATTTCTCTTTTACCAGCTTCTAGAGCATTGTCAGAGATTGTCTTATGTATAGATGGGTTTTGGGGGAGGGTGAAAAGATGAGCGTTGCAAGAGGAGGGCAGGACAGAACAGGCCTTTGCCTTTGCATGTAAATCTGTTTGCCTTTATATTGGAGAGGCTTCTAGCCAAATGGTGTTCTTGGCTTAAAGAGACTTCTACAACTGGAGAGGCTGAGAGTATTTTTGGCTCACCAAATCCTTTAAGGAATATTACTTAATTCCACTTGGGTGAAGGACAGGTCTATAAATTAAATCTAAAGCCAGCTGCGCTGCTTCAGATGCCCTTTAGACAGCACTTCACATTGCTGGATAAATCGTTGTAAAAAGTGGTAGGGTGGTGTTACAAGTGTGCTTCCTTCTGTCATTAATGGTTGCCTGAATAGAATGAATTTGAGGGTATTTCAGAAAATATATTCTACAACATGTGGGGAAGGCACTTCTGTAGTTTTTAGGGGGGGCTGACACCTGTTGTAGACATTTTTATTTTACATATGGCAACTAGTGTTGTGGTGATGTTAGGACAGGTGTCTCTTAGTTTAACTTTTTCCAAAACTGGACATGCTTGGAAATTAAACACATTTTCCTCATGAGGTCCCTATCTGAAATTCTTTCTTTTGCAAGCCAGGTTCAGGAAGTGCTACATCAATACATGTCTTGCTACACTAGCAGAGTTAGGCAAACTTTTAAAGTTCTCCTAATTCCTTTATTATTATTCGCCTGTATGTTTTTTGTGCTTCAAACCAACTGTTGAGAGCGTTATGGGTAAAAGCCTAGCCTGCTCCTTGTGCCTGCACCTTCAGATGAGCCAAAAAAAGACACTTCCACTTATATAATAGAGATTGCTTCCCTGATATCTGGGCATTTGGGTTCTCTTCATTGACATATGCAATAATTTCACTGAATAAGGAAGTTGCATTTTTTGCAATAAATTAAACTTCTGCTAAAGAATTAAATACTCACATGTGCAAGATTTAACAGGAAGCAAAAGTGTGGAATCTTACAGGAATAAGATCCAGTGGCCCAGATGTCGGTGAGAAATCCAGAAAGAAAGGGGTAACTTTCACCTGCTACTGAAAATGGGATAGAGGTAGATGGAGGGGATCAAGTTGTTGTTTGCTCAGGTTGTCTTCACAGGTAGTTCTTAATAATTCTGGTGTTGACCTTAAATCAGTATAAGCCTTCTGTTCTGTCCTAGGTGGCTTCGGTCATGGTGGGCTTGGGTAAGACTATAATGGCCAAGTTTATTTCTATTTTTTCACTGAAAAAAAAAAAAAAAAAAGAGAATGGGGAAAGAAAATAATACCTGAATTGCAAAATGTTGAAAGAGAATCATTGAGCCATTTAATAAAGCATTAGGATTTTCTGGCAGCAGAGACCACCTTGGCATGTGACTGGGACTGAAATTGCCAGTGGTGAGCAGGGAAAATGTTGATATTGAGTATCAGAAATTAAAAGGAAAAAAACAGGAAAGGTGAGGGATGGAGAAGTGTAATCACTACTGAGAAATACACCATTTAATCATACTTCCTCAGTTGGCCACTGACTACTGAATAGTCAGATCCATTACTGCTTGATTGAGCAGTAAGTCTAGTCTATGAGTTTTCTTAGAATTATTTAGCTTGTAACTATTTTTTTAATCAGTCAATCCCCACACTGAAACTACACCATTTGTTCACTTAAATTGTTTGATATTTTCCTTTCAGATTTATCGCCCACTCTGCAATACATGACTGCTGTTGGATTAGGGTCGGTTGCTGCTGTCTGCCTTATACTGTTCCTTTCTTTCTCAGCAGCACGGTATGTATAGTTTATTGTTAACTCCAATTTTGTAGTTGTCCTGCTCAAGGCTTATATGTTTTGCTTTTCGGTCCTTCTCTCTCAGCTTTTAGTCTTTCTCACCAACCTGCTTGCTTAAGGCCTCCTGGGTGGTTAGAAACTTCATCAATAGTTCATCGGTAGCCACCTCCTCTGGAATTTAGTCCATTGCATGAATTGATGCCCTCTTTATCTTTTCAATCAGTGGGGGAACATCTGAAAAATAAGGGGCATACCTTAATAACTGAGGGATCCAGAGAGCGATTAGTGCCAGGAATTTAGTTCAGAGATGTTTTGATTTAATGGTAACTAAATAAAGGATGTTTATACAGGATGCTACTGTAAAAGTAAAGTCATGCCAAAGAAATGTTGCTCTGCTTTTCTTATTTATGGAACAATTTCCAGACTTCCCAACTTTATTCAAAAGGTCTAAAAATATAGTTTTTCAAAAGAAGCTATCTTTAAAAAAAGGCTACAATAAAAATGTGCTAGAAATCTTAAAGTAATTGATTGCTTTGTGTTTCATGGTCCTTCATGTAGGGGCAATAACTTTATAACTTTCCTTCTTTCAAAGGCAAAACAAGTATGTGCCTTTCAGTAATTGTTTACATCTATGTATGTGTAAAATTTCTTGACCGAAAAAAACCACCGTTGTCATTCCTTTAAATATGTTTGTCTCTAAGAAAACTGTTCTCCTGATTTATGTCCCTCATGAGATCAGGAGCCCACAGCTTGGGGGCCATGAAGTATCAAGCATTGATCAGCTAAGCTGATTATTTGGCATTCAGAAGGAGAATGGCATGCAGAAGAAGCTTTTCCTTATAAAGGCTAGAGAAAGTGGGATTATTTGTGGTTGTCTAAATTTTAATTCAATTCTTAAAATGTAAATCCCAAAATAAAACCTCCACAGTTTCTTTCTTTTCTTTGAGTAATTACTCAGGAAAGGGATCTCAGATTTCCTTTGGCAATCGGATACAGTCATCAACTGGTGCTTGCAATCTTGATTGCTTTTATTTTTTGGGATAGGTTGTCAGAATCAGCTTTTGACATTCAAGATGGAGGGGGCTGGAACTATGCTAGTGTCTTAACTAGCAGATCCTGGCAGATGGTTTATTGCAGCAGAAGGCGCATTGCTAGGCTGCTGTGGTCTGAAAAACTCCTCAGTTATCTCAGTTTCTGTGGCAAAAATGGGACAAAGGGATATGAATATTCTTTAAAACTGTGTGCAAGCAATTAGCCTCAGGGAGGGAGGAGAACTTTTTAAGATAAAAGACAGTACTGGAAGAATCTCATATGAGTATGAACCAGTCATGAATGAGTGTAGAGGAATTAAGGTCCTGATCTTCCATTTCAGTTTTCCTTTAAAAATAGTGGGAGTTAAATCCTCAAGTAGTGTCCCTAGGAAGCTGAGTACATTTTGACAGGGATCATGCTGTAATGTCATGCAATATTATGGACTGGGACTTGATAACTCAGCAGGTATCTTGTAGGCCCATGTTGCCATGTGTAGAGAAACACCTAAATGCATTCTCCTGCTTTAGAGGGGATCAGACAGAATCCCTGGCAGAAATTAAAGCTTCCCCACCCCCTGTGGGAGCCAGAGGATGGAAAATCCAGGTGTCATGTGAGATATGACCATTCCCAATGCTCAGAAGAAATTGCTGTAATGTTCATAAGTAACAAAATACTCTTTTATTTTTAAATAAGCATCATTTGAATCCATTTCTGAATAAGAATGTAATTTGAAAAACATGTGAAGTCAGCCTTGTGCCCTGTCCAGTTGTTTTAAGGCCATGGTCTAGTCTGAGCACTGTACTCCAAGAAAGATGTGGCCCAGTGAGAGAGAGAGACAGACAGACAGACAAACTCAGCAAGAGAGACCAGAGATCCGTCCGATCCGACCTGTGGGTAGGGTAATCTAGAGCTGCTTAGCCAAGAGGAGAAGAGACTGCCGAGGAGTATGATACAAATAAATACACAAAAGGCCATTACAGAAAGACCAGCCGGTCCATGGTGAACAAGAGCATGGGCGGCAGCGCTTCTGAATGTGAGACAGGGAAGCACTGGACTAAGCCGCTGTGGAACCCTGGTGTCTGGCTGGTCTGTAGGATCAGGTTAAACAAACACCTCTCGGGAACGACCCAGCTGCAGCTGATCTTGCCGTGGGATCAGGTGAATGGTCTCAGATTATTTCTTGAGGTCCCGTTAAGCCCTGTGGTTCTGTAGTTTCTGTCACAAAGGACCACTGTATTCGCGTGCTTACCAGCTTGCCGCRTGTCTGCTGCATCAAGGGTTATGTTATCTCAGAGGGCCAGGTTGTGGTTCCTACTAGCATACTTACTGACAGCAGTCTTAACTGTTCCTCGGCGAATGCAAGTCGACACTGGATTCACAAAGCACAGAGCCTGGCTGCTTATGTCCGTAGGTTTTTTTTATTATTTTTCGTTTACAAAATGCATTAACACTAAGGTGCCTTGTCACACATCCACCTTGCTTCATTCCACCTGAACTTTCACTTCCTTCTGTATGTGTTGCCCATCCAGATATAGAAGCATAGTGCCAAAACTTTCTCATTCTGGATATGTTCACTGGACACAAGTGTTGTCATGGACCTGACCTAGGTTAACCTGTCAGTAATCTGACACTCTGGGAATGCTTCCTACTTATAACTCACCAGCTGTGTTGTTCAGCATTTATACCAGCACCTCAGGTCTTCARAAAACCTTAGAAACTCTCCCATTTGTCCCATCAGCATGAATGATGCACAACCTCTGTCTGTTTTGTGCTTGCGTCTTGAATGTTTTAGAAGTATTCTTTTTTAACTGGAATTTTTTCCCTTTCCCCAGCTCCTATCTGGACAGCACAGTGCACTGCCCGCCTGCTGCTTTAGCCTGTGAGGCTGTACATTTATCTGCTGCCACAGACATGACACAAGCAGGGATCGCCTCATCATTTCTAGAGAACGAAAATGTGTCTCCTCTCTAATGTGCTATTCCCCCAAGTCAGCACAGAGAAAATCCAGTCTCCTTTCCAAAGCCAGCATATGTCGGATATAGATGGACCTGCACAGCACGCATGTACTACAGTATGGGCAACTGAAATGCATTTGTACTAGCAGAGAGATGTTTATGTCTCCCCTTGTTTCCAGATGGTATGGTATGTAAAGGAGAACATTCCCTGACAAACAGGTGTTTATCAGACCTCAGCATGCATCCTGTGCTTTGGCTGCAGGCTTTAGCTATTCTGTCAGGGATGCCTGATATGAGTACCTCTGTTGTACTTTATTTCATAAATAATCCCTTTATCCCACTGATATTGTCTTATGATCAACTGCTATTTTAGATTCCTTAGSATATACAAACTGGCCCATTGTGAGAGAAAACACAAATCACCCCTTCTATCTGAAAAATGCCTGTTGTATATCCAAGTGTAAAGGTAAATAACTTTCATCATTCACTTAAGAGTAATGCTACTTCAGTAACGAGTATAGAGTTGTTAGCCATGAAACTGTCACATTTAAACAGTGTCACCAGCAGATGTGTTCCAGAGATACTGCAATCGTTGCTCATAGCGATTAGCAAGAATTGTGAATAATACACCAATTTGTAAAACTGCGGTTTGCCAAAAAGCTGAGGAGCTTTCATGGCTTGTGAAACTATTTTAAATAAGGAGCTACCTGTCTTAAGTGCAGTTTTCTTAATCTGTGTTTTAAAATTAAAGCTGAGTAAAGCCATTAAAATCATTGGTTGTTTAACAAGCTGGTGTGTAACATTAGATTCACTTACTAAAACACAATTAGCAAATTTCCTATGGCATTCTCCCAGTTAACATTTTTTTTTCCTTCTGTAAGAAAGTATCAAGTGCCTATGATTACTTCTGCTCCTGTTCAGAAGTTGCTTCGAGATTAAAATATTAGAAAAATCATTCTGTTAACAGGTGAAATAAAGAAGGAGGAGTTTGGGGTTTTAGTCAATTTTGTTATTTTTTTTCCAAGCTGTGTTTTCTATTTCATCGCTTGGGATATATGATATCCCTTTTCGGAGTTTTAAATGTTTCTGATTGCTGTTGGCTTTTTAATTTTAGATGTGCTGTCTGGGTTGTGCAATTCCCTTTTTGGTGTTTGAAAGGAATATTTTAAAGTGCAACACAAAACAGACTTGATAGCTGGCAACTATTAGCAGAGACAGATTACAATCAAATTTACATGAGAGAGCTTTTAACCACTGCATCTACCTGAGGGTGCCTTTTTTCACATCCAAACAGTAGTAATATTTGATATCACTTCTGTTATCCAGTATTTCCAGTGCTTACAAAATCTGCCCTTCAAATTAGCAAGCCTTTAGTAGTCAACAGTTGAGTAAGAACGTCTTCATCTACATTAGTGATTAAGAGCTGGTAATTTTTTCCTTCACTGATTAAGACCAGAATGACTTAACTGTTCATATTGGGTTATTGTCACAGTTTTGGAGTTTCTCCTATAATAGCATTTATTCTCACCCAATTCTCTTCTTAATTCTCTTCCTCAGTGGAATAGATCCCTAGGGTTTGATGTAGTTATGCAGACTGCACTACCTCATTCTGCTTTATTCTCCTGCTGCTCTTATCCTGTGAGAGCTTATAAGCAGCCGTTCCTAAATAAGTGAGAGTTGAAGGCAGAGAAAATGATTTAAAGATACATGCCTTCCTCTGTGGAAGTAAACTACTTGCACCTTTACTAACACCAGCAGTTACATTACATTATGCAGGACCAGGAATATAAAGTCCATCTTACCAATGGGTATGGCTGGAGAGTTGTGGGTCTTCATGTAACGTTGGACAAGTCACTTCTTTGGTGTGTGCATCTTCTCTACTTACCTTTTCTTTTCATAATGTAAACTTTTCAAAGAAGAATTTCTTTCTTACTGAACATCCACGCTTCTGCTAGGACTTAGGTAATGTATTTAACAGCTCCTTTGGGCATCTCTGCACAGCAGAAGGGTGCAGCATATTAATCCAGGAATGGATTTAAAAGGGAAAAGCAATGAGGCAGGACTCCCTACCATCATAAGCTCTCCAGGACAGCTACAGTCCTGGAAGTTTCTCTCTTTCTCTCTGCCTTCCTTTTCACCCTTGGCAGACCTGTCTCTGGCTGTAGCCTGTCTTCTTCATCTGTCATGCACTTACCTTCTTCTATCTACGCCTGCTTCAGTTTAATGAGAGAAGCATGGGGACAAAATTATTTAGCCTTGTCCTCTTTGGATAATTCTGCAAATGTTAAGGCTTCTGTTTTGTCAGAGCCTGTCTCTTTCACAAATGTTGCTCAGTTGCTCCCAAGCTTTCCAAAGCTTTTTTTTTTTCCTCCCATTTTTTTCTTTTTTTTAGGACAAGGAAAAAGATTTAAATAGCATGAAATTAAAAGATGGTTAGAATAGAAGCGGATTCTTAAAACTTTACTCAGAACAACTACTACTGGACAAAAGAACCACAAGGAATTACAATGGACATACTTTTATTGGTTACAAAAAGAGGTTTCTACAATGGAATGAATCTGGTTTAAAAACACGGCTAATGAAGGCCGGTTCTCTTACATGTCCATTAGGAGGAAGTATGCCATTATGCTAGAAAGGGTGTCATGCAAATGTGACCTTTGCAACTTCTGATTAGTTAGCTAGCTTACAAAAATATTTGGTTTTGAGAAGACAGCTCTAAATAGTCTCACTTGGAACGGGGCTGTGGAGTTAAGAATGTGTATGTAACAGTACTTTTATTACTCAGATTTATGATCTTTATTCACGAGTTAATGGAATGATCTGGCAGCTCTGTATTTTACCGTGTAGCATCTTACCAATCTATCTGTATCGCTGACGTAATGGTGCCCTCATATGCCTTAAATTACAGGGATTCTAGAAACGTTTTGAATGATCCTTCACTGCTCTTCCTTTGATTAACAATAAAATTATCTCCCCCCCGCCACACACTGTTTTTTGCTCTGCTSTCTAGAATATATGTTCCATTCCCAGACCAAATAAGGCCAACTGAGTTGACCAAGTGAAGCTGCCCTGATTTTACTGCTGATGTGTAGCAGTTCCTGGTGCTATGCTGAGGGAGTGCTATATTGAGAAATTGTTTGGTTTACATGCATAGCTATGTTTGCAGTATCTCAGAAGTGTTTTTCCTCTGTAGAGAAACCAGCAAATTGTTATCCTTGCATAAACAATTCTGTGTAAGCTTAAGTTAAACTTTTTTTTATCTTTTCTTTTGTACTAGAGAAGTAGCATGCAGGTTGTTGTAAAAATTCACTATTTATACAAGTGATGATATGTCAGATGAAAAACTTGTTGTAAGATATGCTTCCTGCTACATGTCGCTGACAGGTCCTTTAAATCTTGCTTGGGATTTCTTTACTCTGGGTATAATAGAGGCAGCCAACAAACCATCCTTTTTTTGTTTGTTTGTTTTAGTATTGATAGCCCCTATCAATTGTATTTTAGGAACAGGTATTTGATATAGTTTCCTAAATTATCTTTGGCCACTTGAGTTCTTAGGAAAGTAAGTTTAGATCTGAAGAAAGGTTTGAAAGCACACCTTCCCTGAACCTCAGAAATTAGTAAGCTACTATCTGCTGCGTGCAAGTAGAGGGCCAGCTATATGCACCCATATGCTCCTTATTTCTGCATGTGGTCTCAGATTTAACTGTTTTCAGTCACCGTTCTTGTTTCTCAGGTCTTCTGCCRTTCTGCACAGAGCCATCTCATATTCAGTAAAACTCAGCCAGAGGCCGGTGTGAGCTGGCAGACCCGTGATCTCCAGCCCAGATGTAAGCGTTTCTTTTCCTAGTGACAGCATGCTAGGAAATTATGAAAGTCACCCTGCCAGGCCGCTTCTGATAAACCCAACAGTTGTGTAACTTTCAGGGACAGAGTTGGTGCCTTTGGATGGCAATCTCAGCAGAGCCTGTGAAATTAGCTGGTGATCTCAGTGCTGAGCTCCAGTGGAAAGGAGAAGGTGTCGGCGCTGGTAAATCACCTCCACGACTGGAGCTCCTGGCAGCAAGAGAAATGACTCTGTGGATGCACAGACACACGTTCATCTTGGCTCCGACAACGCTGCGGTCTGAGAAGTCAGAAGGTGATGATAGTACGTGTGGCATGGCTATTATGGAGCTGTTTCCATTCTGAGGCTAACTAAAATGGCACCTTTACACATGGAAAAATGGAGACTTCCTCTGAAGTTCTGTTTTGTTTTGTTTTTTTCCAAATGCTTGTGTTTGTTTTCCAGAAATGCTGCTTTTGTTCCAGTAGTCTCTCAGCTGAATAAAGACTGATGATTTATTAGGGTTTTCTCACACTGAGGCAGCACAATTTGCACATGTCAGTTGCAGTTCATGTTTTATGTTCCCTGGTGTCCTTACTGGAACACCGCAGTCCAAAAAACGAGAGGGAGACGCACACAGAGACAGAAAGAGACAGACAGAGAGAGATGTTCTGTCATTCCCATTTTAGTTTAAAAGTACATGAAAATACAGCCATAATTTCACCGCATAGGTAGGAAAGCTGAGTTTCTGACCCCTAGAGTATAAAAAATCTGAACAGACTTGGGAGCAACAGAGAAATGAATAAAGCAATAAAGCCACAGATGCTCATTTCACTACCCAGTAGAAGGTATTTCCCAAAGGCCCAGATCTCACTGACTTTATTCTGTACCTTGGGGGATTTCTCAGCAGCTTTTAGTCCTGAATGTTTTAGTTTCACTTTGATTTTGATGGCAGTTCATATAAAAGTTTCCCCTGCAGCCATCCTGGGAGAGGGGAAGAGAAAGCCGAATGGACTGGCGTACTCTGTTAAGTATGTTCCAAGCTAATGGGCACAAATTGGCTGTCCCAATACACTGGATAAAGCCGTAGGTAACCAGAAAGCAGGGCTGGTACCAGCCAGTTCTCAGCTTTCCCTTCTCACTGTGTGAAACAACCTTGCTCTGTTTGCCTGTTGGCTGATGAAGATTTTAGGAAGTTCCATCATGCTTCACACTGCTGTGAGCACTGACTCACTCTATATATTTTAATTCCAGATGAAGACTTGGCCAGTCCATTCATATCACCTGGAATATTCATTAAGATGCAAAAGCAAAGCCAGGTGAATGTGAAATGCCAAATGAGTAGCAATTACAAATATCTGCTAAGAGGCAGGAAAATAGTGCTTCAGCAGTTTTGCATTTTTGCAGTATACCGGTCTCCTACAGGCAAATGAATGGAACGGTCTTTTATGTGATTAAGCAGTACATACCAGCATGGTGATTTGAGTGTTGTGTGGCTAAATGAAATCTGTCTCTATCCAGTTCTTTTAAATACTCCCCTATTCCCTTTATTCTGCATGGCTTTAATCTGACAGGTGTACCATAAAATGGGTACAAAATCAGGCATACATCCTGATATTCTGAGGAATTCAATTTTCTGTCCCAGCTTTTCATGTCTTTAGCTTCCCCTGAAACTATGAAATTATCCAGATTCTCAGTCGGTGTCATTCAGCACTGTTCCTTCTAAAGTTAGTGGAATGATGTGTATTTGCATTAGTTTAGAACCTGCTTTTATGTTTTAATTCGAGACAGAGGAGACCAGGGAGACAAATACACTGTCCATTTTCATGAGGAGACTGAAAACAGTAGCTGTAAGAATGTTTCCTAGTACGGTCACAGCAGTTTTCAGAGAATCTTTAGCAATACTATTATTAAACAGGAAGTCGGTGTGAGGTAAGGTAGATGGGGATTTCCAGCCTTATGACTCCTCTCTGTACCTAATCTCTGCTTTTCTTTGTTGTTCGAATATGCAATTTCATCTTTCATTCTTTTCCTTCTTAAAAGCTTATTCCACTGATCCATCAAACAGTGTTTAAAATTAAATAGTATTGCTTGAGTTAGTTGAAGATCCTGCTGATCTGTTATACTTTCTGCTTGGACTCCTGGGAGGTCCTTGGAGAAYCAAGGACTTTCTTCATCCTGCATCCCTGCCAATAATTACTGCAGCAGGGTTGATTCATATTTTTCAAACAGGCCAGACTGCTTAAGCACGTTTTCATGTATTGGCTTTGTGCATTTTGCAATGAAAAGCTATGCTGTCTCTGACAGGAGTAACAAGTATTTCATAGTCCAATAATGTAACTTACTACAAGGACCAATTCTAGCTTTGCTCAGGTTCACCCTCCAAAACAAAAGACAGAGTTTATATATTGAAAAGGGTATTGCATTCAGAGTTACAAGGTAAGACTTAAATGACAGTCATTTTGGAATCACAAGGGTGATAAATCAGAATACTTGGTAGAGAGTCCTTCAACAAGCAGCAATGCTGTCTTAATATGAGAAGTGATTCAATTTAATCCCACTTAGATGTTATTCTGTTTTCCATTTATCCATAAACATGTGCCAGCTGCTGATAGTAAATCAGTATAGTAGTGAAATATTTTTGCCTACAGGCTTTTTATTTGCTACCTGGAATTTCCCTCCCCCTATATTTTCCTTTTAAGTCTGCCATTGGTATTGATTAATTGCTTCCTGTGTTTATCTGCATCCTAAAATGCTCTTTCTATATGGGTAAAAGCTCTGTATTCAGGATTTGCTTCTCCATAGGAATAATGCCCAGGTGCAAATTATTTGAAATGCTTTGGCACAAGGTGTGCAACCAGAGATACCTAAAAAAGACTTTATTTTACAAAAACACTGACCCTCCATTCTCTGAAAATCAGGTGCCTTTTTTAAAGATTTCCGAATTCTCAAGTCTTTTTTGAAAATGCTGTATCTGAATTCTAAGAACTTTGGAGTGCTTATTCTGAACTTTATTTCCATATTCCTTTCATGGTTAAGGCGTACTTTGCTGTGGGTAGCATGTGAGTAAAGATTTCTACTGTTGGGATCAGTTCATCTGAGTTCATTTATRTTAGATGAATGGTTCTTTCTGCATTACGTATTCTTTCTTACTTACTTACTTACTGTTTTCTAAAGAAACAAGCCTAATACAGTCTAACCGTCTCTCTGTTTCCCCATAATGATGTTTATCCCATAAGCATTTTTGAGGAAATCCTAGAGCAGCAGGAATCACAAAGTCATCATGTTGTGCTTTTGGTGAAAATTGGCGGCTGAGAGGGGCTTGAATCTAGCCTCTGTTGTTATCAGCCACCAGAGAATCCACACAACTCTGCTATGAATGCTCCATCCATACATTAGGAAGCATACAATAGGAATGGAGTTAGGAAACATACAATATTAAGGAACCCAATACACAGTCACTTCCCTCTGTCTCTCCTGCATGCAAACAGCAATGAAAATATTGTATTGCCTTTCTTAGTACATGAATATTCTCCTGTATCTGCTAAGGGTTGAGCTCATTTAACAGCAATGCTCAGGTTCAGTTAGAGTTCTAGTCAATCATGAGATACAAATCCAAGGAAAACCAGGTTTGGCTGGGCCTGGTGTTCACAGATCAGCTTGTTACCTGAACTACTTCAGCATTCCTGCAGGCTGTCCTCTGCAGGTAGGTTAGTTAAAACTGCTATAGAGCAGTGGGGTTTTTTTAATATGCATTTGCAGTCTGTTCATTCTTAAAACCTGTTGTGAGCATCTGAAAATCAGCAGAGCTGAAGCTGGCTGTCATAGAGAATCACAGAAGCATTTTTCACTGGGAAGGAGCAGTGACATTCTCTGAACCCAGCTCTCTCAATTAGCAGAAAAAGTAAATGCAAGTGCAGGCTTTCGTTAAGTATATCTTATTTGATAGCTGCAGGTCCGGAATGACAAAATGTCAGCAGAAGTGGGAGATTACAGGCAGACTTGGGCTTTCTCCAAGGGATGTGTTTTCCCAGTACTTTGGTGCCCTGGGGAAAAGAGAGCAGAGCACAAACAATACCCAGTGAACTTGGTATGCAGTAGTCTGTGGAGTGCACAGAAAAAGATTTATAAACCAATTCTCTTCTTTTTCATATGAATAGAAGAAGCAGATAGGTTATGTAGTTACACTTTAATGTGCTGATCAGTGTTGTAGATTACTAAATATAAAGCAAGATAGTGGTTAGATTCATTAGGTTAAGAAAAGCCTTTGAGTCTCAGACTTTTACAATTGGATTTTAAAGGTGACCTGCAAAACCATTCTCTTCATGTCACATTCAGACTCTTGCACATTTATGTCTTTCCAGGAACAGTGCTGAGTCTGCAGGTAGCCACTTCTAAGGCTCTGTATCAAAGGYTGCTGATTAGAGGTCCTTGCGTGTGCTTGCCTCAATTTATTACTATTTTTGTGGCTTGCAATTTATATTCTAATTCTGCCGTTGTTGCCTGGCTCCAGCAAAAATCTGCTGCTTTTTCCTGAGAAATGAGTAATCTGGGTGAAATCTACACTTCAGTCTTAGCATTCCTCAAAGAGGAGGTTCCTCTCACAGCTGTAGGAATCTGGCCACTGGCTTTTAGGAAATCACAGGCTACAGATACAAGTCTTGAAATTGCAGAAGCAGCAGGTTTCTTTCCAGCCATCCCTGAGCAAGAAATCACTATAATCAGTTCTTGTTTTTCCAAGTAAACAAGCAGCTTTCAGAACCGATATAAATCCTTTCTCTTCCTGCCCTTGACATCCTTAAGCAAACATACTGTTCTTAGACTTTCGTTTTGTTACCTTTTTATCTTGCACTTATTTTCTCTTACATTCTATATTTATTTCCCTTTGTCTTTTCCCCAGTGGAGTCAACGTCCTGTGGGAACCTACGACTGCAGTTTTTCCTCTTTGTCCGGGAGAGAGTAAAAGTCTTTTCTTGTTGGAGAAACAAACCTTCCATCAGTTAAACACCAGGCACTAGGAAATACATTGTATTTAAAATGTCTTCCAGCCCAAGGWAGAGATGAGGATTTCAGACTTTCCTACTCTGACTTTTGCTCTTTTACTATGTTCCTCTCAGATTTCAAATCAAGACAGAAAAGGCGCATGAGTACACTTTAAATTTAGAACTTTCTGTCAATCAGCAGGAAAATCTGGGAGAAAAAAAGTGCTCGTTAGCATTATATTATTTAAATCCTTATCTTAGACTCTGACACCAATAAAACTTTGCTGATTCTTCATGAGAAATGACTGATCTAAGAAAAATCCTAGGAAGATTTTGTATTAAAAAAGTACRGTGAAGAGGCAGAGTGTCCCAGACTTTTGGGGAACCCCTTCCTGCTGCCAGTTTTTGGATCTGCCTTTTCCTTGGTTCCCTGCAGACTGCAGGAGCGGTTAAAGGTGCCATGACTGGCTCAGGGAGAGACTTTGCCTCCCAATTTCTTCAGATATCTTTACAAAGTTCTCTACCTTTTCTTCTTCCCTCCCCTTGAAAACAAAATTGGAACACCTGATTAAGAAGGAAAAGGATAAGGCTGACACAATCTTAACAAACTGCTGAAGTAAACCAGGGTTAGCACCAAAACGCTGACCGTAGGTTGTATTTGGGGGGTAAGTCTGGGGAAAGTACCCTCAGCAAAAGGAAAATCATTTTGTTTTCGAAATGGGAATTTCATGCATGTCTGTGGTCAGGGTTTGCTCATTTGTTTATGCTGCTCTGAACGACTGGGATACTGACAGCCCTTTGGATTCATGTATGGAGGTATTTATTTGAATAATGTGGAGAAAAACTGTTTTGTCAGGGGTTTTCAAAAATTCGATAAAAATTTTTGTTTTAAAAGCATTAATAAATCACCTATTTTTCTAAAAGAGAAGTAAAAAGAAGTATTGATGAGCTGTATTGTTAGGCATTTTTCTTCTGCATTCATTTCTTTCTTTATTTTGAAACAGCTTCTTCTCCTTCATATTTAGGAAAAACCTTGTCAATACCGAGTGTTCTTTCTTCCCTTTGTACAACAAAACTGCTTTTGCAATGTTTCCTCTGCTGATTAGCTGTGGTTAATTATTTTAGAGTGCATATCACTGGGATGAAGAACCCTGTCTCTGATTCTGAATAGAGGTAATCATCTCACTCCCACACCTGTCAGTCCATCCCTGCCTTCATTACCTGGTCTTTGTGCAGCATCTTTTGCCTGAAGAACTCAAAACAYTTTACTGGGGGGAGGAAGCAAGTGTTTAGAACTGAGACGTTAGGAGTTGTACTGGTTGCCACAGAGWGGACCAGTAAAAACATAAAACAAGAACTGCTAGACTCTCAGCTTTATGTCGTGATTACACTGATTTAGACAATGCTATCCCTTTATCTTCTGATAACAGCCTTTTATGGCTCAGAAGCTTCTTCTGCCACACATGGCTGTTTGTGATCAAGACTTGCTTTTCAGTAGTCTCATACAGATTGTTATTACATTACTTCAGTGAACAAGAAGGTTACATACTGTGCTTGCTAATATAGGGCTATTTTTAGCCACCCTAGTGCTCATGATTATAACAATATATTTTGAGAGTGGGTGGAAAATTACAATATTCCATACTGTAGTAATTTGTGCACTATTTAGTTTAAACTGTTTGGTGAAAATGGTCTATATAAATGTTGCAGTAAAGGTCATTACATCTGTGAAAAAAAAACACTTAAATACTGTATATATCCTGTAGCTGTGTGCCTGCAATTAGTTCTGTGCAAGAGGAGGAGAAAACAGGCCTCTAACAGACCCATTAGCTTACTTRCCTAAAGAAACTACCATTAGAAAAAACTATTTCCATTTTATAATGTGGTGTCAACGCCAAGCAGTGTTAACAGTATAGTTCCCCTCAATATTGAAATGGTCCTGGCARTTTCTGCTGCTTTGGATTGGTTACCAGCTAACCCCACAGTACTGCAGTTTCCACAGCTCCAAAAGTGTGGTGGAGGCAGAACGGAGCCAATGCTTGCTGTGGGACCTCGGCAGGGTCACTTACGCTCTCTGGTCCTCATTTTGTCTGTCACTGCGTGTTAGAAGCTAACAGATGCAGAGACTTCGAAGGTATCGGGAGCACCTGCTACCCGGCCCTTTCTCTTTGAGCATCCAGTAACGATCCTAATACTCTGGCTCCTGCCCGACAGTTGTCTGAAAGCCTTTTGGGCCTGTGGAGGAACAGGAACAATAAATTCACCCAGCTGTAGTGGTTGGGTGTTTTGGGTTTTTTTCCTGCTTTGTGAGAAACACACCCTGTTGACAACTGCAAAACAGTGTTAAGCTGTAGCTGAGGATCATCTTTTTGGTCTAGAGTGAAGCTAGTGGGAGCCACAGGCTTGTTTTAGGGGAAAGGACAACTATTGCTGAAGAAAACCTTGGAGAGATGCCGGGGGAGAGAAGGACTATCACAAGAACATGAGTAACAAAGGGCCTGCCTTGCACAACAGATAAGGGAAAAGAAAGCAGACGAGATCTGAGAAGACATGTATATACCACTTCTGCTTTTTGTGCTGTTTTTTGCAGTATCCATCCATTTGTGGTCCACTGTAGCCACATGTGTTCAGTTGTCAACTTCAGGGGCTATCTACACAAGTCATTTGCAGAGTCAGCAGCATATGCACACAGAWTGCAATGTGACGGAAACTCTGGATGTTTGGGGGGAACAGAAGAAATTGCTTTTCCCTAGCAAAACACTTCTATATAGGGAAAAGTAGTGCAGTGGGAGAAATGGGGACAGCTGAAACAGCCTTTGTGTTGAAGGTCAGATCATAAATAGTTTCCCCTGAAAACATTGGGTTTTTTTCCCCTTTGAGAAATGCAAAACATTTGTTCCCGACTCCTATTTTGCAGACAAGGCCCAAAGGGAAAGCAGGCACCAATAGACACTTTTCAAACCCAGTTGTCAGGATACTCATTGAGAGTCACATCCTCTCTTTGTCCCATAGACAGCAGAGGTTTGAACCTGAAACTCTCTCCTTGCAGGGGAGGGCCGTGAATACCATGATCCTAGGTACTTGCATAGTTATTGTAGAAAATTCATCCTCATTTCCCCAGCAAATCATGCTCAAGGTAGGTAGCTTTCCATGCTAAGTGCTGTATGCAGCCCAGGTGCATGTTACCCACTGCACAACAGTATTCTTTTGAGGAACAAGGCCTTCTGCTGCTTTTTTTACAGTTAGTGTGTCTGCCTCAATTTTATACCCAAGGAACAGCAAGTGCTCGTGCACTAACAATTTGCAGGGATAAACACAGCCCTGATCTGAAAAGGGAACGGAGGCTGCTGTGCAGCTGCGTAGCCAAGTCTGTGCTACGTAACCCAGGATGACCAGCTGCAGCCACCGTCACTTGCTCTGCTTTCATGTGGAGCACAACCACCTCCCCTTCAGTTTGTGCACGGCCCTGTAACCTGCTGGTAAATCAGGCTGCTCCCTTTCATAGCTCACATTTTTTAATAAAAAAGAATGTAAAGACATTGGAAGTTGAAATAAAGTATCTCCCCCCTTTTTTTTTGGTTGAGAATGGACAATGAATCAAGAAACCAGCTCTTGCCTCAGCACTACTGACTAGTACCATATGGCTGGTAATGTGGCCTTAGGGCCTGCCCTGAGTCCATGACTTTGATTAATTTAAGTGCTCAGGCCAGTGAGAAATGTAGATGATTAAAACCTGATATTTAATTTTCACATCCAAAGGCAAATTCAGCCTGAGCTGGTCTGTCCCCTGTGCTCACATTCARTGCTCCCACCAGCACTGTGGGCAGAGACACCTTCAAAGATATCGATGGGTGCAGGCACTGCAGGAGCAAGGGATGCTTCCTCTAGCTTCAAAATTAGAGTTGCCTGGCTGCTAGATGAACAGGAAAGGCAAGGGCAACAGCTGCTGACATTCACTGTGAGCTATAGACAAGATAAAGGTGGTTCTGGAGAGACCCAGCAGCCTCGGCCGGAGCCACACAGGGCCATGAGAAGATCCCTGGCCCACCAGCATTGAAGCTGAACATGACAATAATTGGAGAGGCTCTTCTGGACTGGAGTAACACACCAGTAACACTCTCCCAGGAACTGGAGCCTGAGAAAAGCTGGCCCAAGCTTTCAAAAGTGTGTTTTTCACTGGCATCAAACTGTGAKTGAGATGCAGGGAAGGGCTTAAGGAATTTTTTTTTAATGAATGTTTGTGCTGGCAGTTGAATACACCTGTACACAGGCATTGAGAGGATGGGTTCACCGATCTCTGTGTGTTGCATATGTTAAGTAGACACTTAAATATATATATTGAGGCTATGTTTTCTTGTCTCTGATAAAGGTTTTCCTGTTCTATATACAGGCTTTTGACTGCATTAAGACTACTTTTGACATCAAAATTCAAATAAATTGTAGCAACAGACAGGGCAGTTTGGCAATCTAACTCCTGTACCAGTGTTTTTACCAGCAGAGCACATCCTCACCCTCCGCCAACAACAGAGCTTTGCTGCCAAAAGTTCATCGAGAAGGCTGGATACGTGTCTCCAGAGCCGCTGAGGTGGAATTATAGCTGGAAAACTTTCAGTGTGCCTTCAGGTCACGGACAAACAAAGCTGGTCTGATGTCTTTCGATGCAGATCTCTCAGGGAAAGGGGGAGATATTTCATGTTTTGTTCTGCTCCTCAGATTTGTCATGGGGAAGCTCTGTCTCGCCGGAGAATTCCTGAAGGCTCCCCCTGCAAAGTCAAAGCCTCGCTCCAGTCTGATATATCACCTTCAGAGAAACGTGGGATCGTTCAGCTCCAATTTGTCACGGCACAGGGTTTCTGTGATCACCTCTGGAGTGCTTTGTACTCTTTTGTTTCTCTGGTGAAAGYTTTGGAAGTCACAGTGGTATCTCCAGGCAAGCAGAAGTTTTACAGGGACAGAAAACAATAGCAATTGGTAGAGCTGCTGCACACAAGCCAGAAAACTGAAAGCCTAGAAAGGTCTGGCATTATGAATGAGAGATGGCTTATTGCTTATTATCTAACTGAAAAGGTTCAAACCCCAAACCCAAAAAACAGCCTAAAGAGTGTGAGCCAAAGACTGTTCAAAAACATGGAGTGATTCTCTTTAGCTCCAATGGGATGATGCCCAAACCACAGAAATGCTCACTCACAGGCATGTCAGTTTTGATAATATTTGTATAGCTAAAGATTTTTAAAAAATTTGTTTCTTGGTTATTAGCCTTCCAGTGTCTTTAATATACATGCACCTACATGGAGAAAGGCAATATTGTGACTATTGTGTTTTACACCATTTCAGCTCTGTGCTAACTTTGCCTGTAGGATATCTGTATGGCTCTCTTTCTTTGCTATGTATTTGGTTCCACAACACCTGCAATCAAATTGATTGCACGTTTTTCTTTGCAACACCTCTATACAGTGGAGAACTGCAGTTAATAATTCTGTTTTGCTAGAGGAAGGTGGTAGAATGAATACAGGGAGCTTAGTTGCTAAGATACTTTTAGCCATTGTGTGTAACCTCTTAAAAGTTACGTTAAAGAGAGGTGTTGTTAAAGCAGATACAGAAAGAGAGGTTTCTGAGTCCTATGCCAGCAGGGTAGCCACTATACRGCTTTTCCATAAGTCTCTGGCTTTCACTTCCCTAGGGCCAGTGCTATATCCTCACTGTCTCCATTCCCCCTCTGTGCAATACAGATGATTATGCCTTCTCTTCTTCTGAGACCCTGGAAGGGTTAAACCATTCCTCTGTGCAGTTTTTCATGCAGAAAATATTAGTTTGAGAAGATTATCGTCATCTTTATCCTTACACTGCTGCAGGTCTGGCAACAGCACAAGCAGACTGGTTAGCCTGCTGACTGCAAAGGATTAACATTTAAAATAAGAAGTAGTAGGCATTAGTGCACTGTAGCACAACCCAAACACCTCTGACTAAACAGAGCATTGAGAAACCATTGGGTGCTATAAGGAGGTGCATTTGAGTTAGGAAACCTCRAGCAAAACTGTGTCAAAAACAGCAGTGCAAGATTCAAGTTATTTTGCAAAACCTTCTGGATTAGGATAYGCTGACTCATGGTAAGGACGTGCTTTGCTATTTAGAAATACAGGATGATCATTGAATTTTCTGAAGCCAAGAGAGAGAAAAATGTTTAGGAAAACCCTAGMAGTAATATTTTCTAAATATTAAGGGTTTTGAGGCAGTTCTTCCAAGACAGACTCTTGCCCAGGCCCCATGGCCAGAAAGTATCTTTTTCCTCTGAGAAGCATTGCCCCAGTGGGGGCAATGAGGGCCAAAAAATGTATCACATGGACTTGCTCTTAGATTTTTCTTCACATGAAAAGAATGGCTGGAAAATACTTGTAAAGGTCAGCACAGCCTCATCGCCCCAGCAGCCCGGTTGTAAAGCACCTCCGCTGAGAGAAYGTCCATTTTTCTCTACAGCCCTCACATATTGCATCTGCGCTCCCTCCTCATCCTGGTTCTCCGTGTGAGCCATCAGGGACCAACAGCATCTGTATGGTTTGGTCTGGCTCTACAGAAACGGGTTTCAAACAAATACACACACATGCTCCCAGCCATTTTGGCAACACCAGAGCTTATGAAAGGGAACACACCTTCTCCCTTAGAGGGCCATTAATTTCGTCCCTATGCCATCAAATTTTCAGTAAACTTGAAGGAAATTCCTGTA
The DNA here is from genome assembly GCF_003343035.1 of Apteryx rowi. NCBI lineage: Eukaryota > Metazoa > Chordata > Aves > Apterygiformes > Apterygidae > Apteryx > Apteryx rowi. The sequence goes on along the minus strand of NW_020448108.1, from coordinate 1,083,246 downwards.
CTGGAGACTTCTCTTCTGCCTTCCATTTTCTGAAAATGGTGCAAGAAATTTGATGGAATTTGGTGCAAGAAATGCCACCAGGTAAGCATACGTGACAGATCCACAATACGGACAGACGGATTACCTCATCCTCCTTAGGAAGAGCAGTGGTTTTAGCYAAAAACATTCAGGAAAAGAAGAAGCCTGGTCCCATTCAAATTGCAGATAGTCTTTATTCATTGCCTGGGCTAAAAATACACTTGGGGTCTCTTCATCAGTTCATCCAGCATCACGAAGATACTGCTAAGCTTTTTTCAGTAATATGAAAACAAAACCAGGCAAGGGTTGTGCCTTTTTAATCTCTTTTTTTTTAGCTTGACCCGTGCTCAGTTATATCTGGCAYCAGAATTGGTCATCTCTGGAAATACCACTCATGTGACCTTCTCTGATGACTGGGGACTTTGTTTTCCTGATCTGCGGCTGGGTGTCACACCATCCAGTGCATCACACGAAAAGTATGAATTTAACGAGGCAGCCAGTCAAGATGGAAAGGGAACTAGTGTCCGGCACTGTGCCACCAGCCAGGCGCAGCTCCATGTGCCTCCTGCGGATTCGGCTCCTGTCGCATGTGAGGCTGAGCTGCGCCTTACAAAAAGTCATTCCTCTCATAGAACGTATTCCCTGGACCAGGATATCTTTGAAGTAGAATGGTCCTAGGGAAAGAAGGAAAGATGAAAGCAGGGTGGGACCTCTCAGTCTTCAACATATCAACAAGTGACCAGCTGGCATACCCACAAGTTGCTGTAAATCACCTGTGTGTCCATGAAATCCAGTGATCATATTGGCTCCCCGGAGAGCAGGAAGAGGGGTGATCCTGCATCTTCCTGCCATTATCCCCCACACCACTCCTAGGATCTCCTTATTTCATCCTCCACCTGGTCCGAAAGCTTAAGTTGATGGACGCCCCAGGAATCAGTTTGCTTTTGAGCACTGGCACTGCTCAGGAATTGCAACTAAAAGGGTAGAGATTTCCCTGTCACATCACGGGTGAGACAAACAGGAGGTTCATTTAGGGCCACAACATCTGTCTTGACTTGTTTGCAGACAATGAGGAATAGAAAACAAGCCATGGTGAAATCGGGCTGCAGAATCCTCTGACTTGTTTTTACACAGCCGCCTTCCAGCTGAGCACCCTTCATCTGCTCCATTTTTTCCCTCTACCCTCTAGCAGCACAAATCAGTTTTGTGAGGAGTTTCCTCAGATCCTGTCACAGTAATGTTGTGTGATATTTGCCAAAGGTGCTGTTTTTCTGAGCTGTGCAAAGATGAAATTTTCACACACGGTTCTAGTACAGCAAAACAAAACAGAGCCGCTTTGGGTCTGCAAGGGAGGGTCCACGTGGCCAGGAGTAAACTCTGACCAGGGGAAATCCCAGGGCAAAGGCAGCTCCAATCTAAACATCTGGTCAAATCCTGCTCTTCTTTAGACTGGTTTAGCTCCCTAAACTGAATTAATGGGAGCATTAACAATCACCCATTCATTCTTTTCCATGATGCAACTGAAAAGAACACTTATTTAATCGTTTGAGGCAAAAATATATATATATCTAAATGATGATAAAAGCAGTTAGGAGCTCCACCTGGTCTCATCCCCAGTTCAGAGGTAACTCCTGTGACTGTAACATGAGAACTTTCGATTTATGTCTTAGCACAACTGAAATACGGAGTAACATGGACGGTCAGAACTATCGGCTCCGTGCAGAGCCATGCCTAGATACTGAAATATCTGCTCTCCACCTTCAGTCAGGATCTGTCACCTGCAGGCAGAGCCAGGAGAGCATTAGGGCTTGACAGAGGGGTCACCACACAAGCACGAGCTGCAGCCATCCCCTTGAGCTGGCCTGTTTTGGGGATGGGGCACACAGGGTATGTGATGCCTTGTACACAAAAGCTCCCCTGGCCTATGCACCTGCCCCATCTTGGACATTTAACAGTCCAACAACTCCAGCCAGGTCCAGGCTGTCCAAGCCAAGCCCAGCTGTCTGGTGGGTCTGCCTTTGATGCTCATTGCTTAATTTGTGTGCATCATTTGGGGTTTATTCACACAGAAGGGCGTTGGCTAATGGATGTGGGGTCCCAGGAGATTGGGAGCAGCCTACAGTTTCTGGTAGATGGGGCAAATCAGCATGTGTCAGGAGCAAGCCTTTGAACATGCATTTTCTGGGAGCTTTTGAAAACCCAGATCTCTGTGTACTGAGGTGTCTGCTAGCAGGCAGCAAGCTAATGAGTTTTCCTGAGAAAGAAGAACTGTCAGTATTGAATAGGGAAAATACATGAGCTTGTAAGAAAAAGTAAAAAGAAATGGAAGAAAAAAGGAACTGCTGAATTTTATAATTGCTCATGTCACAATAACTATATAAAGACAGACATCCAAATTTATTTAACAATTTCTCTAAAAATGGTGTGATTTCCTGAGCCCTCCTAGGCGTAGAAGGGAGGGCAGAAAGCAGGACTGAAGATCTTCTTGGTCCTGTTTTGGTCTGCTGGCCACGCGCGGGCTTCACTCAGCAGCTCTCCGACAAGGGAGCTGCCATCACAGGGGCATTTTGAACAGTTGAGGGTGTTTGTGGGCAGCGAGGCTGGATGTAGGTGGAGGCAGGATTGCAATCTGGTGTCTGCCCTAAGCCGAGGGCTCCTCTTGCAATGCGCCTTAAAAGCCTGTGCTTAGCTGGCAGCGTGTTATGAGTCAGTGAGTGTTTGACCGCCGCGGCACCATTACCGACGTGTCTCTGATTTACACAGCTTCCTCTGGAGCCTGTTAGCATTTCCCAGGCTGCCAGAGCCTCCTCCCTTAAAAGTAAATCCACCTACATCTTGCTTTGCCCATACAGGCCATTCATAAATTGCATTGTGGTCAGGTGTTGCCCTGGGTGCCTCTGAGGCATGTGCGCGTGGTGCTGGAGCAAAGTCCCGGGGGTTTCCAGAGGGAGGCCCTGTGGGCTGACCCGGGACAGCCAGGTTTGCAGTGGGAAGGAGAAAAGCAGAGAGAGATCAGAGCTGGGCTGCGCTGGCCGCTTGCTGCCAGAGATGCCAAGAAACAGATGGCCAGCCCGGCAGGAATTAATCTTGCCCAAGCTTTTGCATTCAATTGCAAAACAGGAAAAAAACAACACAAAAACAAAAATGTGGGTTGCCCTGCGCAGCAGGTAGAAACCCCAGGTCAGCAGCAGGGACGTGCAGGGCTCAGCCCCGCTGCAGCAGGTAGCAAACTGCCCGAGAGCAGAGCTGGAAAGCAGGTGCCCGGCCAGCTTGTCACCCTGTTTCTGTGCACTCACAGTCTCACTTCTCATCTAATTTTGTTGCCCTGTGTTTACTTGAGCTGGTTTGATTGGTGTTTCCTGGTTCATTGCTGCCTTGGTACTTCTTCAGCTCCTCACCTGTGGTCCTTCCTGCTGCTCCTTCTTCCCATGGCGCCATTCCTCTGTGGTCACCAGGAGCAAAAGTCTCTAACACATTAAGCATCACCTAAGAAACTTCCTACAGTCCTGCACACTCAGTGAAGCTTCTTTACAGCCTGCCTGCAGATGAGTTGCTGGTGCCCTCTGTCTGGGGCGTTTTGCTTGGGATGGCCATGGTGCAGGACCTGTGCGGTGAAGTCTCCTACTGCCAGCTCAGAGGACCATGCCAGAGCCTGCTACTGTGGCCACCACGTTTCCTAATCTGGAGTGGGACCTTACCTGAGTCAGGGAGAACCCAGCAAGGGGTTTTTCAACTAAGAGGCATGAAGAAATATATCATGTCTTTTCTTTTTTTTTTTCCTGTGGAATGTCACCTCCTAACAGGACAGGTAGAGTAACCACACATCCTGATTATCCATTATCCCCAAATCTTCATGTTTTGCTCTGTGCTGTTAAAAAAAACAACAACAAACAACTATGCCCCCCCACACCTTCTCTGCTCCTCATCTTCTATGATGAGAAGCAGAAAATTTCAAAGTTACCTGAGTAAACAGCAGTTTTCAGAGCAAGGAAGGTTTGCAAACAGAAAGTGTTTCTCCACTTCCACTAGGTCCAAGCTCACCTCGTGCTACAGCACCACTGAAGGGCCTCTCCTCTCAGCTGCATCAGGCTTACAACTGCACTGACTTTGGCAGAGTTACTTCATWTATTTATTTATTTATTTATTTATTTATATGCTTCTCTGAAAAATGAACTATTTTTTGGTTTCCTCAGCTAATATGTGTCCCTCACTAGCTATGAGCCAGGGTTGCTCGCTGTATCTCTTAGATCATATAGGATAAGGATTGCTGATTTCTGTGAGGAAGTCTGATGCCAAGACTCCTGGCTGAATTTAAAATTTACTTTAAATCAGAACTCTTTCCTTTTGTAATGTTTCTCTGACGTAGCTAAAGTTCAAGGGAGGATAGAAAAGAGACAAAACACCCCGGATCTCTAAGTCAGGGTAACACCTGCAAAGAAATTATCACGGTCCAAAAGCTTTGGCAGAAATTAGTGTTTCCAAATTTGATAGATAAGGGAGTAAAAGATGGTTAAAATTTGGGGAAAAATATTAAAAAGAAAAAAACTGTAGGTGTTTGAAACAGGATGTAGATAAATAGGCCCTTTTCAAAATGTCTAAAATGCTTTCGAGTAGAAATTAACTGCTTTAAAAAGGTTAATATTATAACTTTAAAATGTCATAGGCAGACTGAGCAGATTCAAGCCCGTGATCATGTGTTTTGCTCAGTCCATTACCATGATTGGTCCCTGTTTGTGCCAGAACAGGAGATAATGACAAAATCAGCAGTGTGCTACAGTCACAGATAGACCTACTTCACCTCCGAAGTCGCTCAGCTAAATGGGTTGCATAGACTAGGCTCCAGCTGAGTCAAGCCTCTGGGAGCAGTTAGATATTAAAGGAAAGAGAATAGCAAAAAATTAGTTTTTTTGAGGAGAAAAGGTTTAGATTTCTTAAATCTTATTTTAAATCAGCAGAAAAAAATTGTTCCTTCTGGTCTATATACCTTTTTGCCTCTGGTAGTTTAAGAGTTAATTAATGTGCCTGTTCCCAATTAATTAAGTGAAGGGTCCCAGCTGGGGACCAAGTAACCCCCGCCTGCTTCTGCAAGGATTTGTCTTGGACCTTGGGGTGCTGTGGCRGGGGCAGGGGCTTAGGCACTGCGGACCTAATGAGTTCATTAGAAGCACAGGGCACGTTTAAAGAAATGCCATAAAAAAGACCATTTGTGTTTCCTTGGTCTCTTAACCAGCCCCAATTAAATTAGGCAAATTAAATTCCTGGCCCTCTCCCCTCCCCATCCCAGTTTCTAAAAGAAAGCACTCTGTCTATCGAAAGAAGGTTAGTAATGATTTACAGTTAATTACTATGGTAGACATTATGTCTTCCAACCACAGAGAGGATATTTCTACAGCAAAAACTTGTGCAGTCTCCAGACACTCAAGATTTCAAATGAAAAACAACAAGGGCGAAGATGCTGGTTTGGTACATGAACCAATCCAGCTCACCCCAAATCTGCAAAGCTGATGTAGTTCCTCAGAGATTTCATTAAACCAAAAGACCAGCGATCCTCAGCACACAGCTCTGCACAGCCAGAAGAAAAACTTCTTATTAGGTCTTCTTAGCTAATACTAAAAATCTTTATTTTGTAAATACTGCAATTTTATGTCAGCATCTTTATGCATTAGAAGAAGAAATCTTGCTTGAAATTTGATAGTTGTGACATCACGTCCTTGCAGAAAACAATACCCAAGAGTTGCCACTTTATCTGCTGGATAACATGTGTGCTGGAACCATGGGGAAAATTTAGAAGCAATTATAGGCAAATTAGCTTCCCATTCAAACAGCTCTAAAAGAGCCTTAGCTCTTCCAAAATAAAATGACTTAGCAGCTATTGGAGGAAGATTTTGAAAATTTAGAGAGACTAGAATCTGTCTGAAAACAAGAAGATCAATTAAAATTCAAAGTCTCATGACTTTTTCAGCACCTTTCTTCAAAATGCTTAGCCTTTTACTGACGGTAAGATTTGGCTTCATGTTAGAGAAACCTGTACCAAGGACATTGCTAGTAAAATGAAGACTGATTTTCTTTCTTCAGAATAATCTGGGCTTCCTTGGAAGACAGCAAAAAGATGTACTAGAAATTAAAAGGTTTTCACTGCAAAATTACTCCATCTAAAGGACTATCAAAAACAAGGGCACTGACCATCCTCATGAAAGGTTGCTCCTAAAGATACCACGTAATTAGGAGATCTAAAACATCCTTTTACAGGATGGGGCAGCTTGGCTGTAGGTGAGGACAGTGACCCTTGTATTTTACCAACCAGTCACATGCCTTTTGATGTTCAAATCCCAATCTTTGTGTCTATTATTATTGTGGCTCACAGGTTGTCTTTGAGCCATCCATACCATGATGTAAAAAATAGTTTCATGATTGCAGACGTAAGATAAAAGTCTTTTACCTTGAAGAAGCAGTCTTTCAGCTATGTGAAGCTGCATGTGTTTGAGAAGATGCAGTGTAAAAACACATCTTGCTTTTTTGCCAGGAGTTCAAAATGCATTGGTAGTGGTTTTCTGTGTAAGTTCAGGGTGACCCTAGAGATTGCTGGAGAACAGTTTTGAATAAGTCTCTGAAGGATTTTATAACAATTTTCACCAGCTCCAGAGCTAGCAGAGGGGAGCAGCAGAGACACAAATTCCCTGTAACTTTCCTCCAGTATGTTTAATACATCACTGAATCATTGTACAGCTGGGAAATCCATGTGCTTCTGCACAAGTCCTCGAAGGACTTTTAGAGCTAAACAACCAAATTGTTGTTTCAGCGAGGAAGTGTTGAGCGGTATCGGTTGAGCCTTATGAGTCCTGTTCTCCTAGAACAAAGGGATTTCGCAGAAAACAGTGGGAGACCGAGGGCTGGCATCGGACTCACGGATCCCTTTGACGTTGTGCTTGATCTGACCACAGCTGCCAGTCCAAATTTCTGGAAAACGTTAGTACCCGAAACCCAGACGTCAGCTGCCTTAGTTCTAGGAAAAGCTTTCTGAAGTCCCAGAGCAATCCCCGCACGAGTTCGTTCAGTGTCCCTGGTCTCAAGGGGAGGAAGGCAGCACGGCAGAGGGTCCGGTGCTTTAACCTCTGCTTCTGGTCTCATCTCACCAGTTAAAAAAAAGGTGAATTGGGAGTGAACAAAGTCACAGTAGCAGCTGCGCTGTTACAGGATGTACAGGAAAAGCTGAGATGTGTGGCTTATCAGCTAGGAAAGTGGCTGTGGTAGAAAGGAAATAGGATCCCTGTCAAAAAAAAAAAGTTGTTTTTTCATGGGCCATTTCACACTAGTTTTATCTGATGTATTTAAGCACTTAAGGGATTTATACTGAGAATTGTCCAGTCAAATACCTCCCTTTAAGCATTATTAAAGATGGATATCCGGCATCAGACGACATCCCTGGATCCCCTTGATATGGACAAATCAAGGTAGCCTAAACAAACCATCTTTGTCACCAAAGGCGCTTTTATATGGTGGGACCCCTCTTCAGTGTTGTACTAACAGCCCTAATCTACCAGAAAAAAACAAACTCTTTCTGTCCTACCCACTGATCATAGATCTTCATCTGTTCAGAAACATTTTCTGTTGTTAACATGAATTTTTATGATGTTGGAATAAAATATTGGAGCATGGTATGCACATAAAATACAGTTAGAAAGCTGAGCACCCACAGCTATTTTGAAATCATTTAAGTTGAAGTCACCTCAGTATGTTGAAGTGACGAGTGGATATTGTAGCAATGCAGTCAAGTGTTGCAAACCCAGCTGTACCGTTTTCACATTTTAGTTGGGTTCTCGCTGAACTCCCTAAATTTTTGCTTCTTCAGACATACATAGTTTCACCTCTTCTGAGTGTACAGTGACAAAATGTGAAAATATCATCCTATGGAAATGGCTAGAAACTGTCTAAGACCATTTTTTAAATGGACAAAGATAACAGTAAAAGATAATCATTTTAAATTCAAAGCAAAAAAAAAAAAACTGACAAATTGGGGAAGTGCAGGGCAAAATACAGTCCTTCATGGCATTTGGTGAACCTGGACAATTTTAATATGGATTGCAATAGAACCGTATTAAAACCTATCCAGATTCTGTCACTCTCATTAAACTGCAGAACAGAGATCGTGTTATACCAAATATGTTGAAAAAGTCTGAGGGAAAAAAGGTACTGAAGCAGGACTTCCAAGACAAAGATAGGTGCAAAGATCACAGAAGGGCCTCTAACGTACTGACCAAACTATAAATTGCAGGAGTGTTTCAAGGGGACGAATCCTGAATTCAACTTAGACTGAAAATCGCAGGACAGCTGCTTGTTATAAAATTAAATGTAAAACAGTATCCTTGGGGATCTGTGTATAAAATAATCCTGCAGTAACCAGATATAATCCACCCTTCAAACCAAAAGTGGTTTCGGTCTCGTGCCGAGGTTCAGATCAGCTTTCTGGAACTGCTTCCCAAACCACCTGGGAACAGCTATTGCTAATCAGGAATTACGGACTTTAAAGACTTCAAAAATATTTTCATAAGAACCTGGGAATATGGCATGACCTGGAATAAATATTCCTCTATACATCAACCACATAATGGACTAATTCAGTATCCATATTAACTTAATCCTATAGAGGAGCAGGTCCACAGATGAGATATTAGCTAATCTAATGCTTTGGCTACTACTCTTCTCAGACAAATTTTTAAGTCAGATTATTAGAGATTTCAAAAGAAAACAGAAATAATTCTGTATTACTCTTCAGTCAGCTCATAACAATGATTTATATATAGCATTTCCTAAAAGATCAGTATTGTATTTTTCTATGCCTTTTATCAAATGTCTTCCTCCCAAGAGTAAAAAGGCTTAATCACAATGAAACGCTTGCAGACCCAAACCAAACTTGATTAGTTTCTGGAATGGTAAGAGAAAATATAATTTGAAACTGATTACTTAAAATATTAGATTAGAAACAACTAAACTTGCCTTTGTTAATCCACTAACAGGAAGACATAAAACTCATGAAAAAAGTACACTTTAAATCAAATAATTTCTTAGAAATATTGTATTGGAAAAAAAATACTCTCCTACATTAAATACTATTTATTTATAATTTTATCATTTTTGGTTACTAACTGCAGAGAGATATGAAACCTGTGTTCAAATCTAATTTTGCCTTCTAAAAAACTGTATCTAGGCCTCAAGCTAAATACAATATTTACCAAATGAAGACCTACATCATTCAAGCCTTAAAATGAATAAATAAATAAGGACAGATGTAGTTTCCATTCCTTTCCCAGGAGTTTTAATAGACCGTGTTAATTTCTTTTCCTGTGAATCTAAATCCACATTCCTTAGGATATGGATAATTTTCCTTACTGTAAAGATATCACTGTGGATTGGTTTTATTCAGCCCCAGTGTTATTCAGATATTTTCTCTTGACAGGAAATGCAAACATGAAACACAAATTAAGAGGACACTGGGGAAAACACTGTGCAGAATTAAAACTCTTACTTGTGTTTTAGTTCAAGAATGTCTGTATTATGTAAACTTGAAAAGCATAGAGCTCATGATCAGTAAGAAGATATTAATGTAAGAGCAAATCTCATAGTTTCAGGTATAGAAACACTAGCTCAAGAAGAAAGTTACTGTATTTAGTATACAGGTATTTGCTGAATGATGTAATGATTAGCATAATATGAATCAATGTCTTGGATTCAATAAAAGTAATTTAGAAAAAAATTCTTTAAAATAAAAATCTTCCTCTTCCTTTGGAGCCAAATTTTAGAAAACACTTTGCAAACTCTCCTGAATGTCATTTTAGGGAGCAGCCCCAGTCAAAATCCAGCTCTCTTTGAGCTCTCTCTCAAAAAACGCATGACATCATTGAAGCAGACGATGCTGAGGTCTTGGGGCACATTTACAGCTCTTAAGAAGAGTGACCTAAAACTCTAGTTAAGTTATATTTCATCCTAAACACAGTCAGTCTAGTTCAAATCAAAACAGTGCCATGTTTTATAAAATATTCAAATCTTCCATTGTCTCACTCAGCATTTAATCTGGACACTAAAGCACAAACAAATTAAGCAGCTATACAGTCTGCTGGTCATGTAAGAGGCAGCAGCCTCTGCTCTGAAATTGTCCTGCCTTCGCTGGTAGTTTTCTGAACAATATCCAGCGCAGAAGGATCCAAGGACCAACTGCTGCTCCCAGAAGGGATATCGCTCTAATTCATCATAACATATTTCAGACAGTCCTTCCTGTCTGCAGGCAGTCAAATGATTCAACTACATGTGCTGTGAGGGTAAAGAGATAAATAAGCCTAGAAAAATAAGAAGTTGCTTGTGTTCATGACAGCTTGAAATGCATGGTTACTAACCAGAATGTAACTTCCTATGGTAAAGCAGGCTGTAAGAGTCCCATAATAAATTTTTATCTTAAACCAGAGGCTGAGAGTGTTAGTGACTGAACTCCTGTGTTGCTGTACGTATAGAAAAAAAAAATCCAAGCAAAAATTAAAGAAGCTATTTCAACCTTTAGAGTTGCTATCCCTAAATTAGATTTAGAATAACAAAATCTATTAAATAGMAAATGATTCCTGTCTTATAAGAACTGGATTAATACGGAGGAGATTAGGCAAACCTTAAGGGACCCACTGAGTAATTGGGATAAAACTTTTGACTTCCTTTCTCTAGAAAGAATGAAAATTTAAAGCACAGATATTTGCTGAGTCAGTTGTAATACCTTTTATGACATCTGTTTGGTGTTGTTTATATTAAAAGGCTAACAAATTATCAGCTATTAGCTGTCAGCAGACCAGACTTTGGAGTAAAATATGAAGTACCTAACTTGCCTTATGGAGAATCTGTGTATACTCATACAGTTTTGAAAAATGTCAGAGGGTTTTGCTGTTACATTAAACTGGCTAAAGGAAAGAGTCTGTAGATCTATCATTTAGCCTTGGTTTCTTAGTATTACATCGCGTAAGAATAAAATAAATAGTATAACAGATAAAAAAAGTAAGATAATAGTATCAGTAGTGGCTTAGCGAGCCTTGGATAGCAGTTGCATGCAGCAAACATCCAGCTCACTGGCGTCATGCTGGAGAAACATCAGCGGTGGGATGTAAGAAATGAGTCGGGGACAAGCAGAGCGCAGAAAGCCAGTTGGATGGTAAATACCCACGAATGCATCTGCAGCCCCTATAGAGAAACGCATGTCCATGTTGTGCAGATTCAGGTATTTTACGTAGCTGAAGACCCTTCAGCGCTGGTGGCTGGGTGATGTGAGAGGGAGCTGCCCAGCGGTGTCCCTGGGGTGGCACTGGCCAGGAGGGCACCCCGGGTGCCCAAGGCTCAGTCCCGTGTGGGGGTCCCACCAGCCTGGCCCCAGTGCCACCTTGAAACTTGGACAACTTGGGCAAACGCGTCTCCCCCGGTGGGCCGTCTGCTCCATATCCCCCCGCCCTTCCCCGGTGCGCACCCTGCTTCTCCAGCCTCCACGAGGAAAAACCCTGCTTCACCGTGGACCTTGATAGATGCCTCAGCGCTGTTGCTGTTGCTTTCCACAGAGAGGAAGCGAGTAGTGACAGTGCTTTCGAGGGGTCCCACATTCAATAGCCTTTTCTTTTTCATTTCCTGGCATGGAGACAAGGTCGCAACGGCTGCATCTTTGAAATGTGATGGCTCAACAGCTTCCCTGCCAGCCGCAGATCCTGTTATTGCAGCTATTGTCTGCCTACATCTTGCACCGACAGACTGACCGGCCTGCATTTATTTTGGTGATGTTATTTCCAATGTGCAGTGGCACAGCAGATGTCAGCTAACCATCAGTGCCCAGCTGATTTTTCCAGATTTCTGGCTTTGGGCTGTCACTTCAGTCGGCAGAGGTTTTTTCCCTCCTGCTGATGCAAACCGCATATCCACTTTTAGCTTGAYTGGGTTAATCATGTTTTGCTGTTTGGGGCCTGACTTCAGATCATCCATGTATCAGGAGCAAATGCAATAACTTGTAGAAAGCACTAAGGAGGACTAAATTATAAAAGCAYGCCGGTGAGTGAATGCATTATAACACCACTAATATTTCAGTTGAGGGCGTGGACATCTCCCAGCCCCCATATCAGGAGCCAGAGTGACTTCCAGTCAGCGCCAGTGTCTTGGTGGCTGCAAAATACTTGTCTTCTAAAATGCAAACTTCTTTAAGGAGGAAAAAAAGTGTTATTTTTCTATTTCAGATGGGAAGACCAGCTGTAGGGGTAACGGTTGGTTGGGATGTTCTCCCTCCCTCTTTGAATAAAACTCTGAAAACTCCCAGAAAAATACCTCTGACAGAGGCCACAATAATAATGTGATAGCTCCCCAAAAAGAATCTTAAAACAGTTGCAGACCTCCAGCACCTTGCTGCTATGTCTTTAGTGGATACAGAAAAAAATGCGTGTGTAGGAGTGGATTTACAGCAAGGTGGATTTTCAGTGTAAAATCCTAAGGGAGACAAGACAAAGGAAATCTTAATTTTAAATAGAAAGGTGAAGGTTACATTATCCTCTTGGGGTAAAGAATTATTCAAAAAAGTACAAAAGTCCATGTGCAATTTTTAAAGGTCTCCTGTAAGAGGAAAAACATATTTTTTTCCTCACGTGTGGTGTTTTTTGCTTATTTCTGGAAAAAGAGTGGAATTCAACTCTGTGTATCCCATTGCTTCTAGCAGCTTATAGCTGTCCAGAGAACCAAGTGTCCCAGAATATCATGGTATTTTAAAGCAAACAAGAACTGAACAGGGGAGGACACTTCTGTTTTGATGTTTTTTTTCCTCAGTTTATTGCTTACTGCAAATGTTTAGCAAAGCTTTGGGAAGAACAACTTCTTCAGATAAAATAAGCCTCCATCCCAGCCTATAGATAAGGCCTGTATATCTTCCATATCTATGTAATAATCTTCTCTAGAGTCTGGCAGGAAAACAAAACAAAACTAACAGGGAGCAGGAAGGACCTTGGGAGGTCTCCAATCCAACCTCCTGCCCATAGCAGGGTCAGCTACAAGGTAGGACCAGGTTGCTCAGGGCTTTTTCCCACCAGGGCTTGAAAACCTTTCAGGGACGGAGGTGACACAACCTTGCTGGGCCCTGGCTCCCCTGCGTGGCTGTCCTTTTTTTCCTTAAAATCTTCTCCACAACTGCTCCCAGCCCTGTCCCAGACAAGTGTCCCTCTATCAACTGGTCCTCACTTGGTCCTCACTTGGTCCTCACTTGGCGTCATCTTCAAATGTCCAGTATTTGCAAGGCTTTTTCAAAAAGAAAGTGTGAAGTGTGCTTATTGAAACAAGCCAGCCTGAGACTCTTCTTTAGAAATCTGAAAAGACAAAGGAAAATAAGAAAAGGCCAAAGCCAATTTCTCCTTTGCAAGTGTTTTTTAAGCTCTTTATTCTGAAGCGATATGTATTTTATAACTGTGATGATAGAACTCTACAAATTTGCATATTTCAGATAAAATCTAGACAAGCAGTCTTGCCAAAGAGCAAGAGACCAAACTCTTAGCCACAATAAACCAAAGGCAGCTGCTGAAATTGCATAACGCGATGGAGCTGACCCCCAAAACATTGTGAAATTTGGGAAAATTTCTTCCTTTTAATAAACTGGCAAATCTGCTGCAATCTAGCATTTCTAGTTTAAAATCCACATTCTTTACAAGTCTCTCCCAGTCTGATAGTTCTCATGACAGGAAATATTTCAGCTATTCAAAACCTCAGAAAAAATAAATAAATTACAGAATCCTAGAATAATCCAAGTGGAAAGGAACAGCTGGATTTCCCCTTTCCAGGCTCCTGTGCAAACCTGGGTTAACTTTAATGCTCCATCAGGTTGCTCATGGCTTTATTCACCCAAGTTCTGGAAGCCTTCAAGGATGGAAATGGCTCAGACTCCCTGGGCATCTTGCTTCCCTGCTTGACTGCCCTCCTAGTGAATTTTTCTGCCTTTAAGTCTAATCAGAGTTTCCTTTCCTGCAACTTTTGACAGTTGCCTTAGTCCTTTTGCTGCGCACTACTGTGCATCATTTGGTCTGGCTCTGCCTTCTCTATAATCCTCTAGGTTTAACAGAGAAGGAAATAATCACTTCCCTTGATCTTCTCGCTGTATTCTTGCCTGTACAGCCCAGTACACAGCCATAAAACTGTTGAAGATATTCAAGAGAAAACTTAGCAGAAAATCCAGACGACACTGCCATGCAGCTTTGGGCACAAGTGCCTGTCTGCACACTTACTTAGTCCTTTTGGAGAGGTGAAGAAACTGCCTGTATGTCTCAGAAAAGTTTTTCCTTGCTGTAAGCATTGGCCACACCTCTGTGATCTCTTGTGCCTATGACATATTGCACATGGGGATGGGAGACTCGCACAAACATTTAGCTTAAGTAAGACTTCTGGGCCTTTCAGCTCCTTGTACTCTTTTCCCATGAAATGGTTGTTTCATAGTGTGTGTTAAATGATTGTGAGACATCATGTCCTACGGGTGCGAGTCCCTGTTCAGAAAACTCACTGGCATTCATTGGCAGCAGTTCTGGGAGTTGGTAGCAGCCCAGGTGCTTGGAGACGAGTCCTGCTAGCAGCGCGTACCACAGGCTCCATGGTGGGACAGCATCACCTGCTCTATACCCCTGCTGCAAGGCTGAGAAGTCATTTGAAYGCAATAATCTTTCCTACAAAGGATATGCAAGAATTGTCACAGAGAATAGGGGAAAAAAACCCTCAAATTCTCTGTAGTTTCTGCTGAACTCAGACGAGGAGAGATCCTTCAGGAGAGCAAGAGCAAAATGACCTATGTTGTTCATGAAGCTTTGAGTGGTTGTACCATTTCCTCTGCCTCTGCCCGGACATTCAAATGCCCCATTGCAGCCCTGACTGCCTGGTTCCTGAGGGCTTGAAAATATTTTATTTTGTAATTGCATGCACAGCAGAGCTGTGCTGGGCTTGTTTAACCAGCATGCTTCTGCTAGCCTGGATTAGCAATTGACCACAGCACCTTGAAACTATTGCACATCTGGGTTCAGTCATGTGGGCAGCCCTCAAACCAAACTACTTTTGACTCCAGGAAGATTGTGACCACATCAAGGGATTACGTTTTGCACTTTGCCTCCCTGGGTCCTTGTGGTTTCAGTAAGCTTGTGAGCCTATAGCAATATACTGCCCTTGACCAGTGTTCTGGTGGCAAGTTGAGGAAAGGGCCACAGCTTGGCTGGCTGATGAAATRCTGCTCTGCTCAGGGGTGTCTTACATCCTGCATGGGCTACTGGCATGCGCAGGTGTCCAGACCTGGCACGGTTACTGGCTKAGGACACAGGGCTCAGGAAGTTTTATTTGCATACACAGTGTTCACGTGGTGCCTTTATCTGTCCCCCCTCACCTTTTATGCTCATAGGACTGTCTCAGTGTATCTCATTTTCACTTCCAACTTCTCCCTGGACCTAGGCCGCCTGCACAGACCTCCCTCCAGGTGTCTCATAGCCTAACAGCTCTGCAACACAGACCGCCACTCATCAATAACCACCTCTGTAATTCACTCTCAGAAAGACTGTGAGGTGTGGTTGTAAAGGTGAAATAGTCCTGCAGGACTCTACAGAGCACTCAAGAAATGTGCAGGGCCATGGAGCAGGATGCAGCTCCTCCAGGGAGCTGGAAACCTCCTTGGAAATGTGGAATATCCTCCAGGCTCACTGGACTTGCAGGTTGGTGCTTAATGCCTTGCCAATCCAGACCCTGGGAAGATCCATGGCCTGCTATTTTTCCACCTTGTTACTCACACCTTAAGTAGTTTGCAGACCTAAATGGAGGTCATGCTAGTATCCTGGAGTCAGAGAATCCAAGACCTTGTCCCACTTGGAAAGACGCTCCATCTGTTATCGTTAACCCAGGGTATGTAATCATATACTTTTTTTATAGCTTTAAATTCTAGGTGTGCACATCCATTTGGCCTCCGTGATGTCTATGTAAGGCAGGCACCCAATTAATAACTCTTGGCACTTTTTCTGTCTAGCAGTATTTCTGCAGTTTGCAGTCTCTGTGACCCTGCTGTGGATGGCTGGCGTAAGGAGCTAAATGATGCCTATGCTTTACTGAGGTCTTCAGCAAAATTCAATTTGCAATCCAAACTGCACTTGTACAGATCAAGGAATGGCACGTGTCCAGTCTCTTTCCTCCAAATATTCTGATTAATATTCTGATTCTGTTTACTGCTTTACCCCTCTCATTTCATTCTCAAACGCCTCAGCACCTTGCTTAAATATTTAGGCTTCTGGCCTCTGCTATTCAGAAACTGCTGTTCACGCATCCACTTTGAGATGAGTTGATCCCTGTGGTGATCCAGTTTACTCCCTCAGGCATCACTCACGGGAATTCACCTTTCTTTGATTGCAGTTGGGGTCTCGCAAATGACTTGACTTCTGGATCATTTTGCAAGGGCGGGGGGAGAAGGCAGGCTGTCAGGGAGAAATCTCTGACTGTGGGCTTGCAATATGCATAGCTATGCAGTTATGGCTCAACATGCATTGGTGTTAGTTTTGGGGGAGCCCTCATGGAGATCATGAGCACTTTGAAGATAGATTTCTTCAAATTCAAAGTGAAAAATATCCCTGGAGCCAATATTCTGTTTGAAGAAGAAAGCCCCAAACTGGGAATTCAAGGTCTTTGGTTAATGCTGCCAGCCTGCTACATGAGTTCGGGCAACTCGTCTGCCTTGCTGGGACTCAGTGCCGCTGTGTGTAAATCAGGGTTTATGGGAGATAACCCTCCCCTGCAAAAGCGCTTAGGGATGGAGTCTGTGTCTCTCGAGCAACGTACCACTTGCAATTAGCCACATACTCAAGGGAGCTGCTGGATGAGCATTACAACTGGGACCTATGCATGTCAAGAGGAAGATCCCAGCTTCCTGGGCAAGACCCAAATGACATTACCACAGTGGAAATTGCAGAGATTTTCAAATTAGAGGTGACTTTAACCACAAGCCTGCCTTCCTTCTTCCTGCTTTCTCAACAGGCAGAAAGGCAGGCTACAAGGGAGGAATACAGGAATTTTACAAGCATACACAACAACCTGTTAAAGAGCCAAGCTCTTGGCCTGCATGTTTACTGCCAGCCGAGCATCATAACATTGTCCCTGCTGCAAATAATGCTCTTTACCTGCTGCAGACTGCATCCTGCAGCTCTTTGACTAGATGATCTTTGCTAATGAATTCTCCACAGGCTTGTAAACATTTCCACACCTCATTATTTCCTTCTTTTGGATAGAAGCCTTCTTGGAACTTCATTAACAGAGATTATCATTGTGAACCATGACTAATTCCTCCCAAAGCACTTCCATTTCTCATGATCATTTTTAAGTTTAAAAATAAATCCCAGCTGCCCCTTTTTTCCTGGAGCTTGTGCAAAGTACAACGGCAGCCTGATAAGATTATTACTGTGCTGATCACATGTTGATTTGTATATTTTAAGGATCAGGGAAGAATTTCTCTGAGCTTTATGGGAAATAAAAAAAACAGGCTTGCCCTAATGCTGTCATGCTGGCCTGCTTACAGGAATGAACCTCATAAACTTGTAAAAATAGAAGGGACAGAAAGATAAACAATTATTAAATCACTTGAAACAAGGCAGGAAAAACTACGACTTGGACAGGTTGGAGTTTGCAGTGCTCATTCTGAAGATTTGTTTTGCAACCGGCATTATCCGAACCAATCTAAATATGGAAAGAAAACAAAGCTATTTTTTCTTCCCATCTGTAAATCTACAGCCCTGGGCTATTATTACTAAACTCTGTTTTTCACTGTTGTTACTTTTAATTGCTACCTGAGCTGTGCTACCCACACAGGAATAAGTCACGCAGATCTTACATCCCAGTGTGGCCCAGTGCTTCGGGGACTGCTCAGGCGGGGTGAAAGGAGAACCCAGCACTTCGTGCAGCCATGGCGCAGCTAATAGAAATCCGATTATCTGCTTTAAAGTTACCGTGGCCAGGCTGACTGACACCAACAGGGAAGGCAGTCTGACTTAAGCTGCCCTTCAGGATACAGTCCTAAAGAGTCAACAGAAAAGCCTTTGTTGCTTAAGATGGTCTTTATTTTCGGCTCATAACTTGAAAAAGAAGCACAAGGGCTGAGCGCATTTGCACCAATGGGAAGGGACACTTACCCTCATGAAGTAGCTGATATTATGCTCGCATGAAAGCAAGCCGGGTATCTCTTCAGGCAGCCGTGATAGCTTGGTAGCACCGACTTCGGAGGAGTCTGAACGCTGGAGGAAGAAACACCCAGAACAGCAAGCTTGTGCTTTTCTCTTCAGAGCGCAGATAATCACTGAATCTGTTAAGTTATGCTAAAAGAACATGGAGTAACCAAGCACATTTATAATTAATTTTCCTCCTAAGTCTGTGATAAAAAATAGGTAAAAAACTTATTCTGCTTCTAGGCTTACTGACTATTTACATCTCTCTACTACAACCAGAGTAAGAAGCGGAGGTAGGAGAATGCAATTCTTACACATATTTTTTTACGCAAGTGTTTGATTCCATATCTTTCAAAGCTTTCAGTGATTTCAGAGTGTGAAACAAAAAGCATGTATTTACTCAGGTCTGCTGACATTTCATTATTTTGAGTGTGCAGATATTGTGCAAAGGGGCATCAGACATCTAATTGCGTTGTCTGACTTCATCAGGATGGTAATGCAAATTGGTATGACTGAAAGAGATTTGGAAAGGCTACAGCCTTCTGTAAAGAATAATAAAACCGGAAAAAATATTTGCTGTTTCTTTGGAAAACTGATTCATGGCTCTTCTCCCTCTGTCCTCAGCTGCCACCTCCTTACTTCCTTCTGGTTTGGAGATGATTATGTAGGTTAAGTGACTGCCTTGGCGCAAGCAGGTCTGATCCTAACCGGTCACTACAAAAAACTTGAGCTTGAACACCTGTCCCAAAATCTAGGATGTTTCACCAAAATTTCTGGTGTTTGCAGAGGTGTTTTTCTCTACTTGCAAACATGAATAAAACAGTGTGAAAAAAGCTTAACAGAGAAAATAAAACTATTTTAATGTAAACTTTAAAAAAGAAATATAAAACCTTCTCCTAAAGTAACCAGCCTCTGGGGAGGCAGCTGCCAGGCCAGCTGGGTTGCTTTCACCCTCCTGCAGTAACCTTCACGTGCTTTAAGACTGTAAATTTCTTGCTGGACATCAAGGCCTGGTTATGCTCAACGGCTGTAGTAATGCGACTCTTTTCTGTTAATCTCTCCTTCCCTACTAACTGCTCGGGCTACACCCTGTCCCTCCGCTCCTAGCCTGCCTTTGTGCCACCCCGATAACTGCACAAGCATACCTGGCCAACAAACAAACAAATATTGTTATCTGACCTCCCCACAGAAGCTACTTAGAGCTACAAGCCAACACGGCCCCTGAAGTTTTAAGAGGCTGTTACACAGCTTCTGCTCTCTCTCTCACGTACTTTGCAAATAACGCCTCGCAAACTTTTCCTACCCCCTTTTTTTTCCAGTTTTCTTTTGGTTCGTTTGTTCACTTTTTCTAGGGCTGGTCTTTGTACCTTAGTGCTGGAGGCTGTTACTGAAAGTTGAGGTGATGCCCAAGCACATTCAGACTGTCAGCTGGCTTAGACTTCTGCACCTACTACAACTACAAACTTGTCCTCATTTTATGATACTCATCCCCACTCATAAAAATCATTTAAAAAGAATTCTTTTCAGGCCAGTCCTTTCTGTTTATCTCCCTTTCACTGTGCCAGATCCACCCCTTCTTCTTTGAACTTCTTTTTCCTCTGAAATATTTTCATTTCTGGGAAGGCAGCTGGGAGGAGTTGCTTTCCTTATAGACCTTAGCTATCAGTCTTGCATTTAGATCTTGATGTACTTCAGAGATTGGCAGGCATCTCTGGGAGGCTGTTTTTATTAAAGAAAGACCAGTCCCTCGTGTTTAATTATGCTCGGAGGCTTTGCTTCTCTGGCAGACATTTGAGGCTTGGCCCTCGATACTTCAGAGCTTGGTGAAGTGGAGCAGACACTGCTTTCATGCACATATGCCAAACTGCAGGCTTGCAATATGTTTGTGAGGGGTCTCTGATTTGAGGAACTGGAAAAAGAGAAGGAAGTTGATGGGATTCTGAGGTGACATTTCTGATGAGATGGTGGAAAACTGACAGCTAGGTCTCAGATTATTACCTAGTTGAGCTGTTCCATAGAGTCAGGATGGGTGGCAGTAACTCCTCTGAGTCTCTTTTACAGGCAGCACCATCCTATTTTGCATGCAGTTTTGGAAAGCATTTGAATAAGAAGTTGGCTCTGTGTTTCTTTGCAATACATGATGGGAAGAGAGACCATTGCTTCTTCCAAGAGATCTCTGAGATTTGAGGGGGCTGTGGCCTGGCGGGATGATCTCTTCTTTCCACTCTGTGCACATCTAGCAGATGTGCAAAAGGTGGGTCAGCAAGGCTGGATGTGGGCATCAGGCTACCAAACTTCAGACCTCACTACCAAATACAGGTGAGGACAGCTGACTGTTGAAGAAAAAGAGGGAGCAGGGAAAGGTGCTGATATTTGTAGGTTCAGACAGTCCCCATAAACATAAAATCCAGACTCTACCACTGTATGTGTAGCTGGTTTGTATCTTGCAAATGAGGATGATTGCATGCCTGTCCAGCTTGTTTGGGTGAGCTCCGCAGATCCACCTGACAACTATTCTCCCCAGTACCCAGGCCCTCAGCTCTGCCTAAATGGTAACCTGACTTTGGGAATCAGTCTTGTTTTCTCTGCCAGGGCAGCAGCAGCGCTCCTGGGAGTAGTGAGGCCAAGTGCCCGTAGCCCAGTGTTGCGGCATGCCTCCATAAGTTTGTCTTCTGTGTAACAGGAAGGAGCCAGCCTCATGTCAGTTCATCTCCCCCACATTACAATGCCGTGCGCAGAGCTCTTGACAGTCACATCTGCTCAGCACCAGTTAATGCCTGACTTTTTTTTCCCCCCTACTTCCAACATGTCTGAAGAAAAAAATAAGTGTGGTTTATCCTCCTCCAGCCAACCACTGTACGGTGCTCTCCAGGCCCCTGACTCCTTAGAAGAATGCCATCCCCACAGGCTTAACAGGAGATACATGTGGCAGCTCTTTCTAATTCAAACCCTGGGAAAATCCAGGTTCTTTGGGCAGGAGGAAAGAAAGAAAGTTGAATGATGGTGCTATGCTGTTGCTATTTGTTGTCTGAACCTCTCCTGAAAGAAAGATTTTGAGTCTCATCCAGTCATGATAATTTCCCTCAGCTAGCTTAGGGAATAAAACAACAATATCTTGGTTTTCCATGTTGTCAAGAGACAGCAGACAGGCCTGCACATGTCACTCTCTCGGCAGGCAGATGTTCAGTCAGCAGGGGCTGTTGAGTGAACACAGAAATTTCCCCTGCCAGCTGTCCCTGCCTTAGCAGAACCACTACATTCAGACAGATGGGTCCTTTAAGCTCTGGGATCCCAGGGTAAGAAAACAGATTTCCTGGCTTATGAACACCTAGTCACGTGCAGATGTGATCAGTTATCTTACAAGCTGGCTGTATGCCCAGCTAGATCCTGTTTTGGCTCTTCTTGGTAGATATCACAACTCCAGGTAGTACCAAGGGACCTGGCCCCCAGGTCCGTGTAAGAACAGACATGTTAGTGTCTTTGGAGATGCTGTTGAGCACTGTAATCACTGATTCCTGGTCTGTGGAAAGCCTTTGGACTGTTACTCATGGAAAAATAAGTTGTTGCCAACTGCTTGCTAGAAACTTCTACTCACAGACCAGAAGGTGGTAGGGCCTGGGCAGGAGGGTTGTAGTGAAAGCTGGAGGTCAGGTACCAAGATATTCCTCCCTCCTACTTGAGGGTGTGATTTCATTATGTGCAGGTCCTCAGGAGAAGGCAGCAGGGCTTGAAACTGCTCAGCACCTGGGTACTTCTGGCCCTGCTGTCAGTGGCTGAGGCATGCAGATATTTGAACACCTGCCCCTAGAAACAGCTAATGAGAGCCAAAACAGCTGAAGACTAACAGCACTGTGCACTGTGAAACTGCTGAAGCACTGGGAAGACTACAGAATACAGGCAATGGTGCAGAAGAAGTACCTAGGGCACAGAGACGAAGAGCCATGTTACATAAATGGATGCTACTCAGTATCAAGACAGCAGTGAATGCTCACACCACCAGAGAAATTGGTCTAGGAAAGTCAGTTCCCATCCCTGCAAGAACCAGGGTACTATGATGCCCTTCAGTGGGATAGTACCCCTATTTCACTAAGTTGGCTATTGACAATCTAGCACAGCAATTATGTACTCCTTGGGCACTGTAATGCGTACTTCAGGAGAGTGTTGAGGGCTATCATTCTTAGCCTGGCACGACACCTCCTTCCTTCATACGTCCTTGGTGTTGTCATTCCTGCTGTGACAGATTTGCAATGCACCATTGCACAGTGCACCTTGGCAAAGCTAACGACAAGAGAGTAGCGGTACTTGTACAGACGTCAAGGTGTTTTGTGCTCTGGGCAGCATTTGCTGCTCCGGTTTTTACTGTTTAGCTATTACTGTGGTCTAAACCTGAAGAACCTGCTCCATTTCCTCCACTGGGCCTATGGGCTGAGCAGGCTCTGACTCACAGGTCAGAGGAGGAGCACTGAGCAATCTCTGTGAGGCTAACCTGGAAYAGGACAAGGATATGTAGAGGTTTTCCTGCTGATTCCCTGTAGCAGAAATGGCATGAGCACTGGTTTAGCTGGCTGTTTTTAGCTTGCTTCCAGCAGGAAAACTCCAGTACCCCAAAACACTTGCTTTATAGAGTCCATCTCGCTCTCAGATATGGCTTTCTTGAAAGTAGGGAAGATGCTGAGCTGTGCTCTTGCTAAGAGGTGCTGAAAGGGGTCTGTGCACAAGGCTTTGGGATCAGTCATCAGGAAGCTCTTCTGTCCTCCGCAGTGGCTGACTCATATGTTCGCATAAGGAAACTGTTCTGCAACGGATTCATGCACACACAGATTCATCCACCTCCACCTTCTGCGTTAGAGGCAGCAAGGGAAAGGCAATAAAAACACTCTCATGATGATGTTTTGCAGTTTACACTTTGAAGCTCTCCAAGGTCATTAGCATGGACCACAGGTACCACTAGGCCAGTATCCTGTCTCCAGCAGGGGCCATAAATGAATGCCTAGGAATACAGTAACAACATTAGTACAACAGAATATGCTGTATTTCCCCTGAGTTTCTCCCTGCCTCAAACTTTTTAGCTTGAGGGATTTCCTGTAATGGATGCGGTTTCTATCTATTTAGTAATCAGAAAAGGATTTATTTCCCAGTCTTGTCCTGCTGCAGTAGTAGGATTTTTGGTGGGTTGTATGAGGGAATATTAAAACAGTTCAACTCTCCCGGCTCAATGTCAGGTATAATATAGATAAGTAACAGATAAGCTTGGCGTGTTTTGCTGCAAAGTAGCCTAAGTCTCTGTAGGAGCAGTCAGGCTAAGGCACCAGTGAAATGAAGGACGAAGTCATAAAGTGGTCACATTTTTCATTTGCACTCCTGTAAACTGCAAACATCCATATCAGCCTGTGGGGAAGTGCTCACCTGCTGTGCGAGGAGCCACCTCCTCTGTTTTGTTTTGAACCTGGCTGCTGATAGCTTCATTTGACAGCCCTGGGCACCTTCTTTGCAGAAGAAGGTAAGCTTTGCCAGAAAGAAAAAYGAAAATGCAGAAATTGGGCGGTTTGTAGGAGGCCACAGGTCAGCTGGAAGAACAGGGGAGGGAAACGAAGGTTGCCAGTTTATAACCCCAGCCACCATGCTGTGATGTTTATCATGTTGATACCACCACCGCAGCACAGGCATGAAGATCTCCTAACAATCCATACTTCTAATCAGCACCTGTGCTTTCCACAGCTTTGCTGGTGAGGGAAGTACCAAAAGATCTAGGCACTTGCATGGCGTTAGCTTCCTGCTACGAGGGCAGGAGGACACAGTGCCCTGGAAAGTGGTGGTCCTTATCTCAGTTGATACCTCTGTCTTGCTCCTGACCAGGCAAAGTGAATTGCTAAATTGCTAGACAGAAGAAGAAAGGCATTAATCTCCATTTGTACACAAGGATGTGAAGCCCTCAGAGTATTAGTCACTGACTAATGGCCACACTATGCAGGGCTGTGGCTGGGAGAGTCTCCAGCTGAGGAGAGATAGGCATGTCTTCAGATCTGAGAGACAGCACTGAAAATCTTGTTTCTGGCAACAAAGACTTGCTCAGCTTCTGATTATATTTCTGGAACAAAATCTTGGAGGTTAATTTCAGCTGCATGGGAAGACCTGTGACAAGAAACATCTCTGAAGGGAAAACGAAGTACACACTGGGTCTGTAGGGTCTTCTCTTCAAAAATGCCTGCTATTTTTATCTTTATGATAAAAAGCCTGTGCTATAAAAATCCCTTCTTTCCCAAAAGTGTTTACTAATGCTCGTAAATAAACCAGTCCTTCCCAGAGGCCATTTTCTTATTTTTCTCCCTTAAAATACAGCTCTTTGAAGGTCTGGGGTGGGGGTGGGAGTCTCTGTATTGCACTGCGTAACCTGGCTACACAAAACAAACTGGGACGTGGAGGGATTCGGGGCCAGTCTCAGCAGTAGGGCAAGACCAATAAATCAGGAGAATTCAAGCCACTAGGGATGAACCTGGGCTCGTGTACAATTTCCACAGGTTTTCATAATGAAAATGAGGCGCATTTCCAAACAAACATACCAAGGTCACGACTGCACAAAAGCAAAGGCTTAACACTGYCATGCTGGAGGCTTGGAAGATTTCCCTCCAGTCCTGCCCAGCAGGGACACCCCTGGTGTTTGGGACCCCCTGCCAAATGGGGGGCCGTGTGGGCAGCGGGCTTGCTGCCCACTGAGTTTGCTCCAGCAGTGAACCGCTGCAGGGGATTCATTCTCATTCAGTGACTATCAGAAATAACTCAGAATTAAGATATGGTGATGCAGAATGAGCAGCCATAGATCAGTCGTATCTCTGCATGTGTATAAAAATATATCAGATGTGCACAAAGACACCTCAGATATCTGCTCCTCAGCACATTTTGCTTCCTCTGAGGCAGGTGACTAGCCTTCCTAAAGGCAACATCCCAAATTCCTCATTGGAAAACACTTGCACATGAGCAGTGTTTCTGCTCCCCTATTTTTTGTTCAAATGGCAATGCTGACTTTGGTTTTCCTTCACATATATCGATGCTTTTACCTGCAAACATGCGTTCACAAAAGGTCACACACATCCTCTTCAGCATTCATTTTATCTGTCAGCTCCATCTGTCAGTGCCGCTTTCCCTGTTTGACTGCTTTCCTTGCTATTCTTTGGAGTTAGAGATAGCAGTTCCTCCTTTTCTCTCACTCTCCCTCTTGCTGTCTTTAGGTGTTTGCTGTATCTGTCCTCACATGTGTTTCTTCTGCTTTGTTTCCACCTGAGAATAAGTATTCTGCAGGTTTCTGTAGCTGTAGGTGTCTTCAGACAGATCTCTCCTCTCCTTCACCTCCTTGTTGCTTATATGCAATGTCTTCCATCTCACTCTGCCTTTGAGTGGTTGCTCTCCTAATATTGTAATTTTCATGAGTTTAATTAGGACAGGGTAGGGGAGAAGACAATTCTAGAAATTTGGGTCTCTACTTTCAATCCGTACTAGTAGAGTAATCCTATGAAGTGCTGAGTATAGCTAACTCCTGTTGCATTGAATGAGGACATTGACAGGCCTCTAAATGCACAAACAATGATTGTGTATGTGCCAAGAGGCCTTCTGGAATGTTCTGGAATTTGGAAAGTAGTGAGGAATATTGTGATTTTTTTTCAATCAACTCTTCAGCTTTTTTTCCCCCTTCATCAACAGCTGTCAGATGAGCTGAAAACCTTTCTTATGTAAACAGCAAGGACACTTTGGCCAACGCTTTGTGGTTTTTTTGTAGGAGGTTTAATGAAATCACCCCCAGCCCTTTCCCAACCTTGTTTTCCAAATGGATCAATATATTAATGTTCTGCATATGATGATATCAAACCTCAGTATCTGAACTTGACCAATAAAAATCAATCTGCTGCTTACAGATCAGTGACAGTGTTTATTTTTAGTGGAAGAGGCTTAAATATTTGATGCTGAATGTGTGAATATTAATTCTCCAGGAAAAATATAACGCTTGTTTGTAGATGAACGTCATTCATGTTAGGGGCACAAAATTACCCTTGGTACTGATCAGGCAGTTACTGGATGTGAACTGCATGTACAGTTACCCAGCTTGATCAATTTTCCTGCTATTCTGTCTATGCTAGGAATATGATTTCTTTTTTTAAGGCCCATATGAGCTCTTTTATGGAGAATTAAACTGCCTTAAGTAAGAAATGTACACAAAGCAATATTCTCGTCTTACTCTTTTTCTGTTTTTAATGTGCTAAGTAATACGTGCTATTTCTTTACTTTTGTTACTCATAAGCATCTTGGCTGTTGAACTCCATCCTCGTTGGAGGTCTAGGTGTGCAAAACTTGTGAAAGATACATCCCTTACTGTTGGAGTGCTTTGCTCTCCAAATAGATTATACATAAGGCATGTTGTCTTAAAAAAGGCAACTTGACCCTGATCATCAACAATGTTGCAATAAACTAAAAGAGATGTTTTCTTTGTAAGTCATTACAGGTGCATTTTATAGTGGAGTGGTCAATCTCTAGTCCCAATAGGGACCTCCTTCCACCCACTTACCGTACTTAAATATGATCCTGGCTCCAAAGAGCCAGGTTGGGAGACAAAAAGGAGCAAAGTGACATGCCCAAGGGCAGCTTCTGAGCCTAAGGACATCTGAAGCCAGCTGTCCCAGCCAGTTTCTTGTTCCGGTTGCTTGCAGTTGCTGCATCTGGAGCACCAAAGGCATCGACTAGCTCCAACGCTGGCACAAAAGGTAAGGGAAGTGTTCACTTCTCACTAATTTTAAGACAGACCCAAAGCCGACTGCACGTTTGGTTGTGTTTCTACCACGTCTATCTCCACCTATCTGTTTCCAGTGTCCCCAGATGCAGTCCTGGCCGGGTTCAGGCAGAGGCAGGCACAGGGTGGTTGTTCCTCAGCCCTGATCTGGGGACAGTGCACGTGCCCATCCCATCCCCTGCAGGCTCTTCAGCTGTTTGCACTTCGATTATCTCCTCAGTGTCAAGTTCCCACCTAGCAGATAGGACAGTACCCCATAAATTGTTTACTTGAGCCTATTCTGTGGTGGGGGTGAGCTTTATCCTCACCACTGCTGCAAGTGTACCTGTGCGCATCAAGACTGGGGCAGGCAGCCCGAGCTGTCATAGACGGCAAAGGAAATAAGCTTAGTTTCATACTGCATTGAGAGTTGCGAGGAACACTGCTTCAGCTGTGTGTTTTGTCTCCGTGTAGCAATGCTTACAGATGTCACTGAGAGCTGAAACCAGGGCAAATATATAAAGTCACACCGAGAAGTTTCAGTGCTTGTACATAATGGAGTTGAGTAGAAGAGGTGATCATAACTCTCCTCTGACCATACTTCCTAAAATCACCCTTGACCTCAGTGAGAACTGGGGATTTCTAGTACTGGTGTGCAACTCAGTAGGGGGAAAAATGATGAACGATGGCTCCTGCCCTCACCTCGCAATGGTTGCTCACGTGTGGGTCAGGGCAGGCAGACACCTAGCTGGGAGTTTAAGCCCCATAGCCCTGATGGCTGCTGAGGAAGAAAGTCCCTTGGAGCTGGATGTATGACGAAATACAGGAACTGTTGGCTTGGAAAGCCCTGATCTTAATAAACAGATAATAATACAAATAATAGAATAGATAGTAATAGGTAACCAGAATGAGCCATGAAAAACAGCACTTCTTGAGGATGTTTGGCTCTGCATTTGGTTCCAGTGGAAACAGGATCACCGAGTCTTAAAAATAGTCATATGAGGATCAAAATCACATCTGCAGTTCATTCTGCATTTGCTGCTTTGTTGCAGCTGGAAACCTCTTTGGATACTGTGGCAAAAGAAAGCAGTTACATTCTAGGTATTTTCCAGTCTTAACACCTAATCAAGTCTAACTTCTTAGACAGCAAAGGTTTTTTATTAACTCCTACCTTGTTCTTGCTAAGTAGGTCAGAAATGCTATATTCATTCTAAAATGAAGCAAATTGATGATCAGAGGGAAATTCTGACTTATTACCTTTCAATTTGAATTAAATGAAGTTAAAGTATCAATGGACGATTGTTCTGAATACCAAAAAATTGTCATTTTCCTAGAGGAAGGAAGGTTGGCTTGCACTTCCCATTTCGCTAAATGAAATGCTACACTTTGTAGTGAGCTTCACACAACATGGCAGTATTGTCCCTGTCAAAAACAGCAGCTGCTCTCTCATGTAAGCCTCTGTGATGGTGGCTTTGGGGGCCTTCCAGATCACGGCAGGTCTGTGCACCAGCGAATTAAGCCATCTGTCAGGCCTTGCCATGCCGAGACCTCCTGCACGACAGGCCTGCGAAGGCAAAGGCGGGTTGGGAAGGGAGCTCCTTAGCAGCTGCAGCCCTGGGGAGAAATAGGTACTGATCTGGCTGTGCTCCCATCTGCTGGCATGTTGCATGCAACCGCCTGTGCACGGTCTGCTCTGGCAGGGGCAAGCTGTGACACAGGCAGCGCCTGGGGATGCCAAAGCAAAGTCAGATAAAGGAGCTGTGAATTACTGGGTTTGTCCTTCTTTTCCTTTCTTTCTCTTTTTGCCTGCCTCTTCTCTGCCTGTATGCCATACTATTGGCTGCAAGCTAACATTAAAAATATATATATCCTTCATCTTTTTCTTTCCCTTTCTCTTTGCAGCAAGTAAGGGAATAAGCATACTCCTGCTTGTTGTGTTAATGCAATTGCACCACCTGAGTGCCGGTTGCTACCCTTTCTGCCCCAGCCTTTTCCACAGTCATCTGTTTGTTTCTTCTTCTCCTTTCTGCAGGAAAATTATTCTGAAACAGCAGAAGGCCTTGGGTGACTCATTTTCCCCAGCTTAATCAACCTTGGCACTTGAGAGATTCATTTTACCTTGTTCAGAATACCAGGGTTATACAGCACTTTGCCATTGACACACAGGTGTGATATCAATGCCTTGATCCCTGCCAGGGCAGGGTGCCCTGATGCGAACTGGAAAAAAATCCTTGAGGGAAGGTGTGCTGTGAGTGGGGACGATACAAAGTCCTGCTGACACTCCTGTAAGGAAATGGTGTTTGTTGGCTTCCAGGGACTGCGACTCAGTCCTGACTCCTGTGCCTAGCTCTGCTCCCAAAGCGCCACGCTCAAAGCTATGGTGAAATGGAAAGCATTTAATTTTGTTCTGTGGTTCAACCCTTTTCCCGTTTCACAGAGCTTTGTGCTTGCAGATGGCTCTGAAATCCCTACACAGAAGAGCAGTGTTCGGGAGCTTGGGGCTGGGGCTTTGTTTTCCTGACAGGGGTTTAAAAAGCATTTCCCACAGTGGGGTCCAGTGGGCAGGTTGTTAATTGCTAACTGAGATGACTTTTCACCTGATCCTTCCTGCTCTTCCCCACCAGCACCAGGAGCACTGCTGCAGCACGGCGGAGCCATGCAGGGCAGCTTTCAGCGACCTCCTGAGAGGTGCCCCTGGCCTCCCGTGGTGCACACACACACACACCTCTGCACTTGGGTAACCACAGCTCAGCTGAGAGTCATTTCTTGCTGTTGGCACCAGCAAAAGCTCAAATTCTGAAAGCCACTATACACAATTTGCCTTTCACTTACAACCCATCTCAGTGGCCTTTTTTTCCCCCCCTCTTCTTTTTTTAAATGACAACACAGCCTCCTGRTCTCAGATCTCCACTTACAGAAGGACCTTGACTGCTAGCAGGGCAACACACGGCAGGTACTTGAATGAGCTGCTGGGTTTAGCAGACTTTCTGACAGGTGTCTCCAAGGGTCCTGGCCAACCCTGTCACCCTGGTTGACTCTTTTCTCCTGGAAAGGGTTGTTTTGCCATCTCTGTGCATGAGAAGCTGTGACCTGCCTGGGCAGGAAAGCATCCTGGTAACCAGACAAGTAGTGGTGAAGACACTGTGTTGACAGAAAGGAGAGAAACAAGCTTAGGGGCTGGAAGGGATTTTGGAGAGGTTTAATATAGCTGTCAAACTGATGTATGGGACAGAGGAACACCAGCCAGTGATCCAGTGCCCTTGGTCCATAATAAAAACTATACAGGCTAGAAGGCAGCCCATGAAGCTGGCAGGCAGTTTCCTGGGGAGGGGAGCTCAGCTCTCCGGGATACCAGGGCTCACGCTGCACAACACCCCTGAGCTGGTCCAAGGCTGGTGCACAAAGCAGGGCTTTGGGGAGACACCTCCTCTCCTCCTCCAGCCCAGAGCAGTAGTTCCCCACCTTGTGCCAGCTCCCCTACCCCGAGTCCATTTAGCTTGCTAATACCACAGAAAACTACCCACCTTCTGATGCTGGCTTAATGCCCATCAGGCATACTGAGCCAGCCAAAAACAGCTTTGTGACAAGGCTGGCTGTGGGGAAGGTGGGCATAGGGATACCTGTTTGGAAACATGCAGGCACTTTTTTCTGATTTTTTCGAACTGGAAGAAAAGCTTTTCTCTGGTGCCTTCTCACTTTTGCTTTGGTCATCTTAACTACCACTCTGCCTTTTGGGCAAAACGGTTTCCTTCAAGTCGTGGGAAGCATGCATTCTTTGAGTCCCCAGTTATTCTGGGAACAGCCTGATACCAGAGATGACATGCAATTAGGATGTGGTGTTTTCAGGGGTTGTGGAATGATTCAGGGTGCCCCTGCTTCCATATATGGCATTTGAAAAACTAATAACCGCACAACACTGATGATGTGCTTTGGGAACAAATTTTTCACAGGTGGCTCACAAGAACATCTCATGCATAACGGGTTCCCCACGCACGCTTCTCTCCAGGACAAGCAAGTGAAAAGAAATGCAGATGGAGGCAGAGCCCCGGGAACACGCTAACCCTGATGTTCACACACAAGGGTGCCAACACACATCAGGAAAACAGACCCTTTAAAACAGCCTGCGGCATGAAAGCCCCCTGTGAGATGGGTGGCTGCACCCATCTCCATTTATAGGAATCGAGAACTGATGAAGCTCATCCTGTGGCAGAGCAAGCATTGTTCAGCATTCATCATTAACATGATGTCATTAACAAACCAAACATGGCTCTAGACTATCTTCTTTCTTGGCGGGGATTGCCACTATATATATGACTGCTGCCAGCAATTAATATTCTGGGATCTTTCACCTTTCTACCTTTCTCGTGGGGTTTGAATCCCTACCTAATCCCCTTTACAGTTTATAGCTCCTTGGCCCAACTGATCCTACCTTAATCTGTCCTCGGAAAAATGCCAGTGACAGTACATCCATTTTCCATGTTGCATGGCCTGCCTTGCCAGGTGCTGGGAGATCTTGACTCTCCGTGGATGCCTGGAGGTTGGAGGGCTCAGGAGCTCATTGCACCCCATGGGATCAAGCCCTAAGGGCAAAGTGGACGATCCCAGACACAGTCCAGTGCTTGTTCTCCCAAGGATATGGTTGAAAAAAGCTCTGTGGTAGAAAATCCCCTGTACTTTCTCACAGAGGAGACTGGGAACAATTTTATTTGTTCTCTACAGCTCATGTTAATGACGAATGCTGAACAGCAGCTATCTTCTATTACTGTAGCTGCCCCTGTAACCATCATCCTTCCCATTGCAGCAGCATGCATGGTGTTTGCGCAACCCTACTATAACTTCATTAGCAGCCCAGGAGAATTCCTAATTAGCTTGTTATTTTGACCTGCTTCTTGTATTTGATTTCTAAAGGGCTCAAGTAACAGTGCCCAGGCAACAGCTGGACAGATGTTTCCCTGGCTTCATTATAATTAGCAAGTTGTTCTGGAAGTAGCTGATTTAATGAAGTCTGTTTTCCCTTGTGAATTTGTCTAGAGGTTGAGGTACTCTGAATTCTGTGATGGCTATTATTGTTGAGTGGGGATGTTTGGAGAATAAAAGTCCTATTAAAGCATTTACTTTCATGGGTAAGAACTTACTCTGTTTGAGACCTCAGCCCCTTGGTCAAATGCGGTCAACACTGGCAAAATGTGTTCAAGAAGGGAGAAGCAGTAATGGATCTTTGCTATTGTGTTCACGTGATGGTAGAGAGTAGAATAAAACCTCTTCTCCTTTTCGTCCTCTTACAGTACATAGAAAGCTAAAGGATTTTTTATTTTTCATGCACTTTTTTGCTTGTTTACCCACTGGTCTGAGCCTCTTTCTGTGTTTGGAGCTGTTAAAATTCCCCAGGGCATCCAGGTGGAATTATCTACATATGTTTGCATTGCTTTATTTGCAGAGAGAAGAAGTTGGACTGTCCCTCAGGTATATTTTAACTGTGGCATGCTGGTAGCACTACCTAGCTGTTGGATAGCACTTTGTGTCTGTGGACCTTTGTTTCATGTGGGGATAACAAGGCAAGCAGGTTATGGCCGCGATGCTCTGACAGAGCGGCCTTCAGGGGCAGACAGAGCTTTCTGCCTCGCCATGTACCGCAGCCTGCAGGCAGGCTGCATGACGACTGCGCGTGCTTCAGCCTGTATGACCCTGTTTGCTCCAGAAATTGTGTGGTGGAAGCTCCAATAGATGCGCTGGCTACTGAGAGCAAATTTGGCCATGGGAGAGCTGCGATGGCTGCCTGCATGGATAGCGCAGAGGYGAAGGGCCTTGCTGGTAAGGTTGGACTAGAACGGCTAACTTGTGGGGCACCTCCTTCCAAGCTTATGTCAGGGTGAAAGCGAAATACTTGCAAGGAGGAAGGCCTGCTTCCCAGTTGTGGCCACCTGACATTTGTATGGAACAGGTTCAGCAGCATTTTGTGATTTTACTTCTGCACTTGTACTTTACTTGTACACTTCTGCAAATACAGTGACTGTGCAGCAGATGAATCCTGAGTAATCCCCTGTCTCTCCTTGCTTTTGTTAGCAAACGAACAGAAAATTTTCCTTTAATGAGTTGCTGAAACAAAGGCATCAGAACAATATGTCTGCAAAGGACTGTTCTGTTATGATCAATAGGTTGTTTTTTTGTCAGATTTTTTAGACATTTTTTAGTTGTCAGTCTGTGTCAGGGCAACGCTGTGTCCAGCAACAGAGACCCTGTGACATACGCAGGACTTTCTCCCCTGGGGGGTGCTCCTGGRTTTTGAAATAGACATGAACCAAAATGCAGATGGGAATAAGCTTTGGAATTTCAGAGCCTGATGGGAAAACAGAAGAAGCCCCTCCTTGGGAACA
This sequence comes from Apteryx rowi, assembly GCF_003343035.1. Classification (NCBI taxonomy): domain Eukaryota; kingdom Metazoa; phylum Chordata; class Aves; order Apterygiformes; family Apterygidae; genus Apteryx; species Apteryx rowi. The sequence goes on along the minus strand of NW_020448108.1, from coordinate 1,049,890 downwards.
GAGTAAACAGGCTTAAATCACAGAGGGGCAAGGACCTTGGGGTAATGACCTGAAAGCTGTTGCTCTGCAGACCCTCTTGCTCCTAACATCTACAAGGCAGTAAGGTTTTCCAGTACAGGGATGGTGAAAGACAAAACTTTTAGACAAAGTTCTTCTGTTTCAGAGCCCTTTCCTGAGCCTCATCCCTGCCTAGGACTCTGTGACATCTCCCTGGTTTTACAGAACTGCTTCAGCTCCCTCTGAAGTCTCTTAATGAACAAAAAACGGTGGCAGACATCAGAGCGCAACGTGGAGAATAGATGACCTGTCTCTTCACTCAGTGCCACTGACCTACTTTGCCTTTCAATTATCCACAGGAGAGTCTCTCTGCTTTTCTCTCTGTTTCACTGGTAATTAGTTAGCAAAGGAAAGCGCACCTTCAAATAAACCATTTGTTCAGTGCCGTGTTAACCAGTCTTTGGCTTCTGAGACAACAGAGTCTTCTCCCCGCCTCCAGCAGCTAAAGCACCAAAAAACACTCATTCAGAGGGACAACATGTGTTTATAAATAGATGGGTTCAGGGAATGAAGGACTGTCTTTCTGGAAGTTGTTTATTCCCAGGGGCAGGACCATGCTCCTGGGACTGCGGAGAGCTTGGCACCCTCTCCTGGAGCTTCCCAGAAGGCCACTGAGCTCAGGCTGTTTGCAACTGGGTTTCTTCATCATCAGACCAAGTGTGGCAGCCCCGCTGGGCCAAACATTTCCAGGCAAGGCACTTGAGGGGCAATGGGGATGTCCTATGTCTATCAGCCTGATGGACAGCAGCTCTCTCCCATCCCATTAACACTGCCACTGGGAAGTGCTCAACAAATGGTTGCTGTTTTTCCTTCACCCAGACCTCCCCTAGCTCCACTTGTCTCTCATTATATATGGGAATACATAGTCTCTCTCAGATGGGAACCGACTTCTGTTTAGTGCTAGACAGTTTTACTCCTTGTATAGAGTTTCTACCTATTACCACAATATGGATTAACAACATTGTAAGACCCTTACATTTAGTAGCTGCCCCTGTTTGAGCTCCGTAAGTTATTCCCTAAACTTTAAAGTCAAGAAGGGAGACGAGAAGAAAGCTGTCTCCCTCGGACTATTTCAATCATGTTGAAGATGCCAGCAATTAACCTAAAGGGGCTGAAGAGAAGAAAAATGTAGGGGCTTGCAGGAACTTAGAAAGAGAGATAAAGGTCACAGGATGTGAAAAACCAACACAAGCAGTTGGTCAGTGTCTGTATTTTATTGTTGTTTCATATGAGAATCATAGACTTGGAAAATAATTCAGGTTGGAAGGGACCTGTGGGCATGACCTGGTCCAGCCTCCACTCAAAGCAGAGCCAACACGATCAGGTTGCTCAGGCCCTTGTCCACCTGAGTTTTGAGTATTTCCAGGGACGGAGATCCCACAGCTCTCTGGCCCATGTCCCACTATTGGACCACCCTCAGGGTGAACAGTTTTTTCCTTGTTTCTATTAGGAATCTTCCTTCTTGCAATGTGCAACTGTTTTTTTTTGCTGCACTGCTCTGAGAAGAGTCTGACTCTGATCCTTCTGCATCCTCCCATTAGATAGTGGAAGACAGCAATAATTTTCCCCCAAAGCCTTCCCCTCTCCAGGCTGAATGAGCCCAGCACCCTCTACCTCTCCTTATGTGCCCTGCACCCCCAGCCATCTGGGTGACCCTGTGCTGGGCTCACACCAGCATGTCCACGTCTGTGCTGTGCTGTGCACTCGCCTTTAGTAAAGGCCACCAGGTTCCCGTCAGCCCATTGCTCCCAGTCCCTCTGAACAGCAGCCCTGCCCGCCGATGTATCAGCCCAATTTGGTGTCATCCACAAACCTCCCCAAAGGGCACTCCATCCCATTGCCAGGCTGATAATAAAGACATTAGATAGACTGGCTCTGTTATCATCCCCTGAGAGATGCTCCAAATAACAGGCCACCAGCTGGACTCTGCACTGCTGATATGCACCCTTCTAGCCTCATGATATGGCCAATTTTTCAGCCACTGTATCATCCACTTATCCAGTCCGTATTTTACCACATGGCTGTAAGGGTATTTCATTGTTTAAAGGTACTCAGTTGTCTTTCTAGGATATGGTCTTGCTAAAACCAAGGTAGCAACACCTACTGCTCTTCCCTCACCCACAGAGCCAGTCATTTCACTGTCACAGAAAGCAGTCCACGCATGATTTCCCCTTGTTGGTCAAACCCTGCTGGCTGTCCCCAAACCCCTTCTGGTCCTCCATGTGCCCGGGTCTGACTTCTGGGAGGATTTTTCTCCATCACTTACCCAAGGCCAGAGGTGAGGCTGACCAGCTGGGAGTTTCCCTACCCTTCTTCTTTACCTTCTGAAATATGGGTGCGATATTTGCCATTTTTCAGTCATCAGAAACCTCCCCCAGGCACCAGAGCGGGTCTTTAAAATTCAGCACTAAAACAGTCTTCATACCAAAGTGTATCTTGGATTTGCATTTCTTTTCTTGTATTGAGGGACAGTGAAGTATTTACATCTGTTCCACAAATCTAGCTCCAAGATCCACCAGACTCAAGCCTTCTAGTTCATGAGTGCTTTTGCAAGTACCATCCTACAGTTTAAATAATAGCCAAACTACAGAGTTTCTTCTCTCCATTTGGAGGCACTTTTAGCTGAACCTGGAGAAAAGAAGATTTCTCTGACACAGGAAAAATCACAATTTGCAGATGAAATTCGACCAAACTGGGCCACCAGTTTCTCCACAACTCAGACATGTCTTCTAATCTGCCACCAGAGAACTGCAGAAAGAAAGAAAACGCAAAGCAAAAGTAGTTCTTCTGCAGTTTTGCTTTTTATCTCACAGCTACCTAATCTGATCACTGCCTCCTACCTTTGTGGTAAAAGCAGAGCACACTTTAACTCATCCATGTTCCCCTGGTCCAACAGAGCTCATCTCTGTGGTTTAGGGCTGCTCTGTACAGTTCTGTATATGCATCATCTTTGCAAATAACAAGGGAGAGCAGTGCTGCAGTACACTTGCTGTGCTCAGTGACTCTTTTCTGGGGCATAAGCAGTGTATTTAGCAATTAGCCTTTGTTTCCTCCTGCTCCCTCGCCTCTCCCTGGAACAAGGCACATCCCAGCAGGATGGGTTTCTGACTGCTACTGGTGTTCCCACAGCAGACAAGGCATTGCATACAGCAGCAGGCAGGGAACACATGCATGGCTTGCTTAAAAGCTTAAGCAGTTCATGGATGCTCTTTCCTGCTCCATGTGGAGTGATCGTGACCAGCGCTAGGGCGCAGATAGTTTTACAGTTATTTTAAACTGTTTCTTTCAGCCTCTGTTTTTCTAATTGTGTACCAACATTGTGCTCAGGGCAAGCATGGAAGGTGGCTGATATTTATTACTCTGACAGAGGTCATGATGCTTTTTTCCAAACAGACTCAGAGGCGGTGAATGAAGCCTAAAATTTAACTTTACAGAAAAAAAGCACTTATTCCTCTTATCCTGTGCAGGGGATGGTAAGGTGAAAGAGGAGATCAGGCAGTTATGTCTGCTTCCCCTCGTGAGAGTTTCTCTGAGCTGTGTAATATTTCAAACTCGCTATGGGAGACAGTCCCAGTGTCATAGACTTCACTTAGGTATGGGGTAGGTGCATGGGGAAGAGAAATGAACTGTGCAGAATTCCCCAGCAGCTGCATGGGATAGACATGGGAAACTGGCTCCAAACACCCCAGCCCACCGCATCCTCCATGGGACCACCCTGCTGTGATGTGCATGTTTGCCACTGCCAGGTCTGAGTTGCTAGTGCTCTCACAACTAGGTGAGAAGTGATACTACTGGCCAGGAGGGTTTTAATGAAGAGTTTTATAAAACTCTCAGGAGAACAGAATTTTCCATGAACTTTTTAGATTATTTGTTTTTGCAACTTTTTCTTAATTTTTTTTTTTTCCCCCAGAGGATTTGAATCCTCTCCCCTTCCACCAGCTTCCTCCAAAACTGCTCTGGGGAGGGTGAGGGTGGACCCTGCAGCTTTACTCAGTGGAAATTCCTGTAATCATGCTCTAAATCCCTGCACATGACCGACAAAGTGGAAGCCGTACAAGAGCTTGGTGGTTTTGGCTGGGGCTCAGATATCTTGGAGACTTGAAAGTTATTGCTGCTTCTTTCATCATCTCTTATTTTGCCCTAAAATCTTCTCCTTCCCTCCTTCTCCCCTTGGTCTTCCTTACTTCTTCTTGACCCTCCTTGAAATCATTAAAATCTTCCTATCAGCTGTCACATCCACTGCTCAGTGAGATGCCTCCTGGCAGGTCCTGAGGTGTAAACAGCAGTTTTTACTCTGCCGTTAGTGACATGAAGTTCATTTTCCCACACCAGATGCACTGGCTCTCCCTGGCAGGTGGGACCAGACACAGCATTATCCAAAAGGAAAGGCTGGGCATTTCCCTCCAGGCATCTCACTCGGCATTTCTGCCCCACGCGCAGAGCGGCACGTTGCTCGAAACGTGGTGTCAGCGCTCAGATAATTACATCTCTGTGGCAATGGGCACTGCCTTCCCGAACAACGAGGCTCTTCATCCTGCTAAAGACAACAAGGGCTGCGCTGCTCATGCGCACCAGTCTGGTCCGGCACGCCGCTGCGCACGGCGGCAATGCAAGACGCTGCACCGCTGTCGCACCCCGTCCGCCTGGAGCCTCTTGCCACAGCAGGGCAAAGCACACACACTTTGCTCAGACAAAAAAAGGAAAAAGCAGCTGGCTGTGGGGAAAGCATCTGAGAGGCTGGCTGGCTGCAGGCGCTTTCCTTTGAGCTCCTGCTCCTTACAGAAACGGGGAAGCCCTGGCCCTGCCTGAGGGCTGCTGCGCTGCTTGCTTCGTCCCCAGCACACTGTCCCCAGCCCCGACAGCCATGACTCTGACCCAGGGCAGCAGAAGAGGCCTCCTCCTTATCTCCTCCACCGGCTTCCCACGCGACTGCTCTTCCTTTGGCAGAGCTTCCCCCCATGCAACGGGAGGATTTCATCAGCCCGCGTAAATGCTGGCTGCCTGCCCAGAGAAGGTGCATGAGCATTTGCCTTTTAGCAGGAAGTTGCACTGTATCCTGCGACTCTCCAGGGACTGCTGAAATTCCTCTTGCAGTAAATCAGTGATAAGGAAGATGGAGATTTGCGTGGAAGTAGGTGTAAGCCCGGCCTCCAGAGGCCGGCTTTGACCTGCTGTGTTACTGTGCCAGCAATGTTACCAGGGAAGACAGTAGAAAAGGCATTTTCCCAAGCCTTCAGCCCAGCAGGAGATCACTACCCCCCAGAACAGAAACTCACAGTCAGCTGAACTGTTTCCTAAGGCCTGTTACCCTGGGATGCTCTAATCAAAGCTAAAGAAATTTGCTGCTCCCTTTGAAGACGTCAGACAGAAAGTGATCCCAGTAAGTATCATGCTGAGTGAGGACTTGCTTTTCTTGAAGGGACGGTACAAACAAATAGTGGGGCATCTTTCAGCACRCTGTGGAAAATACTTCTTTGGAAAAGGAGCACAGCCTGGAATAGAGGGCCAAGAAGAGTGAGGATTTCTCAAGCCATATTCATTGATCAGTTTGTAGGCAGTCATTTTCCAGGCTAAAGCCAAGCCATGCCAGGGTTAATTCTGATTGCCAACCAGCTAGCGTACTTCAAGAGCAATCCCATCAAAGCCCCCAGTGCTKCTCTGGAGGTCAAACCAGCATAAATCACAAATTGTCACCTTGCATTGCATGCTGTTAAAAAAAAAGCTGTTACATTGGCATTAATGCATCCTTGTGCTAGATTACACAGCATCCTCGCTCAGAGCAGTCCTTCTTTGCAGACAACAGAGAAATCTGATTTTGGTGTGTGTTTTCCATGAAGAAAATAGCGATGGAACATGTTGCCCTGAAATTCCTTCACTCTTTCTGAGTCTGAATATTTGTCCCTGACCTGGAGGCTCCAGACSATGCTGTAAAAGTGTCTTATCTGGGCTTCAAAATGTCAGACAGATGCAGGAAGAAAAGATCAAAGAAAACAGAGACTGGAACAAGGATAGGAGACTGCCAAGGTTCACCAGAAAATTGCAGAGGGAATGATGACCAAACTGGGGCCAGAAATCAGAGACTCGGGTTATAATTAGCCTTGGGAGGTCGGGCAGAAAACACCAGGCCTCAGATACAGATCAGGTGGGTGAATAAATAACTGTGCTTCAGAGCTGACTGCTCTTCCAGTTATGCTCCAGAAGACCTCCATTAGGCCTGGTCTTCATGCCTAGCCCCCACAGATCCCACACCTACACATTTTTCCTACTATTTAGGTCACCAGCTGCTGATGAGAGCCTTCTTTTCCTTTGCATTATGCTGTAAATACAGGCTCTGGGAAAGCAGCACCAATGCGTATTAATGCACTGGACCTAAACAAAACAGGCTCTGCATAAAGTGAAAACCAGCCAATCTAAAAATATCCTTGGGGCAGAGAGCTAATGCATAGGAAAGAATAATATGTATTCAAATCTATCTATCTGTTTTATATTCAAAACAATGTACCCAATGTTGAGACCCATTTACATTATAACAAAATTCTATTTTGCTTAATCTGTAATCAAACTGTAATCAAACATTCTTCATTATGATGATGTTTCCCATTGGCCTGGGCTTTTTCCTAGTCCATAAAAGGAAACCTATAAATACATTGATGGGCTACCTAGTATGAGGACCCAGACTTCAGTTCTTCAGCAGAACTAGATAACCAGTTTTGCCTTGTGATCGAGATCTTTGAGGAGACAGAAGTGATCCAATTTTTGTTTCCTATTAAGAAATTTTATGCCCTTAATACTTAATAATACTTAATTTAGTTAAATTGACAAACTTACTTGTCAATTTAGGCTACAAACTCAGTCAAAAAAGAAAGTGCTCAGTAGTGCAAATGAACAAAACCTTTCAGAGCAGATCCAGATCCCAGCCGCATTGTTCCTGAGAATAAGAACAGCTTATGTTGTAGCTCCCACAAAGGGAAAGGATAGGATTAGTGCATAAACAATCCTGACTTTACTTGCTCTAGGTATAGCCAAAGAGATTGAAATTGTTCCAGCTTCATCCTAATTGTTAGTCACTTTCATGCATCTATGCACTATTATACTGACATTTCTTTTTGTTAAACTGTTGCTCCATCTGTGAAGGTTTTTTTGATATATATCAAGAACAGGAAGTGCCAATAYCAGAAGCTGAAAGGAACTAATTCCTCAAAACGTCAAAGGGCTTCTTTAATACAATTCAGAAAATGTTTTCTTTTGGAAAAGCCTGGTCCAATATACAGCCAAAGGGTGCTGAATTGYTAATGTTCTTAAGAACACGGCTCACTCAGAAGAGAAAAATTAATGTGTGAGCACATGAATTTTCATCTTTGTGCCAGGGTGCATGTGTTAAGCCAGTACTTTTATGCAAAATAAATGTACAAATGCACCTTCAAGATCCATCTTACTTTTTCTTTCACAGAAAAATGTTGTTATTTGCAATATAAAAGAATCCAGCAAGTAGTTATAGAACTGCTTGGATTTTGTTGTCTGGGTACAACAACATTTCAAGGGGCTGCTTGTAGCCATTTCTGAGGGAAGAATAACTCAAGAACATTGGAAAAAAGGAGTGTAATCAGTGCTGTTCCCGTAGAGAGAGTCAGTACTTTTTTTTATTATTATTTGCTTCCTTTCTCTTAATTCAAACCAAAAATCATTCAGACTGATGGTCTTTGAAAAAATATCGTGTTATGATTTCTGGGCAAAAGAAGTTGTATAGTTATTCTATGGTTTTATATGTGGTCCATGTTTTTTGAATTTCATTTTTTTGTTCTTTGATTTTGCCCATGCATGGCTTAGCTTGTGCTCCTTTGGCACAGCAGCAGCACTGTGGTGAAGATAACGGACAATGTTAACATGGACAGCTGTTCACATGCCCCCTATTCTAACTCAGTCAGGTCAAATCTCATGCCTGTAAATGGCAATGTGAAAACGCCAAATATTGTGACAGTGGCAAGGTCGCTGTCACAATCCTTCTTTCTGTTCAAGAAGGAAGCTCTGATATGAGCTCTAGGCATACCTCCTGCTTGGTTTAAAAATCTGCACGGTGGACTCTTCACTTCTGTTGATCTTACTTCTCTGCCTTAACTAGGCGCTTTGGCATGTGATGAGACAGATGGCCCAGTCTAGATCTGAGCGCAGCAGAGGCACCCTCCAGAAATGAAGACTGTAAAAATTGCAATTCCCAGGTCCCTTGGTTTTCTGGACTGGCTGAATCATGCTKTCCCTGTGCTTCTGAAAAAGACGTCACTGAGTGGCTTTGGCATGGCAATGCAAGTCGTAATTCATTACTTGCAGGATGTGAGAGAGTAAATGAGATCATTCAAACAAAACAAAACAAAAAAACAGAGTGGTGACAGCTCTGAAGCAGATGGCTTCAATGTCATCTGGGACTATGTTTGTGTCTCATATAACATTTTGTTGAATTATTTATCTGTTTTATATCTGATGAATAATGTGGAAATAGGTCCTAGAGCACATAAAATACTAACTTAGGTCAGCTAGGGCATGGTTTGTTTAATGTCACAGGAAGAAAAACAATCACTGTTCAGTTCTTGAACTTTGCAACTCTTCCCGCCCCCGGGAACGAGTGTTTCTCCCGTTGATGGGTTCTCCAAGCTGGAGCTCACCCGGCAGAGCAGGGAATCCCCTGCAGCCTAAGCGGGATTTGCAAAGTCCAGCTGTGTTTTAGCAGCGTGTGCTGCACGGCCACACAGAAATCCAAGCGCTCAGGAACTTGGAAGCTTTCCCCAGTGCGTGGTGTAGGGAGAAGTTCATGCTCTCAGCAGGCAGCCAAAATGAGACTGAATGTAGCAATACTTCAAGACACCTTCTAGTCTGGGAAAAATAGAGATACTGACTTTGATTTGGGTGTTCAGCCCCCAGTTTTCAAGCTGTGTTTGCAAAGTGAGAAGGAGAGGGTGCTTGAGAAAGAGAAAAGCAAGTTGGCCCTCTACGACCAGTGAAGGTTTCTTCCGTGCTGCTGTTTACAGAGCCACTGTAGGCATCATACAAGGCTGAACTGATGATACCTGCCGACGGATGGAGCTGCAGAAAACTCTGCTCTTATTTGTGCTGTCTGAATGTATCTGGCACAAGGGGAGCTAAGTCAGCTCCATGCACTTGCTTTGGCTTTCCCTTCCCAAAATCAGGACATGGTGACCTCTGATGTCAGTCCCGCAGCATAGGTGGGAGATCATGGTTTTGACAGGACATGTGGGCTGTGCTGAGCAGGTAATCCAGGCAAACCGTGAAGTGCGGGAAGCATTTTCAATCTTTTGATGTCACAGTAAATCCTTTTTAAAACCCTGAAGGTCACGCGACCTGCGCAGGTGGAGAGCACAGATGGCACGAGAGCAGCAAGGTTGAGATGCCAGTCAGTATGTGGAGCAGGACATTACAAAATCTGCAGACATCTGAGCAGGGGGAGGGAAGGTCTTTGCAAAGCTTTGGTACAAGCTGTAAAGGTCTTTCCATCCATTTGTCAGGGAGAGCTTGCAATTTTCATGTCARGGTAGAACAACCAGTCCAAAGAGCTGAGAAATTTGCACAAGAGGGTCAGAGAAGGCTCATGGCAGCTGTCACAGAAAGTTCAAATTTTAGTTAAATATAGCAGCATTGGTTCAGCATCCAGTTAAAGAACTTGAAATAATGCTACTGACACCAGCACAAACACTGTGGATTTGAACAGGGTAAATAGGAGCAGGTTTCATGTCACCATACAAAAAATAATTCCTACCAGGTTTTGTTAATAACACCTTTGCTGAGGGAGACAGCATCAGCTAAAGGCCTCTGGTCTTTGCCATTGTCTGGTGGCACCTGACACCAGCCGTAACGTTGGGCCAAACCATGACCTGACGTAAGTCAGTGTTGCCCCATCGCTTCAGCGGAGATAAACCAGCCCAGACTAGCAGATGATCAGGGTGGGAGGCAAAGAGCTTGTGCATTGCCTGAAGAGCAAAGATTTGCCCTGTGGTGTTGGACCAACTCCCAGAAATTAGGCGAGAAAGCCAAGAAGGGAGTGCAGCCTCCTTAAGGCCCCTTTCACGTTTCAGGCCTTATAGTGAAAACTCTCTGCTCCATGCACTGCACATGCCAGCTCACAAAATTATGGCATTTTGGACTGCAGAAGAGACAGATCATGGGATCATCTGACTATTTGGGTTGGAAGATCCTCATAATAAAGCTATCATGCTTCCGTTCTCTCAGCTGGCTGAGCATGAACAAATTTCAGTGTAGTTCTGATGGGCTCTCTTGTTCCTGGACTGGCTTTAACCCAGTGTCACACAGATGTTTTTTTGTGTGGTCTGTGCTAAAGCAGAGCAGGATTGTGCACAGCACTGTCGAGCCGCAGGGGAGTTCCTGCTCTGCTGGGGGAGCCCTGCGCTGAGGACCTGCTAACAGCTCTAGTCCGTGCGATCTGAATGGATTTGGGTTTTCTACAGCCCCATCCAGCCTTAGATGTCTTCAGAGCAGTTTTATGCCACGCTTACAGTAGTGACCTAGTAAAGGGCTTCCAGAGCACCGATGAGGGCCATTTCCAACCCTCTGAGCTGTTCATTCCCTCTATTCACGTAGTAATCAAGCTGCTGAACTCCATTTCACAGTACAGCCCTGTGGGAGTAATAGGCGTATACTCTTGAAGCACTTTGCTATTTCCTTTCTCCATTGCTATTTTTCAGCAGTCAGCCAGCTGCAGTTACACTGAAAAATTTTTTTCTTCTTAAAAATTTTTTCCAGAACATTTGTTTTTATTTCTGATTTTTTTTAATACCAGCTCAAAGTCAATGGTTTCACTAAGTTAATAGCACATTAATGCAATTCTTGTAAAATCTATTGCCCTTTGTAGAACCAGAAATCCTAAAGTATTATAAGCCAAATAGAATTAACTGCAACTATAATGTCTGAGGGCAGGAGTGTCCTTCGGTTGTTTACACAGTTGAGCTTGCCATCTAGCAAAATGAACTTAACCCATTCCTCATACTGCCAGAAAGACTTGCTGTATTTGTTTTGTCACTGTCATGATCCTTCATCCCCCCCACTGAAGCAGAGGAATTGCACCTGGTTGTATCTTCAAGGATTACGCCGCTTTATCACGTTATCACTGATGCATTTTGAAATGACATCCTGATGCTGCTAAAGGCAGCAGCTTCTCAGGCAAACTGAAAAGAAAACTTTGCAAGTGAGCTGGTGGGTGCTGAGCTGTTGGTCTTTGCTGGAGGCAGGTCCCTGCTACACCTGCAAGCCTCTGGGTGGGACGTGCCCACGTCCCTGAGCTGCTGTGGCGGGGAAGAGGGCCCGCAGGACTCGTCCCCATCCAGCTCGTTGAACAGGAAGGCTCTGGAGAAACAGGAAAGCAGTAACAAAGCAAATAAAAGAAGTAGCTGAATGAGCAAAGTGATTAGGGAAACAACAAATGAGAGAAGCAAACTGACAATCAGGAAAATATAGCAAGGACATGCTGGTGATCACAAGGTCCCAGGCTGGAGTGTGTCTGTTGCAAACTCAGACCTTCAGTCCCCGAAAAGCAACCGTATTGGCAGACCTAGAAAAGCAACCAAGAGTGAAGGTCCCAAGGCAATGAAACCTCCTGTTTATTGGCACGTTTAAAGAAAAGACAGATCATGGTAACAGCAGCTGGCTTAGTGAAGCAATTTGTGGATTTAATGTTAAGCATGTGGTTGTTGAACCGGGGTCTGTGCTACCTTCTCTCCCTACGCTGAAATGCCTGTTGCCCCCAGTCAGGTCTCAGCCACAAAAGTGTAGGCAGTTTGGAGACGACTGTTTTGTCCCTTCCTGTGATATATTAGCTCTGTGGCTAAAGTGGAGACTTCCTGCTGCAAGGCCAGCAGCTGCAGTGAGCAGTAATGCACAGATGTAAAAAGCACTAGCTGTAGTGAGCATGAAAGAGCACTGAAAATAAATCAGCATGACTGTCTGTGAGGAACACGCAAACGCTCCCAGTCCCTGCTCTGCTTTGCTCAGCTGATAATAATTTGGCATAATGTATTTCACAAGTCATGTAAGGTCACCTGCTCATATGGGCAACTTAAGTGTCAGGGGAAGGGCAGGATCTGGAGATCCCCTGGATTTGCATGTGGGTAGCTGAAAGCAGAAGTGGGTCCTGCTAAATTCCCATTAATTAAAATTGTTCAACCAGTGGGGGAAAAGAAACCTCTATCATTTATTGTCATTCAGCAGTAATGACAGTAATGGATCTTTACTGTTTGCAGGGACTGGTTTTATACAGTTCAGGCTGAAGTTGTTCAGAAAATGATAACTTTTGCATAGAAAATGCTCTACAAACCCATGCAAAAGGCTGGCTAGGTGGAAGTCTGTGGGGCATTTAAAAATGGAGGCAGTATCCACCTCAGACAGACACTTAATCTAAACAAACGCAAAATCATTACTTTTGATAGACCTAGGTCCATGATGGAGCATCATCATCGTAGCAGCATGCCCCAGCAACTTGCTGGGGACAAAGTCAGCAGGCGTGATTTATAGCGAGGCAGAGACGAGTATCGGAAAAACTGGATAAGCAGGAGGAGTAGCATGAATGGGGAGAAATTCAGCAGAACTGGGTGCAAGGACATGGACTTGTGGTCTAGTAAGAGGGAACTCTGCTCGCAGGCTCACAGCTCCTTGGACGGACTGGATGAAGAGGACACAGAAATGGGCCGTGACTTCGAACCACGTGACCCAGGTGGGGTGAAAGCACGTGAGAGACTCTTTCAAGATAGGGAAGCATTTCTGCTGTCTTGAAAGACCCTTATTTGCCATCTGGCCACATCTGCTCAGGGCAGGCGAACTCAAACCGGAGCAGAAGCAGGGAAGAGTTTCTGGCGTGACGACGACCTGGAGAGGGACTGGCGCGACAGGAGAGCAGCGAGCRTGCTCAGCCAGACGCTGCGATGGACGCTGCGACAGCAGAGCTTTGCTGCCTCGATGTAAGAATATACAGATGCATAATACACAGATATCTCACCCCCGGGGCCGCGGGCGGCGGACGAGAGGCGCCTGACCCGGCGGCACCGCCAGGGCCAGCGTCGCTCTGCCCGCGGCGGCACCGCGATGCCGCAGGGGCTCGCGGGGGCCTGGCCGTGTCCGCCTTGCGCCGGCTGCAGAGCAGGGCAGCTGCTCGCGCCGCGGCCCYGGCCGGCAGGACACAGAGGAGCAGCGGCAGGGAAGGGAGCCAGAGAGCTCCGAAAGCGGTGGAAACGCAGGTCTGAAGTAGCTCGAGGCACCTTAAAATCCCAAAGATTTGTTTCGCCATTTCTCCCAAGCATTTCTGTTCTGCTAACCCCCCCCTTCCAGGTCAGGCTAAAGTAAGTGCTTTATATTTGTATTTATGTAGAAAAAGCCTCATCTTTCCCTCCCAGCTAAGTTTCGAAACGCACCACAATGGAAAGTTTCTTGGAATTATTCTGGGACACATATTTGTGAAGGGAGGTGAGGTGGGAGATAAGAAAAGTAAATAAGTACAGAAGCACAAAAAAGAGCAGACAAGGAAGTGTTTCTTAAACCATTTCCTCTTGGTCGTCTCACAGCCAGCTTCTTTTTTTCTTTTCCTGTCCCTTAAAATTTGCATATCTTGCATAGCTTGCGAGCCCTCGTCAATAAAAGGGGCCTTGGAGAAAGATTTAAACAGCTTAGAAAGATGAAGTCTTTCCTGTTAATGTAATAAGCATTTCAAAACTCTCAGCACTTTGGCCTTAACTTTCATTTTATCTAAACAGGAAATTAAAATTTGGCACACAGCAATACTGAGAAAAACTATATAGGTAGGAAAATCAGAAATCTTATCGGCAGAAAGTTTTTTTTTCCCAATCCAGGGCATGACTCAAGATGGACATCTAAATATTTAGCATTGTCCACCAGTTAGGATTGGCTGAGATGCAGCTTGTCTGCAATAAAGAACAGGGGGATATTCACTACCCCAGAGGTTTTCTGCTGAAACCAGAAAACCTGGTGCAAACTAACCCCTGGCAAAATAACTAGTGGAAACGACTGATGGCACTGTTGTTAAGCTTGTAAGTCTTCCCCTCCTTTTGTCAGCTTTTAGATCTTCTTTGGGTCATATCCACAACTCCAGTGAAGAGTAGATCTACCCATTATTCACAGCAATAAAAAAAAAAAATCAGGAAAAAATTTTACAAATTCAGCACAGCAACAAGTAGAGGCAAAGCAAATGGTCTGTTTTACTGTGGCTAAACTAAGAGTGTGCTGTAAAAACTCTGCAGAGATAGGAGAGCTGCCTGGCATCGTCCCCAGCGATCCCTGCCCCGGCGCAGGCAGAGCTGGCTGCTTATTATCAGCGAGCGCTGCGAGTGCTCGTCCTTGCTCGTTTGCTCCTTCAAGCAAAAGGTTGTTGAGCGGAGGCGGCACATGGAGCAGGTGGGGAACCAGCAGTGCCGCCCTCTCTGAGGTCCCCTTCCTGCACGCAGGTGTAAAAGCAGAAAGAAAACTGGGTGTAATTTTCCCCGCCTGCTCCAAGTCAGTCGTTGATTATGCATGGGTTTCGTGGGTGTTTCCTGAGAGATCTGATGCGTGGAAATATCTCTGTGGTCAAAAGGGTTGTTTCTAGGTGCCCGGGCACCCACAGACTGGTRAGCTCCCACGGCGTCATGGGTTAGTGACCGCGTTGACGCTGCTGACGGGAGCCTTTCCCCGTGCCCGGGCAGCAGGAAACCGGGGTAGGACTACAAACATAATGCAATGGCACGACATACTGAGCCCTAAAACACTATTAGCCTTGCAGGTCCTTCTTCTCCTCGGGCTTTTCAAAATTTCCCCCGTGGGTCAGGCAGCACCCCCCGCACGCCAGCCTAAGAAACCAGCGCTAACGGGGAGGCCGTGCGGCGGCAGCCCTGGGCGAGCGCGGTATCGCCCTTTCGCCCGTGCACTGCCAACCCGCAGCCCCCGGACAACCCCCCCGGCCGATGCACAGCACCGCAAACCATTTTTTACCGGCAACCGGGAAGACGAGGCCGCCGCCTTGTTTCGGAAAGGAGATGCGCGCGCGGAACCTGGGCTCCCCGCGGAAAGCACGGGCTGRAAACGGCACATGTCCCCGGCATGCCCAGCGTCTGCTGCAGATCCCAGGCCCAGAGCGCTGCTCCTGGGGCGAGACGTGGAGGCAAAAAGTCCCCCGGCGTGGCGGGAGGCACCGGGTGCGGCCGTGGGCGCTGCAGCAGGGTGCGTGTGTGCAAACAAGCCCCGAGGGCACCTCCACACCCTCCTTGGGTAAACTGCTCCCTCCGTGCAGGGCGGCTTTGCCCCAGGGGCCGCCGCTGCCCACGCGCAGCTCAGAGGCAAAAAAATGACACYGGCGCGTGGAAGCAGACCCGTGCAACTGCAAAATGCAATTTTGGTGCCTCGCCCCTGCCCTCAGACCACTCCCGGCCTTCTTCGTCRCTGTTTTCCTCCACTTTGCTTTTTTGTTTTCCATCCTCCTAAATGCAGGTATACTGAAAACACCATTTGCCAGTGAGATATGCTTGTGTCCATCTTGATATCTTTGCTGATAAAACTGCTGACAAATAGGGCCAGGGAGAGGCTCAGCTTTTCCTATACAGATTGGTTATATTTTAACGCTGATACTGTTCAAGCAAATGCAACTTCTGAAAATGCTGCAGATGGTGGAGGGGGGACAGGGATGAGTGAGCCCCCGTGCTCTCTCCTTGCCCGGAGCACTGATCTTGTGAGGACAAATTTAGTAACTCTCAGCCTCAGTATGGTCTACAAGGCGAAGCTGCTGTGAGTAACAGTGTTGTGTGTCAGCAAGTCCTATGATTTCGGATCCTCTAGACAGCCATTCTGACTGCTGCTTTAAAATAAGTTTGAAACATCCTCACGTCTCTCGTGTCTGTACGGGAACCAGCTCTGCAAAATCCTAGTGCTCCACAGAAGCAGCTGAAAGCTGGTGTTTCTGTGAAATGCCAAGGAAAATTAATAGGACGGGCCCCAAGCTGTTTATTAAACGCCCTGGTGGTTCTCCTAAACTTTAGCTATACTTTTGATGCCCACTATGTATATGGCGTGTGTGTGTGTTTAAGAATTCACTGAACAATGGAAAAAATCTTTGCAAATAATCATTTTCTGAACACCCCCTTTTCCTCAGAGTGTCTCAAAATGTCGTATTTACAGTGAATTGGGTAGTGAGCACCCCTTCCCTGAGAGTCAGCGCACTCCTGACACCTGAGAAGCACACTGCTATCCCATATTTGTAGGCTTAGAAATGACACAGACTACTAATGGGCTTTTTTCCTTCCTCTGTCTCTCCCTCCTTYGATTTTTCTCAGCTTGCAGGAACCGGCTGAGGGAGAATAATCAAAATCTGAAYGACTGCTCACAGAGAAACTGCTCACAGTTGCCCTCGCTGCTGCCGCAGGCACCAGACAGGTGGGAAAAGTCCTCGGGGCTAATCAAAGGCTTGGTGGGAGAAGCAGTAACAAAGCGGACGATCAGGAGCCAGGCTGCGGTGAGTCCCTCCGTCCTGATGAACCTCTGCCGGAGCAGGAGAGCGGCTGCTGTTTTGTTTGGCTTTGCTGTGTTTTGCTTTGTTTCCAGCATTCCAAATCAGACCCGGGCTGGGCTTTTCTGGAGAAAGGTGCCTCTCTTTTATTTCTAACTCCTGTTTTTGAAGCAACAGTAACAGAAAATGTTCCCACAAAAGGATTGCACAGTCAAGTATTTATTTTTCTAAATGACAACTGCTGATACTTACTATGGTCTTGGCACTGCTTTATGCATAAAGTCAACAGCAGAGTTCCTGTTGGCTGAAGTCCCTGTCTCAGAGTGTGTGTGTTTTTGGTTAGTTAATATCACAAAACTGAGCAAGGAGCCTTGGTGTAGGATTCTGCCATAAGCTTAACAGACACGTTGGAGACAAACGGAAGACGCTGTGTAACCCCTGATGCCGCAGTGCAAGCAAGGAAGCAGGGATCTGAGAGGTGGCAAAGGTGTAGGGGTTGCAGGATACGTCTTTTTCTAGAGCCCCACTCACCTCAGCCCTGACGCAAGGCTCTAGTGTCTCTGTTGGGAAAGAGGAGCAATACGCTAGAGCTGACTGATGGGAGCCAGGGCTGGCCACCGCATGGCTTGAATCTGCAAAACGGTCCTGTCCCGAGCACCACAGCCCGGCCCGTTTTACCCCTTTTCCCTGACAGGGTCTGAACGAGCACCAAAACCCGACTCTTCCCTACACGGTAATCGGCTAAGTGGGTGTTTGGAGGCTGGGGTTGGCAGTACTACGAGAGCAGGCCAGGAGTTTTCTGACTGCGACAGAAATACTCATGGAGTGATGAAATGCCAGCGTTTATGTGAAGCTGTGCCAGCTTGGTTATTAATGCACAATTGTGACGTGATGCTGTATGCCTGCCAAAGTGTCGATTTTTCAGGATTACTTGGAAAGTAAGGCGCCTTTGCTGCGGTACATGGTTGCTATAGAAAACTTTTACATCAAAACACCTGCCAATAGAGGAGACCACCTGGGTTAACAGGCTTACAAGACACCGTTGTGTACTGTTGCTTGTGGCTTTGCTGGAAAATCACGTATGGCAAGCTACAGGAGAGCCCACGCTAGGGAAGGGACAAAAGAGCAACTTCTGTTCAACCAGTGTGACAAGAAAGATGAACAAAGAGTGTGACAGAAACAGGAAAACTCACTCGCTCAGATGAGAGTGTCAGTGCAATCTGTATTTCTTATTCCAGCCATGAAATTATCCCTTTTTATTACAACCTGGTTCTCTCTCTCTCTCTCTCTCTCTCTCTCTCTCTCTGACTTACGAACTTGCTACCTGGGCAGAGCTAGTTAAACAGCTGTCTCTGAGCCAGTTTGAATAAGGAGGTCTTTGGCTGGTATTCTGCCATAACCCTTCTGGCTCACCCTTTTGCAGACCACAAGGGCAACACTGGCTCGGAGCACAAGCTACAACAGCCCTGTGGTCGCTCTAAGTTGCRCCAGCGAAGGCGGCCCACTGAAAAGCCACTGCATTGCTGCAGCAGAAAGACCTGTCTGGCCCCAGGACAACACAAATAGCAGAAAGGTCAGGGAGTTGCTAGGCCAACAGCCCAAAACAGTATTTTTACAACCATCAAGAATACTGTGACACCAGTCAATTCCTGACTCCCTGCTTAAAACCACTTCCAGATATTTCCATCTTGCATCACTCTTCCTTTAATCCTCCAGTGTGTAAACCCACAAAGGGGAAAGTCTAGAAAAAAAAAMCCCAACCCCCAAAATCCGCAACAAACACTTTGAAATTTCCCAACATCTATTAAGAAATTTTTGCTTGATGAAAACACTGAATAAAAGCACAGCAAAGCCTGCAGGATGGATTTAGGATGTATTTTTAGTTAAACTGTTTTACTACAAACTCAGGACTGGAAATCCCCAAGCAGACCTCCAGACCTAAGCCTGCTGTGCTTTTTCATGAGAATTCACTACAAACCACAAAACTGGGACTCTACATGTGCGCAAGGAAGAAATTTTTGCGCGGGCGCGGCGCAGAAGTTGAATCGCACTGTTTGCCTGGGCTTGGGAGCCCTTCTGCGAGCCGATCCGAAGCAGAGGGGCAGGGGGGATCCGCGGAAATGCAGGACAGAGGGACAGGCACCCAGGTATCATGTTTTCTCGAGGGAGCCTGACACTTTCCACCGCTCTTCAAACAACTGGTATTTTGCTAAGCCGTGATGGGAAAAGACACGGCAGGTCTGAACCACAGAGTATACCCAGCTCTGTAGCGGTGCTGGTGCTGAAACACAAGTAGCTACAAGGGAGACCCAGTCCCTTTGGTGGGCGAGAGCTATCTGAGAYGCCAGCCAGACCTCGTTTTGGCTCTGGTCCCTGCCGCAGAGGGGTTGTAGGGAGCGGGGCAGGCTGCTGAGGAACAGCACACATCCTTCCCTGCCGAGGACAATGATCTGAGCATTGGTGTTTTTACCCAGGGACAGACATGAAGCAATCCTAGGATCTCAGCGTTACCTTCAGCTGCTGCAGGCTGGTGGTGGTGCACATGCTGTGCAACCAGGAGCAGGTCTGATTTCCTGGGGACAAAACAGACTTTGCTGATCTCTGCTCTCCCCTGTCTGCTTGATATACCAGTGCCCATCCGGCACTGTACACAATGTCACAGCTATCTCAGGAAATCGCTATGTTTTGATGCTGTTCCTGGAAAGATCTTCACATTGTCAGTGTTTCTTTGGTAACTTCTTGGGCTGGAGACTCACCAAAGGCTGAAAACGGGTAGCCAGTACCTTTCTGCTAAGTCACTTGTCCTGCTAAAGCTGCATCATCCTGCCTCCATGGTATTGAGCCATGCTGGGGAGGTGTCAAGCCAGGATAAAGGTCTTGCTGTTAATAATCTGTTCTTGCAAGAGAGATGTCTAGAGGCACAGGAAAATGCTGATGCTGGAAAAAAATAAAGAGAGGAGGTAGGATTGTTTTCAAAGTGCAGCAGTTCCCATTACCATTAAGTTAACTGGTCTGAGTCATATAAGTGCTTTTGCAGGTGGGGCTTTCCTGCACTGTGCCAAGAAGTAATTGCGCATTGGGTTGCATCAGTTCAAGCAATGGGGACATAGGCATCCACAAAGGGCACTACCAAAGGTAGTGAAAGAAATGGCATAGTTATACAAGAGCAGTAGACAAACCCTTTATCCATGATGGAAAGTTAAGCTGTGATCTCTGGAGAGCAGAAATGTGGATTTCTCACTCCCTTCCAGATTGTTTTAAAACATTGTGTTTGCTTAATGTGATACCAAACTTCCTGTTTTCAACACTTTGGTGTGCTGCCTGTCACAGGTTAGGCCCCTGAACAAGGCTTTGGCATCATCTATTTCTCCATTAAAGAAAGCATTTTTTCTCACATCCAGGTTAAGATGTTGAGAGCTGCCATTGTGGGAATGATGAAGAACAAAGAGGTATTTGCCAGATTTCCTCTTTCACTCTGTGTTGGGTTGATAGTTACAAAGAAGCAGCTCAGACAAAAGAACCCCAAACACTTGTTTTTGCTCTGTGGTCTACTTCCCACAGCACACTTCATAAGCATCCTGGGGTGACATCTGCCTCGTACTCACATGCAGGCCACACTGTTGTAAGGATTGTGGTGTTCCCAACATGCCGATCCCAAAGGCCAAAGCAAATCTTTGAGGGGGGGGCAAGTCTGGTGCCCCTGAGGACAGGCGCAGCCAGGAGCGCTCACAAATCAGCCTGCATTTCATAGCTCCACTGTGTGAAGGTATCAGGATCACAACAAGCCCAGGTGGTGCTCATAGGAGATCTTGAGGGCACCTCAGAGCTGCTCTCCTAGCAAAGGAGGAGGATGTGGCCAGTGGGATTGCTGGCCTGGGCATCACACCTGCTGTGCCACATGTCCGCGAGTGTCCAGGTGCAAGGCAGGTTAATGGTTGGCTCTGCAGTCCTACCAGGAAACCCGTTGTGCCAAGTACTGCACACGCAGAAACAAGCCACGTACCTCCCCTAATGGYCAGGGAACGTGGGAGGTCGCTCCAACTTCATCTTAACATTTTCCCTCTTCAGCTCACCCTGGCACTGCTGCAACGCCTGCAGCTAGTCAGAAAAGTGAGATTGTGGTATCCCTTAGGCCCAGAAGCAGGAGAAATTTGCAATCACATTGCTCAGCCCCTGGATCCCCTCCCCGGGGTTTTTGCAAGAGTCAGGGCACACACTGAAGGACGTGCTCTAGGGCACACGTTCTCGTGCCACCGGGAACCTGCTGCTGCTAAGCACAGCCCCTGGCACGGGAACACCTGCACGGCCTATGGCGTGAGCATCCCCATCAGCATCCTCTGCGGAAACCCGGCCAGCCCCAGGATCTCTATTTCCTGACCAAGACGCAGAAAGGGGCCGCGCAGGAGGAGGTAGGGAGTACAGGGTTGCTCAGGTGGGATTATGGGGCGTAAGGCGCTGGGAGGAGGTGGATGAAGGGTAGCATGTGAGGTGGGGAAGGTGGAAAGAGGTACAGGGTTGGCATCCTGATTTTGGGAGGGTGTGTAACGGGAGCAAGGCGAGCAGCGGTCTGCAGGTAGGTCCAGGCAGAGGGAAGGTGAAGGTCCTACAGGCAAGGGCAGAAGCAGAGAGGGAGGCAGAGGCGGAGGATACAGAACCTCTGCTCTCTGTGTCTGCAGATGCCTCAGCACATCCCAGGAGCTATCATCACTGCCACCCAGGCAAGACCCAGGGTCACCGGTTATTACAGCCCAGCCTCCTCCTGCCGCCAACATCCAGGGCCCGGGCTCCCCCCAGCACTGCTGGGCACTGCATCCTGCTGAGCTGCAGCATCAGTGGGAGTCAAACTGAGGAGGGCCCTTCGACTGTGAATGCCAGGATGTTGGGAGCTTTTTTGTCTACTGTTTTATTTCTCCTGCCTTACCATGTAAAAGGAAATTTTTTGCTCAACTCTTCATTCCAAAGGAAAAAAAAAGAAAAAACAAGGCCTGCACTCTGGAAGTCCTTGTATTTATTTACTCAGTAGTCCATTTCTTCAGTTTCAAGGAGCTCCCTATACAAGTAAGTATCCAAGGCAAGAAGGGAAGCACTGACAATTTTCCAAATTACTGAAATTTATCATAGTTGCGGCTGACAGATATCATGAGCTATGAATAATTCCTGGATTCTGTGAATCCAATTCTCATTTGCATTAAGGATGCTTGAAGCCATTTGATGGACATATAAATTTTCTTCTGTGGGTATTCATCACATACAAACCCACTTTACTCTCTCTTTATGCTGCCAAAGTGGTGGAAATAGGCATATAAATCAAGCTTATGGGCTCCAAGATCTATTCACAGCTTTTCCTGTGTCAGAAGCAAAGTGGACTGACAAATGCAATACACTACCTGAAAAAAAGAAAAAAAATTACAGCCAGAGTTTGTCTCCCCTCACCTCTGGAGTCTTCCTAGAGAGGAAAGAAAAAAGAGATTGAGGTTGCTACAAAGATTAAATAGATAACCAGGAAACTTGCACCTTACTTCTGGCCATTGCAGCAAAGGCTTATGTTTGTTACGCCAGTGGGTACAAACTTCTGCTGGCCGCTGCTGTGACCATGTCTGCAATGGAGAAGCTGACCCTTGACAGTTAGCTCAGAGGTAATTTTGGGTGAGTGGTCTCCCTCCACTTGTGGGGATCTGCTGCTGTGCAAGAAGGCAGTCYGGAATTAAGAACGAAAGATGCCTTTCTCCAGATTTTGCAGGCCTAGATCTTTTTCCGTAAACACACACACCCTGGCATGGTGACATGACAGGCCACTAAAGCAAATTTAAGACATCCAAGATCAGAGACATAATATGACAAAAAATTCCGTTTGCAGTTTCTCCTACCTGCAAGACAGAATAGAATAATCTGCTTAGAATAAAGCAGAAGCAACTGATCTGAAGCCAATTTTAATGTCATACTACAAAAACTCTTAATTTCAAAAACCAATAAGCTGCTTGTGAGTAATACCACTTTACCAAGTTGGCACAATGTATTTCTTTCATCCCTATTTTTGATACTTCCCACTGTAACTCCAAGTAAAATCAGGTGGAGCTCCTGTTTAAGCTGTTCTCACTCTCCAGAGAGTGGTTGTTTAGTCTAAAGGCCAGATGGGATCACATTACTGTACAGTGACTGTCTGTGTGCATGCATTTAGCTGATGAGAAATGTGAGATAATGTGTATTAGCCTGGCCTATAATGAAAGGATGTTTACATAAAGTTGTTTTTTTCACAGGCTAAGAGTGTGTACTCTGACATTTACAGTAGCTCAGCTTAGGCTCAGCAATTTCGCAGAAATGTTGACAATTAGCTTCTTTCATTCTTGTACTGTATCTCAGAAATAGCAACCGGGTTTGATCACTTATTAATGACCTGTGCAGGGTCCAGGTCGTTGCTATCCAGGCTCCCAGCATGGCCATTCTTATTAATAAAAGTACTGCCTTGATCATGAAAGTACTATTAAATTAAGCTACCAGGAACCAATGAAGAAGAACCCCCCGTTGTGCCAGCTGTTACGCAACCATGAAGTAAGAGCTGTTCCCTGCCTCCAAAGAGCTTCAAACTAAGTGAATAATGCAGAAATGGGATAGTAGAAGAGGGAGATCAGCAGAATGAAGTATTTTTCAGTTGGTTTGAAACTACAAGAAATAAAGCAACAGGAACAGAGAGCCAGAGAGGCAGAAGAGAAGGAATATTTGTGCAGAATAATGCAAGGTTGTGCCTGCTGCTAGTACAGCTGGAAAAATCAGAGATTGTKGCCTACGGAAGAGGAGTATCAAACAAAATACATAGGATATCCCCAAGGTCCAAAATAGCCTGTCAGAATAGCCTAACATCATACCCAGTCACTGCAGTATGTTAAATCACTCTTCCCCTCCTGGGGAAGGTCTATGTGCTCTTTTCCAGAGAGTCTCCACAGCTGAAGACCTGGGAACATGTTCAAAATGACTCTCATCTAGTATTTCAGAAGATTTTGTAAAAGCATGTGGTGGACAGTTAAAGTTCAGCTCAAGGACTGCCTCAGGGCAAGTTCAGTTGGAGAAGGAGAAGAGTTACACAAAAGCACTATCTGAGCAAAAGGTGGGTTTGGAGCAACCAATCCCATCAGCCCAAAAGAGGATGAGCATTTTCTCAGGTCCAGGAAATACTTAGAGGATGGTTTTGGTCCCAGAGTGCTCACTCACATGGTAATGATTTTGCTCTGTGCTGGTTTAATATTACAACAGGTGAGGTAAAAAATGTTTGTAGATCAGATTGATGATGTTCTCTTATAAATTCAATCAATAATGCATTCTTGAGAGCTTTGTAAATATCAACTATTTGTGTCTTACCTTGCCTCAGGAGACATTTCTTCAGCTTTATTGAGTCTGGATTCATGACCCTTGCTAGCTTCAAATGCATAGGGTTTGGGTTTGGGGGTTTTTTTGCTTTACATATTGGACTCAACTGAAAAACCTGATACTGATGGTCTTAGAGGGAGGAGGGAGATCTTCTTCTAGAATGATTTGCATCAGAACATTTTCAGTTGCTTGGAGATTTTAATTTGGCAAATGAAGGAAGAAACCCTCCTTTCCTGCTAGACTCTAGCCACTGGGATTCTCACTCCCTTTTTTTTTTCTAAAAGAATCCTTGTGCCTTGTTAAAACAAATACAGAAGGAAAAAAAAGCACATTTTTTTTCCTCTGTGGCCTACACTAGGACAGAATTCCTATCCCCACCATGTAGGTTTAGGGGTTTCTTTTTTAGCACCATTTCACACAGACAGATGTGAACCTTCCTGCGCAGCATAATGATCTACAGTCTGGAAAAGAATGACAGGAAAAGAATTTATCCTGGGGGTCAGAGTTTGCAAATGCCTCCCTATGCATATGTACCTATGCAAGGCTCACAAGGCAGACAATTTCTGACTGCTTTCGGCCTGGGCCCTCAGTACRCTCAGGTAACCCACGGAGGAGAAAGCGTGCTATGTCCCTCCCCCCCTTGGGATGCTACAGGGTTGCAGCCAACAAGCAAATATTTTCATGCCATATTTCTCACGTCTGCGTTGCATCCAGCACGGAGTGCTCTAATGGTTTAGCTCATTAAATACAACTGGACGCCTCTGTCAGGCTGCATGCAGACAGCAGCCACTGCCTGCTGGGAGAGCTGTCTGGAGAAGAGCTACGCCAGCTGAGACAACGGTCTGATTTCATCTCTGAAGCCAGTGCCCAAGTGGCCTATGTAAATAATAAATGTGGGTGCCTGTTTCTGCCCGGGCTGAGGATTGCTGCCTGTTTTTCCTTCTTGCTGTCTCCAGTTCAGCATTCATGGAAACTGCATTTCCACCCTCCTGAAGGCCTCTCCACAGCCAGGTAAGGGGATCAGGTGAAAGACAGCCTTGCAGAAGACGCTGGCAGCTGGCAAAGCGCAGATGACTGCTCTGTGTGACGGCGTTGTAGGGAGGATAAAGGCTATCCAATTTAATTGAAACTGAGCAGAAGAAACCTATCTGCTCATGCTAGAAAACCCAGTTAACACTACCTTGCCTGAAAAAAGACTGCAGAGTACAGTCATTAATGATCACTCATCAAACATTGGTCATGGGATATGACCCACGCAAAAAAGAAGCACTTTCTGCTTCTGTTCAGAGGTGTGTTTGGCTTCCACATTCACCAAGAGTTGCCAAAGGATCTTCTGCCCAGAAAAGCTGGGTTTAATTTCCTCAGAAAGCCTGGTCAGCACTCCCAGTTTTCATTAACTGACAGCCAATCATCAGTCATTTCAGCAAAATCAGTGTGAACTGTGCTGGGAGTTCAAAAGTCCCTGATTAAAGTGGTGGCTGATTGTGGAAAAGCCAAGATTACTGAGTGGAAATTAGACACAACTTTCCATTGACTGCCAGCTAAGAAAGCTTGCGATTCTCCTCTGAACTGCAGCAATACCCTGTATGAATAGCAGATTTGGGCAGACAAGGCTTAACTTCACACCTTCATTTGAACAATATTAACCTTTGCCAGCTGTACAGGAAGTAGCCACACATGCCATAATGATGTGTAACTACATCATCATCATCATTACAAAAAAAAAGGAAAGAAAGGAACTGACTGACTTTTAATCAGAAGTGCCTCACTGACAGAAGAAATGACATTCAGCAGAAGAAACATTTTTTGTTTCTGATAAGTTTCAATTTTTCACTGAAAACAAACAAACAAACAAAAACAAAGTTTCAAGGTTTGGGGGCTGAAAAATCCCTCAAATTACCTTCATAACCTTCTTGTATGAATTTTTTCAAGCAAAGAAAAATTACTTCCTTATTGATTTCTTTCTCATTGGTTTTATCAGAATTGGAAGTTAAAAATGTAAGCATAATATGAAATAACCATAGCAGTGTCTACGTGTGTCTAAGGGAACAAGTAAAATGATAAAAACAGATTCAGTATTTTTTTTATGTGATGCAACCTAGAATTTTTAGAACTGCCAGAAAACATGTCTATTTGCCAAAGAAATGGCCAGTGCACTAGAATTACATCCACATACGTGGCTAAGTTATGGAGATTTTTTTTGTAAACTGCAGTGATGCAATTATGTACATTGTGTAATAAAATGGATATTGCACAGAAAAGCATCACACAAAACAACAGGTTTCTCACTAAGATCATATACAATCTGAAACAAGTTCTGTTTTAAAAATGGACTCTCGAACCAAAAGTGCACATCTAAACAGGTCTGACTTTCAGAATTGTACAGGCCCACTATGCTAGAGACTTCCACTGCACCATCCAGCACTGGTGCCAAATTAGGTAGGTAAACTACATTACAGCACAGCCCAAGCAACCAGACAGCCCTGAGTGCCCTCATGGCAGTGAAGGAGAAGTGAGCTGCCAACAGTATGTTATGAGAGGATGATGGAGACCGCAAGATGTGATGACTAATTTAAAGTTTCTACCTTCTTAGGCATTAAATCTGCATTCAGAGAAAACTGACAGACCTGATTTTGTAGGAAGAACAGGGTTCAGTAAGTCTTCATATCCCAAGACCACCCGGACTTGAAATCAACAAGAAAATACCATATCTCCCAAGGAACATGGCTTGACAGCTCCTGCTAATTGCTGCAGTTGTGGGGCTACCACAGCACTAGGTACTGTGGTAACTAAAACTTCCAGACCGAGAGGTGTACTTCTGGGGTCTGAAGACACAGTGAGTGAGCAAGCAAGCCTCAGCACAGGCAGATATAAACCCTGTTCTCAAAGTAGCCTCTTGGAAAATGTGACACTCCCCATGTTTCAGCCTCTGCCCTGGTCAGAGCTTGTTTTTGTGCAGTGGTGAGCTACCACCAGCTGTTCCTGGAAATCACTACCAGCTCCTCCACAGGCTGCTCGCTCCAGGGCAGAGCAGGAGGCAGCAGCAGCACTGAGCACCAACCTCTCGGCTGCTCTGAAGCCACTGTGACGCTGCAGTGCCAGGAGGAGTGCAGGACCTTGAGGGAGACTGAAACGCCAGGGAGACAAGTCGTTGCCACTATGGAGACAAAGCCTGCGGAGATATGAGCATCCCCCCAAAAGAGTCTGGTGACAGTYACTACTTGGATCATGTCACAGGTTACAGGAGGCAGTAAAAATTACTGAGGGCAACTGCTGTCATTGCTCAATCAAATTAGAGCACTTGACTTTGAAGGTGAACATAAGCTTTAACTAAATGCAAAGTGCATTCATCTTAAGAGTTCTGCAATCCAGCCATGATAACAACGAAAGCCACAGCTTATGCAAACATATGACATTTTTATCCTCTTTCTTCTCCCGAGGATATGATGCAACACCCAGCTTAAGTCTTATGGTCATCAAACTAATGGATCTGGAGCAGAGCTGTCTTTAGCGCAAGTTTTCTTGCCCAAAACACAACCAAAACTTCACAGGCTACTTGGCTGTTGAAGATCAGAGACTCTCCTTCTAATGCTAATTGACTATCAAGTCTCAGCTTCTGATAACTCCACCTTTACCTCTGGCCCTTCCAGCTCAGCCCTGCTATTTCAACCTGTCTTACTTTCCTTTTCCTCCTTAGGCACCAAGCTCACTCAACCCTCTCTTCAAACTCCTTCAGCTCACTTCCTGCTGCTGATTCCCTTCGAGAAGTATCAGACACTGCTATCTCATGTCTCTTTGCAGTTACAGAATAAAATCTTGATACTCTAAAATATAGAACAAATATAGAAAAACAGAACATTACTGACCCATAAACTCAGCAGCAACACAATATGGTAATCYGGAGTGGCAGGGGATTGGATCCTAMTGTCACTGGTGTTGTGTACAGCAGGGTGAAACCCACTGCYATGAAAGTGTCAGGGATCTGGAGTAAATAAAATGGAAATCAGATTGTCCTTTATGCTCTGAAGAGCAAGTGCTCTTTTTCCTATCTCTTGAGTTCCCTTCCATCCCATTTCCACCAGGCAAGCTGAAGGAAAGAGAAGGTTGAAYGCGCTTGCCTTACTCTGGCCAGGACACAATTTATCCCTCCAGATCAGATCCTCTAGCTGACAGGAGGAATTCAGGAAATCACTGAACTAAACTACTTATATAGGTGGAATATTATAGATGGGCATATACATACCTACAGGGGTGTATGTATGCATCCATGTGCTTGTGCAGGTTTAAGACCTCAAGATGCCTTTTAACCGTGTTTAGTGTGAGCCACCAAATGCCAGGTGATATTGTTCTTCTGAATCCAAAGCTTAAAACAGCTTTTATGGGTTATGTTGGTGTAAATGGTACACAGTGCAAACAAGGCAGTCCATCAGCAGTGCAAGGGCATGTTTCCAAACTAAGGTGTTCATCCTCCCCTCCCTTCTCTCAGAGTTCAAGCCTCTGCCAGCCTGTCATAAACTCAGCATATGCTGCAACTTTCCACGAGAAACATCTCCAGCGAAGCACAGCCTCCAACAGCTCTGTTGTTTCTGTCCTTGGTGATGGCCCCGAGCAAGAGCTTTTAAACAAGTGAAATGCAGTTCAGCACACAATGCAAGCTGGCGTCATTGTGGTTCTGTCTTTGTTTCTGGCAGAAGCTAATCCAACACAAATGTGATGCATTCTAAAGGAGCATAATGAAAATGTGTAAAGTCTGCTTAGACAATACAGTTGTTCTTGAATCAGAGAAAGAACAGTCATTAAAATCATTGTGACAGAAGCCAGCAAATACATTCCTGATGGTTTAAATGCAAAACGCAAGCCACCGAGGGCAAGCACTTTCTTGAAATGAACCGGATGAGATTTGTGGTCACGAAATTAGAAAATTAGCTACCACCCTGTGGACTTGGAAGCCATGGATTAGACACTCTTCCAAAATAGAATTGCAAATTGTGACCATTTTAGTAGTGAAATGTTTGATTTACTTTAGTATTTTTTTTTTCTAAGTAGATTGTGCTGTCCACAGCTACRAGCCTTCCATTGTTACCAGGTTTAATACATGACATTTTTAGTTTTCCTTTTGGCTTCTCATCACAGAAGATCTAAACTCTATTTATATTCCAAGTCACTGCAGATTAAATAAAGGTGCAGTTTAAAAAAATCACTTAGTTAAACTAGTGCAAGTACTCCCATACAGACATTATGAAATGGATGTTAAGCTTCTTTAAATCCACGTAGGTTCAAAATGAGCATAAACCTTGGTTTACATTGAATTCAGAGCACGCACTTTCTTAAGCAGTCCCAAGTTACATTAGAGCTGTGTTGAACAGACAAGGTCCAAACCTGAAAGCATGGCCTTTAGCTTTTGATGGGAAGATGTTTGGTGGGGTCATGCATCTCGCTAAGTAATGGTCAGCAGTGGTAGTGAAAGCTACCCTTGCTGCTCCTGGTGGGTTTGTTCTGGAGGACATGTCAAGCTACAAGATGAATACTTGGTAGCAGAGAAGTGAATTGATACCAACCCCTTCAGTAGAAACTTGACTATGCCCAGACAGGTGCGCCCCAAGTTGTGCTAAATGTGATATCCTACATAAGCGCATTATATCTGCAGCCAAGCTGGGAGCTGGGTCAATGCAGCTGCATCAGCTAATCATAAAAATAATGCTTCTTGCAGTTTGCATATTTTACAGGAGTAGGGGGCTGCTTTTGAGGAGCTCATGGAAAACGTGCAGCTGGAAGAAAATGCCTGCATTTTGTTTCARAGATACCTTTTTGTTCTGGGTTTGCTCTATGCCGACCACTCGAAGGGCCAAATCCATGAACAGGGCTCCCCACTCTGTGAGAGGCAGTACAACAAACTGTGAGTCAAACTACTCCTTTTGCATAACAGGCCATGGCTTCCTCCAGCTTTGTAACTTCTGCATTTCAGCCGTATTTCATGATGTCAGGCAAATAAGCATGGGCAGGCAGTTGCGTCTGTTCTTCAGTCCTGTTGATTGCCATGGAACGAAGACTCAGACACAGAGATGTCCCAGCTGTGGCACCTCTTTCAAATGGTTTCTAGGAGAAAAACACTGCTCATGCCCCCCTAAAATGCTCTGCTCAAGATGAAATTCCTCACATCAGGATTGCCTTGCTAAGCAAAGGCAAACGCCTTTGTTTTGCATTTTGACAAGCACCTACACCAAGGAATGCAAATATGTTTTTGATCACAAGATTTGAGTGCTGATGTTCAGGTCTGACAGTGTTAGATTCTTCGGGATTTTTAGTTGCTCTATTAGGGTAGTGATTTTCAACTTGTTTTCAATTTCCAAAACCTTCAAGTTTTCTGACAGAGGCAAGGACCCATCTGTGGCAAATGAAAACCTGTTAGCAACAGGTTTCCTTTGCTGGATTGTCTCCTCTCAGCATAGCAGGCTGAGAACCGTCACCCCAGCGTAGGCTGATATAGAAACCACATTCTGAAATTTACCGGCAAAKGCGACAGTCAAAGTCTAAAAGCGAAACTCTCCAAACACACAAAGCTTAAGAGAGTTCAGTGTGGAGGGAGGCTGGGATCAAAACCAAAAGCTCACACAGCTGAAAGCAAAATCCAGATAAGGCTTTCACTGGGCTGAAAGCAATAAAAGAAAAAGTTCACTGCTGCTATCACGGTTTGTTTATACTTTGGTAGTTTCCCCCTCAGGTTTGTTCAGCCTGCGTGCAGCTCTCCTGGGTGAGCGGTTGCTAGAGGAATGACCATTCTTTACTCCTTTGCAGTATCACCAGTAACATAATCCAGCCACAGTCACTGGAAAACAGAAGTCACGGCCTAAACCATGTGGGAGTTGAAAAACACAAGAAAAGGCACTATGGCTCAGACCCTCTGAACCAGCTGGTGGCCACCTACCTGCACATGGGCTTGGAGGTTCGGTCACAGGCCACTCATCAGCAAAGTGCCAAGAGACGCTTGCAACCACTACTGAATTAAACTTGGTAGCAGTTCAGTTCCTCTCACGGGTGTACCAACCCCAAGCATCCCGATGGGAAAAATTAAGTAGCAAGAAGAGGTAGTGACCAGCCCCACAAGACGTTAGTGTCCCAGCCTGAGAGGGAATCTGGGTCACCGATGCCGCAGATCAGGACCCTAAACCCCAGACTGGACATCCATTCTCCATCATCACACCAAAGCCAGCAGCTGCGATTCCTCCTGTGGCTGTATTTATAGCACAGCCTGGGAGTCAGGAGGAGTCAGCATAATCAGGAGGACAGCGAGGGCAGGAGTCTCTGCTGCCTTGCACCTTGTACATCGCTCRGCATCACTGCAAAGCAAGTGAAGCACCCAGCAAATTAGGCTGACAGAGTTTTACACCTGCTTTTTACTGAGGGGGACAGCTCAAAACATAGAACAGCATAGCTGATGATTAGGCTTTTTTGGTTTTTAGATGAGGCCAGGGGTAACTTTCAGTGTAAGCCACAAAATCAACAGCTTTGGACTAGAGAGTCTATACTTCCCTGAAACTACCTGGCGAAACCTTCRTTTTCAATAAAAATCTATATACCAGGTCATCTCTGAAGCTGTAAACAAGCTTAGAGCCTGCCTTTTTGCGCAAGCTTTCCTTCTCCATTTTCAGATACCTGCTGCTTCGTATACACAGTCATCTCCAAGTTTCAGGTTCAGTTACCACAGCACTGCATCCACCTCATCTTAAAATTGCCCATATAGGCTATGTAAGCCCAGTCACCTGCTTGGCAGGATCTTCAGCTAAAAAGCAGTGAATTAAATGCAGTGCAGACAGCCAAGGCGGGCGGGCTGGAATCCTGCTATCCCCACCSTCACGTCCAGCCCTGTTTGCTCGGTTTCTCAACTAAACCAACCTCATGCTGTCTTCACTTCAGAGCGCATGCTCTTCTGTCTCCCCATTCCCCACAATTCAACCAAATTTCACAGAGAAGCAGAGGTGTCAAGGACATTAATTTCCTGTAAGTTTTGTGGGATGGGCAGCCAGAAAGTGAACCCACACGACTTGTGCAACAGCATGAACTCCACCTTCAGAGAAAAGAGGCCTGCAAAGTGCCAGGCTGCAGGGGACCAGGAGCTGGCAAATCCACTGCTCACAGACCTACCTAGTAATTCATGTACTGCCTGTATCCTGGAAAGTGGTAGCCTAAGAGAATTTAAATTTAAATGAAGACTTTTGATAATTCCTGTTAATATTGCTGTAAATKGGCAGACACTAACAAAAATGGTTGTGAAAGTTTTATATAGAAAAGATGTATATACTGTAACCAGTTGGTGATGCATTGCAAGAGAGACTCATACAAGTCACACAAGCGGGGACCTCCAAGGCAGCAGAGGCCCTGAAAGCAYGGATGATATCGGAAACCCAGCTCTATGCACACAGTCAATTTCCAACATATTGTTGCGCGACAGCTGAACAAATCTGCCTCTAGCTGATAGCACAGGTGGACTACCTTTTACGTGTATATGAGACTACAATGAATACAACTGTGTGCACAGGCATTGCTGCTTTAGGACGTAGCATGCAGAACCAATTGCTCTGGATCCAGCAATGCCACACGGAATAGGTACTATTTTCAGTAAATGTCCTTTTAATGTTTGTGTTTGGCCAGGTGTCTTGTTCTTGAGGCTTGGTGGTTATCTGAACACAACACCAAAGTCCGCAGGGCACCGTATGAACCCCAGGGAGGCGGCAGTCTCCRTTTGTATAGCGTAATCCTTCAGCCAGCTTTCCAGAAGGGCCTGTTTCAATATGCCCGTGGTTCCCCTAGGAAAACCACAACACTGGCCTGAACCTCCCACCCCAACACCAAAGAAAACTAAGCACAATTTCTGCCGGTTCCCTGATGTGGCAAGCCTTCCCCATGCGGACGCTCCGCGGCAGCAGGGCTTCCCGGGCCCACGCTGCCCRAGGTGGTGTGCAAACACAACGAAAGGCAGTTCTGCCCCCGGGCATGGCTGAGATGGGCTTTTCTCTCCAGCGGAGTCAGTGCCTACCATGCTTAAGGCATTTTTCAACATTTTGCATCCTACTGGGTGCTGGGACCCTACATCTCTTGGAAAATCTGAGCCTAAAAGATGGTGCTGGGAATCTGGAAGAGTCAGAGGTCAAACCCATGGTCCCAAAGCTCAGCCTGGCCAATGGCCGCAACTAGAAGTTGTTGCGCAAAGGGAAGACTGTGCTCTTCCTGGGTGACACACAGGGAACCGGTTAATCACGGCACCCATTAAAGCTAAAGCGCAGGTCCCCGGACTGTCACGAACCGTTGTCCGCAGACAGCAGTCTTCATCGCTGAGAGGAGGAGGTGCTGGTGTTACTTAAAGCGTACATGAGAGAAGGTTTGGTTTTTCACCTCTCCAAACTCTTCCTTGCAGCCTGATGGAATGCAGGTAAAAGTGAACTGCCAGCACAGAGACAAATGTGCATTTTGTGCCCTTGCGGCCAGCTCTTCAACGCAAATAACCTCCACTATGTATACACATTATGCGAGGTCCTGGAGTTCTCTCAGGACCTCCAGACACCACCGCAGCACAAGTAATAACACAGGTAAAGCTCCTTTCCAAGCCCAGCTGTTTGGGCTCGGTGCGGGAAAAGGAAATGTTGAAGAGAAGGAGGGAAAGAAGAAACGCCCTCTCTTAACGGTGTCAGCCACTGGAGCCTGCTCTACGATTGCCTGCTCTCTGCTCAGGCCGTCTTCAGCCCAGGGGGCCGTGAGGACCCGCACACACAGCTCGCGGGCGCTCACAGCAGAGCCCCGCTTCAGCCAGGATCCGGGGGTCAGCACCTCAAAACCCAAACTGGAAAACGGCACGTTTCCTTGAGTGCAGAGACGGAAAGGGGAAAGCCAGGGGAGAGTGAGGAGACACAGYGAATGAGGTGCAACGAAAGGCAGCACAGAGGAACAAATGTGCAAAATGGAAAATGTGCTTGTGGGTGTGAGAGACAGAGTGAAACAGGGAGCTGGAGATGAGCAGTGAGGAGGGGAAGAGAGAAGGAGTGAAAATGAGCATTTGCGGTTGTGACAAAACATTGGCAGGCGACAGTAAGCATATAAAACAGTCTGCAGGACAGAGCAAACGTGTCTGGGCGCAGGGCACACAGAGGGGTGAGTGGGAAGCTGAAGACGCGGCTGACCACAAACTGCTGGTCAGCAAAAACAGTGCGGTACGTACTAGGGTTAAACATGCTACCATTAGTCAGTAGCAGTATCCTGCACCTTGCCTTGCGCAAAGGGCTAACAACATGCTTTCATATTACATTTCGTGCTGTAACTCACTCTGTTATGTTTATTACATGCCTAAGTTTCTGCAGGATTTCCATAACATGTATCGCCCCAGGGCAAAATAAACACRTGCCCCATTCTGCTGTGTGTCGGGCAGTGCTTTGTGGGGAATAAATCATCTCTGAGCTCTTCCGTATCCACGGAAGAGGAAGCCCACCTGTGAAGATCGAGAAGAGCAGAAGAAGGAAGAGGAGAGGGCACGTACCGAGGTGGACGTCAGCACTCAGTGAGTGGTATATTCAAATAAACACACGGTAGCTGCGTGACCTACTCCAGGGAAACCAGGGCCAGCTCTAGACTTGTATTTCCTCCCCTCCTGCTGCAGCTTACCAGAGGCAGAAACACCGTTTGTGCTGAAGGAGGACAGAGGAGCTTTTCCTGGGTTCCCCGATACAGAACTTCTTTCTTTCGGAAATGGGTGGCAGAAGTAAAGCACTGCGCC
Source organism: Apteryx rowi (assembly GCF_003343035.1). Lineage (NCBI taxonomy): Eukaryota > Metazoa > Chordata > Aves > Apterygiformes > Apterygidae > Apteryx > Apteryx rowi. Next base: position 1,015,208 of record NW_020448108.1, on the reverse strand, counting down.
CTCCCACACCCCGTCATGGGCAGCCCGCTGTGCTGGGCCGGCGGGCGCGGGAACGGGTCGGTGCCGCGTCCTGTGGTGGGGCAGGCTGCCCAGCCAGCTGCTCACTGGCCGCCGTCACCCCGGCTCCCTCCACCCRCCCCAGCCTTGCGGGCAAGAGGGAAGGCAAAGCCCACCAAACCTTTACCCTTTCCTCCGCTGAGCTGGTGGGACGCTTTGCAGTCGGCAGCGAGGAAGCGCGGGGAGAGGAGGGGAGCAAGGTAACCCTGAGCGGGCATGGCTTGCCGTCGTACACCAGCTATTTGCCTGCGCAGTCATTTGGGCTCCTGCGTGCAAGCACATATGTGCGCTGACGTGGGCAAATACATACCTTCACAGTGCTTTCTGGGGTAAATTCAACACTGAGCTGCTGAGCCTCCACTTGAAATTGGTGCTAATCTCTTGAGGGGAAAAAGTCAAGAGAGCTGAGCAAAAATCTGAGCAGCTGCTTACTGTAGGGACTGCTCATTCAGATACTGGTGCATTCGGAAGAGATGAATGTCTTTTTAGAGATATATTTTACATGTATAGTGCTTTATGTGTGCTTTATATGTAATAAAGATAGATTGATAAACACACACATATATGCACACATGCACRCACACACTTAGCTTTACATAAAGATAGAAAGTAAATTCTCATCCAGAGTTTTAACTTATTAGGTTAAACCTATTAAACTTTTGGATCTGAAATGATCTTAAAATTCAGACTAAAGGTTATAACACAGGAAAGAAAAAGAAAGGAAAAATTTAAAAAATCAGAAAAAATGGTAAGAATGGCAAGAGCAGGCATCACCAGGTAGAAACTGGAATGTATTTCTCAGCCTGTCAAGCTGGAGTCCCACTCTTAGTAACAGAAACCAAGGATGAGTGCTTTGAAACCCCATTTCTTTTCCGTCAGCTCATTCTGACTCAATAATTCTGAAACCACGCTGGACACATGCAAGGACCAATCTCTCAAAGCTGTGCCAGGCCACAACCAGCTGTGTGATTTGTAATTCTCCGCAGATCCTGGTATTTCTACTGAAAAATTGTGACTGGAGCTGTAAAATGGCAGCATGGACCCCCAATAGATGCAAAATGCAAAGAAGCAATTCAGAGAGAAAAATGTATATATCCTATTTACCTTCTTCTATCGCGTGCAATATGCATCCCTGCATCCTAGGTTTCCCTGTACAATGACATATAATTAATACAGCGTAGACAGCTGTATAGCAGTGTTTCATCCAGAAAACCCCCTGTGTCATAGTGTTTAACAGGCGACACCCAGGACAGGAAGTCTGGAAGTCAGAAGGAAAAGGAAAAGGTCTCTGAAGCCTGGATTTGGGGGTTGCTACCCAGCTCTTCCTGGTCCTCAGGAGAAGGTGGTCCCACGCTGGCCCATACTGAGGCTCCCTCGCCCAGCTTTGAACCACCGGCAAGAGCCACTATGCTCTGCATCTCTTGTGTCCTTGGCTTCAGCCGTCTTCATAGCAGCCGTGAGGTGGATTTCTATTTGTGTTTCTGGAGTTGCAATTTTCTCCACTTTGTTAAAGCTAAATTTTGACTACATGTGACTACCTCTTTCTAGTGATGCTTTTTTAACTCTGTAAGGCCAGGAAATTATCCTAACTGCTTTGCACTTACATGGACTTTACAAGGGAGGTGGCAGGAATAGGGAACTTCTAGGCTGCTGGAAAAACAGCAACTTTACCAACTCTTCTACAAAACAAGTACACCTTTGTTTTTCTTTTTAAGTGAAATCATTACTCTCTCCAGTGAATTATATGGGTGCTCATTACTTCACAGGAAGAGATCCTGGGAAGAAGAACCACAAGGAGGGTGAGGTATTTCCTCTTTTGAAAGCCAGCAAAACTCCAGCTGTGCTTTGACATACAGGTAAAAATACAAATAGTGTATTTTCAGATGAGGCCATCTCAAGGCACCAACTTGATGACAGTTTGCAACACAAAACTGCACCATCTACAAATAGCTTTTCCATAGCCATCATATGCAATCAAAATATAATGCATGGAAGGAAAACAACTGTACAGTTTGCAAAGCTGTACCAATGCAGGAAAGGGCAGGCAGACCCTCATACAGCTGGTCAGGTACAGGAGAGACCTTCCCGAAGACTGAAACCAACTTCTACGATGTCTGAGATAGCCTGACTTCTGCCTGTGTAAACTGATCTTGTCCAGGGCAAGGTGTCAAAAGAAAAAGACTCTCCATCCCCATTTGCAACACAAAAGAAAGGGGCAGTTTTCTACATGACTGATACAATAGCTAAGTTAGTCATTGGCCATGACTAGCTATAGTCCAGAGAGATGGGAGCAAGAAAACTGGATAACCTGCTTGCAGAGCTTCCAAATTTTCCTGGTATTAAGTGCTGAACTGAATCCCCAGCATGTCCACCATGAGGTATTTTGGTCTGACCCAGAGATTTCTTCAAGACATTTTTTATGAAATACCCCCTGCCAGATGAGATTGTCAAATGTTGCTGCACATGCAAGCGATCCCTTTTGGGCTGCAATCCGAAGGTTTTTGCCAGGTCTGAGTTCATCAGGAAGTAACAGGATTCTGCAGATTTTTGTGCCTTTGACCTTTCTTTGAAACAAATTCCTTGCAAGATTATCTCAGCTTGGGAAATCATGCTGCAAGTAGCATCAACACCTGGATATCCCAAATACTTTCATCTCTTACACAATGCTGTGTTTTTTTTGGTCTGTCAGCTCTGCCTTGCCATACTAGAGGACTGAAGTAGGACAAGGCTGAGAACTGTTTCATGATGAAAGACACTAAAGGCAAAGACTTACAGGCTGCTCCTTTCTCTGGCGGACAATGTTGTTGCTTTTCTTTCATGGCATTTCTATTCCTTTTTACTCTATTTGGAAGCCCAAATGAGTCAATGCTGGCAGAGAACTGGCACTTCAGCCAGAGAAGGCAAGGACCAGCCATGGACTTTCGGCAGTTTAGAGCATCTAGGCCCACAGAAAAAACRTGCTGCTTTCTACTTCAAGAGATCTATTTTGCTTTCTACTGAAGCCTCAGATCTGAGCTGCCCCCATCTCTCGGGCATTTGAAACGGTGAGGAGCTGAGCTTGGCAATTTGCGTTTGTGTACAGAGAAAACATGAGAGAAGCTTTGTGCTGGTAGAGAACCTACAGAAAGATCCCATCTCTAGCTATGCTGATTTGAGGTAACCGGCTATTGGCTCGTTTATCCTGGCCGGCTGTCATGAGGCTTGGCAAATGTGTTACCGGGTGTTCCTGTCCCTCTCTGCTAGCGTCTGGAAGGTAATTTCAGTGACGGGTTAGCAGCCCGCCTTCCCACCTACTGAAAGGCTGCACCACAGCACTGCTCATGGGGTGGTATTGAGCCAGCAAGCAGAGCTGGCTGTGGGACACTTCTCACATGCACATGTGTTTGCTGGGCTTTGATTCTTTTTTGGTAATTAACTTTCACTGCAAGAGGTTGCCCTCCAGACACCTGCTCCATGCAGGTGTAGCGTGACTAGCTAACTTCCTGGCTGGGGTCAACGTGGCTGCTGTCTCTCTTAGTGCTGATAACATCCTTTTTCCTCTGGCATTTTCATACAGTTTCCATATTCCAAAATGCACTTCTGTAATGCCCAAGAAGTCTCACAAACTGATCGGCAGCTCTGTGGAGGTGTGAACCTCCTCTCCAGCTGTGGGGATTAGTGCCAGTTCTCGGCACTTTCCTGGAAATGTGCAGAGTTTGGAGGAACCGGACTTGAACAAAACAGCTGAGCTATGTGGCAGCGGGTTGGAGTAACTCTTCTGAGCACTGGTATTTCTTATCCAGGCTGTGAGGAAGGGGTGCGTAACACGTATGCCACAACAGGAACTGGGCAGAGAACATAAAATATTGCTGAAGTGCTTCCCCTAAGTGGCAATGTTGCCAGGTCTTGCATTACTAGCACAAACCTCACTCTCTCCAGTATGTCTCCAAGAGCAAGAGCATAATTTTCTGGAAACAGCATTACCTCCTTCCTTTTTTTAAAGGAAGACGCTCCAGCGTCGCTTGCTGTGAGAGGGGTCGCTTGGCTGCCCTGCCCGGCCTCCCTGAGGAGGCTCCCGAGGGACGGAGCCGGGCAGGAGCGCTTGGGCAGGGCTAGCTGGCAACAGTCCCTGGCTCCTTCCTCTGCACCTCTCCCGGTCACGYGGGCAGGCTGCCCGTTGGCCGAGGCCGCTGCTTCCCCCCCAGCGCCTGGCTCCGACTTCCCCGTGCAGCCCACCCCGTATGGCCCCACCGCTAGCAGGCGGCCGCCTGCGGCTGTCGCCCAGCTGTCGCAGCACGACGTGCAATTTGCTGCATGTGGGATGCCGTCATCTCGGCTCACTCACAAGTAGGCCGTACAATTGCACCATCGCTAAGAAAAGGGGTTATTTCCTCAGCAGAGGCCTGGTGCCAGCTCTCAGCCAAGTCTGCGCACAGGCAGCAATGGGAATTGTAATCGTGGCCATCGTTCCTCCTTGCTTTGAAATCGTGCGGGATGAATAACTTAAAGTAACAAAAAAAATCCTCACACCTGTCACTGGCTCAGTCTACCCTCACTGCTGACAGATTTGCACAGCCTGTCCCTGTGATTTCTAATCCCATGCGCAGTTTCCAGGTTRCACAAAGGCTTACTTTATAATTAAAAGGTCAAAGCCACACACCTTAAGGAATGACTATTCGCCTCGGACTGCTGAAACCCTGCATCTCSCCATTAGATCAGCAACTCCCCGGATCATCACCACCTCGCTGGGAACAACTTCCCCCGTATCCCACAGGGTACACTTCGTCTGATTCAGCTTTCACCCAGCCAAACCCAGCTCGAAATCCAACGATGGGGTTGTGCTCTTGGCAGAGCAGTAAAAGGGCTGGCGGTGAACACCCGAGCGCGGAGGAGGAGCCCGGGCTTGCAGCGCTATCACACGCGCGGACTGTCATCAGCGTGCCCCTGCTAAGGGCAAAGGCCCCCTTGGCTGTCCACCTCCGTGCAAGCTCRCTGCAGGGGCGGCCTGAGCTGCCACCAGGCAGGAGAGCCTGACCAACGGAGACGGTTTACGCCCAGCCTCTACCCACCCCGGAGGAAAAGCCCTTCTCTCACTGTTACCTGGTGCCTGCCTCGCAGGAGACCTACCGGTCTTCATAAAGATGATTTGACAATTCGGTATCCACGGGCAAGCTTAAAATGCAAAGAAACGCCTTGCTGCCAAAGCGACTCGTAGCTGGGGGTTGCCTGGACAAGTCCACATGCAGTGTTGCAAGAACGGACTTTCAGAAAGCCTTCCCAGCTCAAATAGCTGTTCAGCTGTCAAAGAAACAGTGCAAGAAAAGGGCAAGGAAGCAACACTATCCACAAAGCTCATCAAAGTACCGAAGCTAATTCAAAATACCTTTGTGTGGATTACCAGCAAATACCCAAAATAAAGACAGTCTAGATGAAAAGCAGCACAGAATATGGTACTGGCCAAAAAATTTCAGTTCCGGTTTGTCCCTCCCAGGTCTATGCAGTCCTGTGAGATTTATAATAGCGAGTTATACCACACAGGTCGTGGGGATGCGCAGCTGAGACTTTGGGTCCTCGTGATATTTCCTCACTGGGACGTACACGTCCATGAGGCTGAAAGGTCTTGAGTCTGGTCTCAGCTTTTACACAGTGCCATCATCTTCTCAGGCACATGGCGAGTACAAGAGTGTGGTTTTCATGCCACCCCTTATCCCAGGGATGAGCGCAGTGCAGCAGAGGTATGCAGACCTCTATTCACCACATTTATTTCCAAGGAAGGAAAAGTTCATCCTCTCCTATAACGATGCCCAGAGGTTTAGTCCGACTTCACCAGCATACCTTCCATGTATAGTCTTGGTGGAAGGGCAGCCACAAATTTTTGTCCTCCTTCCTGGCCAGGCAATGTGGCTGAAACAGCAAATCCAAGGGACGTGCAACGTGACCTAATCTGAAGATGTCACTGCAAAAACAGAGACCTATGGAAATTCCATGCTAGTCTCAATAAAGGCATTTGTTAGAAAACAGCAATTTTAGCAAAAAAGACTGACTCCAAATAATACACTGGAAAATATCTGTATAACCATTCAAAAGTGACACAGGGAGGGCATGCCCACTGCCTCATGTGTTATTATGTTAGTCGCATCAGTTCAAAGAAGGTAGAAGTTGCTAGCTTTCAAACCAGCAGCATTTTGCACTTTCCCCCTTTCTTTTGCATTGGAACAAGTGAAGACAATGAGGAATCCAGCTCCGTGATTTCTAGATAAATAATGAAGCTGCCCAGGAATAGGAGGTACCATCTTTTTTCTCCCTTTGAACAAGTTCAAGACTAAGATTGCAGTTTGCCTTTACTTCCGTAACATCTGGCACCCTTCAGAAAGAATACTATGTTTGAACAATAGGTGTTTATGGCAAGTAGGAATGTAAATACCTACAGTCAGTAGACAGGCAAGCACTCAAACTGCAAATCTTTTTGTTGACTTATATAGAAATTGTACATATTTAATAGAAAATAAAGGGGAAGAGATTTATAAACAGCACATTTTCTGTTTTTTATGTATATACACAAGCATGTGCACATACGAGCACACTTTATGTTTACTTAAAATTACATAACATACAACCTCCTAAAGACAAATGAGTGTTTTGTTAATACGTTGCACACAAATACAAAATACACATGGTGAATGTTGCTTAGCTAGTTTAAAGCTAAACCTAATTCAATATGCAGCTCAAATTTCAAAGACTGAATATATTTTATGACTACATTATATTTTTAATGATTATTTGTAAAACATCTAAATCACTTAGCCCAACGTCCACAAACCAACATGTGCACTGAAAGTTGGACTAAGTCCTTGAAGGCATTGCTGTCTGAGTCCACAGCAGCTTGAACTGATCTAGTCCCTGGCTGCTGCAGTTCCCCCCCTCCCACCAACCCTTCACTGAGCTCGTTGTTAAGGCAGCAAAAAAAAAAAAAAAAAAAAAGACAAAAAAAACCAACCCTGACTACTTCACCTACTTTAAAACTGGATTTAGTGTGCTGAAATGGCTTTACAAGGACTTTAGCAATCACCACAGTCAGGCCAAAGGAGGGGCATTTGGAAATTATCTAATCCTCAAAGCCTCTCCCGACTGCTCCTGTGTCTCAGAGCCATCAGGTACTTAAATTTTCACTGTTAATAGTCTATTTCATGCATGCCAGCAACTCCCACCATCTCATCAGACTCAGGAAGTCCTGCCTTGCACCTCAGCCAGTTTGAGGTCTTGCAGACGACACATCTAGTCACAGCCCATGCCAGCTGCATTCAGGGCAAACCTCACACAAAAGGAGCAAGAGATTTTTAGCTGCCTCTGCTACTGAAAATCATGTTCAGAAAAGAGCTGGAAGTGACTTTTTTAATATAATAGCTTGGTGGATGGAAAGTTAACCCTTGGTGTGGGAGACCTGGTTCAGATATCACTGCAGCCCAAGGAGATTCAATCCCCGTCCCAAATTTTCCTGAGGGAAGAGAAACCGCATTCTCTCCCATCTGAAACTGTGCCAGCAAAAAATTGAAGCTTTGACCTCACAGAGATGGAGCCTGGTCCTGAGGTCAGAGATCAGGGGATTTTGTTTGTAAACTAAACTAAAACAGAAGAGTTTCACACCTCAGGGACCATATGACAGGGGCTAGACACACAGAAACACTGCACCAGTTTTCTGAACACCAGAATAACAAGAAAAAAGCACAAGAAGGTTGACACCCAAACAGCAGCTGATATCTCCCCGATATTCCCTGACCTGTTTTCCCCACTGCTCTGAAACATTGCAAAAGGCATGTCAGGCAGCACGAGCTGGCTTGCACCCCACTGATAGGTGCTCTTTAATTGCCAGTCGCAGAACCCAGGCAAGAACTGCTTTTCCTTCGTGTGTTGGTAACACTTGCAGCAGACTCTTTCTCGGTATGAATCTTTCTCGGGTAAAACATCTCTGGGTTTTGGTTTCCAGCTGGCAGTGTCAGCACAGAGGAAAGAAGAGGCTGCCTCCCTCATACACGGCATCCCACTATGCAGGGGTCAAGTGCTGCTCTTCTGACTGTCGCCCTTGTTTTCATGGGCCCAGATTACAGAGCAAATTACATCAAATTGCTAAAACCAAGAAAACAGACAAATAATCATACATGGAGGGGACCTCCTTTAGGACACTGTTGCATTTTCACAAGCCTCTGGGGGCAAAGGGTCGCTGCGGGTGCCTCCACGTTTGTGTTTGAGTGAGCAACAGGCTCTTTTTTATATGCAAGTCTTCAGGAGGGTGCACTTAGTCAGGGCATGCATGGTTGGTTTCTGGGTGAGCCAGCACCTCCTGAAAGCAGAAGAGAAGAGCAAAGATGGGGAGAGCTGCCTCGGTCCCTGCACCAGACACGTGTAGGAGGACACACTGGAGACCAGTGCTCATTCCCATGACATGCCATTGGGCAGGGAGCAGTCCGTGACTGGGCTTGGCTGTAGCACTAACACAAAGGAGGGAAGAAATGGGAAGCAGCAGGGAATAGAGCAAGACCTAGAGGTAAGGGAAGGAGTAAGGTGATGACAGTGGGAAAGGTGGAAGCAAAAAGACTGGCAGAGAAATGGCAGGGAGAAGGAAAGCAGAGCAAAAAGGAAAGTTTGACTTGAAGGACAGTTTTTTGATTTCCTCTCCCAGAAAAGACTGCTTCTTTGCAAAATGCAATGAGCACAGACAGAATATGTGCCATCAGGCACACAGGGATACATCAGGGATATGCAAAACCCTTTTATTTCCTTTTTATTCCAGTTATTTCAGGAGTGAGTGATGGAGCCAGCAGCTACAGACAATGATTACAATGAGTAATATATTTGTATTGTTTCTTTTTTAGATCAAGGAGATAATTTGCTTTTGGTTCAGAGTAATAGAATACTTTTTCCCATTTACGCTGAGGCAAAATTCTTTGAGATTTGTAATCTGAATGCTTGGAAAGAGGTCTGAATGCTAATTTCTCCAGCTGAATGCACCTATTTGTTCATTAATACATAATGCAGACAGAACAGCTCATGAAGGTCTAGCAGCACAGACTGCCTACGTAACACTCCTGAAATGATTATATTCTTTGTTATTAGTCTGGATGCAACAGGAGAGCTGTATTAGGGCAGCTTAGTGATGTTCTGAGTACTTTCTGCTCTTTTCCTCTCCAACAGATGTTCAAAGTCCTCAAAATCTAACTCCATTCAGGTCTTCAAACAGTACACAATAGCCAAAAGCAAAGAAGCGTTTGAAATCTGAGTTGATATTCTTCTGTTTATCAAACCTAGTGAAAAAATAAAAATGGAAAAAAGGTTGCATAATCATTGGTTCTTGCTGTTAGGAAGTATCAGAGATTGGTCAGCTCCCCCCACAGCCAACTTATCTACAATTAATTAATGAACTTGGCAAAAACACTGGAGTTCATTTATTCAGATGCTTTAAATAGCTGCCTGGGGTAGATCACTGAAACAGAAACAGGCCAGTCATGCACCAAGTCTATGCAAACAAAAATGGTGGGAATTTAGAAGGAGCCAATAAAATAATTTAATTTGCATAACTATGAGTCCTCTTGATGGCAAGCCTAAGACATTCATCACAACAGGGATGTTATCAGAGAGGTCTCAAATGTATTAAGTATGTATGTCAGGTACTGCGGCATACATGCTTCCTCTTTACAGTGTGCACAAACACTTTGAATGCAGTGGGTCTGCTGTGGAAGTAGACTTGTGGCACATTTCTACCTCCTGGATCCATGTAAACCACGGCCCAGACCCTGGGTGATATGCTGCCCCACAGTACACATGCACAGCCCCACAGCTGGAGACACAGTGACACAGGAACGAGTCAGCACCACTTTGCGCCTCTTCCTTCTGCGCGCTGCTATTTCCTTCACAGGCAGCTGACAGCCTTGAAACACAAGCTCTTCTGCTAGCAGGCAAACAGGAGTCTAGGAAACCCTGCAAGTGCCTTTTGTCGATGTCCTAAAGAGCGCACCTGTCAACCACGGCTGCCCTGAGGTTCACCTCCGTCTGGTGCCTTCCCCAGTTCTCTGAAGATGATGGGCGCTGATGGGATGCACCTGCGGGTGCTGAGGGAGCTGGCCAATGTCACAGCAAGGCCACTCTCAATTATGTCCAAAAGGTCATGGCAACTGGGAGAGGTGCCTGAGGACTGGAAGGAGCGAATGTCACCCCAAGAATGTCACCACCTTCAAGAAGGGCAAAAAGAAGGAACTGGGGAACTACAGGCTGGTCAGCCTCAGTCACTGGGGGGGTGATGGAGCAACTAATCCTGGAAATCATTTCCAAAAATATTAAGGACAAGAAAGTGATTGGAAGTAGCCAGAATGGGTTTATGAAGGGGTATTCATGCCTGACCAACCCGGTAGCCTTCTGACTGGTTTGGGTGGATGGGCAAGAGCAGTAGGAATTATCTATTTCAGCATTAGTGAGGTTTTTGACACCGTCTCCCATAACATCCTCATAGGCAAACTGATGAAGTTTGTTTGACCAACTCAAGAGGGCAGTGGGCCATGATGCACTTTTTCTCTACAAAAAATAGATTTCAGCTAAGTGTGGAGAAAAACGCTGAAGAACCTAAAGCATTGCTAAAGAGATGGCTGACAAAGATACCTTATTTTCCTAGGAATACTATAGCGAGATTTTCTACACAATCTGTATTTCTAAAGAAATGCTATGTAAAGGCCTACTTTTTTTTTTTTAATTGCTTTTAGCAGTTTTCTGTTTAGTAGTATCTGGAGACATTACCTCAGTTAGAGAGTGCCAAGCACCAGCTGTGTCAGTCTTACACTGTCTATTCAGTGTATAAACTGGGTATAACACTGGGAATAACCCTGCCTTTGGGATTAGGCTACTTAGTTGAGATTCTGATAAAACTAGCCTTAAAATAGATCCTATATACAAGCAGAATCTTTTTTGCTTTATGGATTTGGTTTTACTGTTTTGTACATCAATAAAGAATGAGTATACTGTAAAGAATGAGTAGACTGTTCAATAGCAACAGACTGCCCCAAGGCAGAAATGAAAAAACTTCTGAATTAACCACAGAACAGAGGATGGGAAATGCTAAATTTCACTTCTGATGCTCATTTCAGCTTTGGCATTAAATGGAACCCTCTCTCCAGCCATCACCTACTGCATACAAAAGCAATCTTTTTGCAGGCAAAGGACAAAAATACCATGCAGTTGTATTCTGGCTACACAAAGACTGCCTCTAGCAAAGTACCACTGGCTGTCAAATATGGCAGTTCACTTCTAGCAGAGGTAGCACACTGCTGATATATTGTTCTGAGATCACTGTATCAATCTGTATACGGACAAGATATATTTTATATTCACATACAGTGATCAATGACCACATTTTACACAATTCTGTTTAACTATGATCATAATTACAGTGGGGATGATGCCCGAAACAGTGAGAACATTTTAGGAATTTGTTTTTCTAGTATGCAAAAATAATAAACTTTACATTCCACACAACCAGGATTAGACAGGTTGTACTCACAGAACAATGCTGTCTCTAACATTTGCCTATTGTCTCTTTTCTGCCTCACATCTCCTAATATAATGTGCGTTTTAGTTAAATGGAGTCCCCAAATCACACAACAAAGGCCCACATCGTCTGGAAATCAACTAGTAGCAATTCAAAGAGCAAAAGTCATCACTTCAAAGAACCCATCCCACAGCTTCAGACACTCCCAAACTTGTGGGAAGTCCAGATCTACCTCCCAGCTATAGCCCCCTTCCCAGGTTCAGCCAATGGTGACAAACCTGCCTTACCCTACCAGTCATTTGCAGAAGTCTACATGCAACTGAAAGCTTCAAGACTTGGGGAGTCAAAACAAGGTGGTCTCTGAATGGTCTGTAACCAGGACACAACAGCTACAAGGTCTCATGTCATGCTACTCAGCTGCAGGATGGGCAGCTTCTCCTGCTGGCTTGCTTTCCTCCCTTGCCAAGTAGAAAACTCCAGGCACATGACAGCCCTGAAATGGGTCTTGCTGAAAGCCCTATATAATTCAAGAGAAACAGGCTGCTCAGCTTTATCCTAAACAGCAAGCCTTAAAGAACATATCAGAGATCTCAGTTTTTCTCTAAACTAGAAGCCTTAAAAACACTTCTAAGATAGGTTTCACCTCAGTAATATACTTTCTTTTTACCCAGCAAGCTTCAGAAGCACCCAGAGTTGCCTGTACTCTTTCACTCAGGAAGATTAAAGTCATAGAGGAATTAAACACTGTATTAACTTCATTTCTCTCTCTCATCTCCTCTTTCTCCTTCATCCATATTTCTGTCTATGGAAACTCCTTTTACAAAGATCTTCAGGGACAAAACAGTTGTCCCAAGGGGGAACAGTAAATGCCAGTGAAACTGAACAGAAAGGAGCCAAGTGACAAAAGTATGTGCCTTGCTCTTCTCAGCTTTTGGGGAGCTGCCAGTGAAGAAAGCATAACCTCCAAGTTCCCCCTCAGTGGGGAGTTACTGACCTTAGCCAAAAGGCTAGAACAACAAAACACTGCTCAAGCTTACAAGTAGGGAGGCCTGAGAAAAAGTTACACTACTGCAATATGTTTGAGTCTTCCTCTGTCAACTTACTGAGAGATGAAACTGGATACCCCATGAAGCCCACTTAGTTTTAGGCACCACTTCTAAGACAGGAAAAAAAAAAAATTACTATTGGCTTTTTGTATTGGAAAACTACTATTTACCTATCTGGTCCACCTACAGAAGAAAGCAAGCTTGTCATCTTCAAAGCCTCTAGCAAGATTTTATTTTGTACATACATTTTTATGTATAAAATAAACCTCTTCTAAAATAGTTACACTGACAAAATCCCTAATGTCTTCACAGATTCATTTTTTCTCTCCTTTCTACAAGGCTGAGAGTCATTTTTGAGTATGTTACTGCATTTTAAATACCTAAGTTGTAGGTCTTCTGTTGTCTCAGCATCTCTGCCAGCATTTTGGTATCAACAGAGAAAGGAACTAGCCATTGTCATCAGAAGCAAGTTATTGTTGAATAGGTAAAAAGAAACTCTTCCAGGGAACAGGCAGGTGTTAAAAGAGGAGAAGCCACTCATCATACTTTAAGGGCAGGGGGATTCAAAGACTAGCACATCTTAATATTAATTATGAAGTCAGTGCAATCCTGTCAGCAGACCTAAGTTCAACACAGACTCAGAGGATGTAAAACTCAAGTCAAGAACAATARCTCACTTCATGTCAAAGTCTAGTGAAAAAGATTTCTTTTGACAGCTCCCATTTCATGCTTCCAATGAACTTACCAGCTTCCTGCACAACCATAAGCACATAAGCCTGACCTCTGCCCACAAGTTGACTGGATATAGAATAGCCACAAAGTCCCATTAATTCCAGTTGGCACAAGGGTTTCGCTAAGGCCCTTCCTTCCTGTCAACAACAGGGAGAAGCTAGTGGGCATGGGTGGGGAACAACTTAAAAAAAGACACAAAACAAATCAACACACACCCACAAAACTTCAATTGCAAGTTATCTGGCTTGTACGTCTTTTATCATCTACAGGCACACCCACAGTTCAAGCAAAAATACAGACAGTTGATGCAGGTCAAGAAAAGAAACCATACACTCACCAGCAGCAGCTGTTGGCTAATCCAGTTGAAATGAAACTTTGCATAACTTTTGGCCAATCACATGCAAGTAGCAGCTGACTCTTGATCTCATGAGAATTTAAGAAATAAAGCATTCAAAAACTGTTGGAGAATGTTAAGAATTTTGCCTTTTTATAGCATCACAGCTTACAAGAATAAGCTAATTAGAGCTAATTATTTTGACCTCAGCTAATGCTTTTCTCTGCACTTACAAATGTTTTTATCCACTGAAGAGGTTACAATTAGAGAAGCTTCTTTCTATGCTAAAACTGCATAGTCTAGCCAGAAGATAACTTATAAAGCTCTAATCTAAAACTGCTTTTGAAAATAAAACACACTTGAAGTAACCTTGCAAGAGTTTATAGCTAGACATTGACAAAGCCTTAGGATTTGAGATAGGTTGGCTTGCTTACAGTTCAACAAGATGCATTTGAAGGAAGTACTCAGACACACATCTACATGTAGGACTTCTGGGAAAGAAGAGCCAGCTGACAGCAGAAAGATGCTGCTCCAAAGTAGAAACAAAGACTTCTAAGATCTGTAATATAGTAAACAGCAACTTTCCACATGCAACAGGTAGCCAGAGTCATAGCACAAACATGACAGTGGCTGAAGTACTGCATTCAAACTTCTGCTTCCTTACTGACAAAAGTTCAGACCTTCAGGACTAGACACATATGCAGGAAAAGCAGAATGTGGGAATTTTAAATTTAAGAGTTATCATTTGTCCTCAGTTATCTAACAGTGGGCAATGGAAGTTTGTTTTGTGGTGTAGCAGAGTTGAGAGCCTTTAAAACAGCCAGATTTCAAAATGCTCAAGATCTGCAGAAGACAGAAAAGTGGGTTTGGGGTATGGGGTTTTGTTTGTTTGGGGTTTTTTTAAAGCACATCTAAGATCAGTGATCTGAGTTACAGCACAGTCCCAAAACAGGGGTAGGAATCATAGATGCCTTCAAAGCCAACATGAAGTTAGTCTTAAGATGAGAACTTTCCCCAAGAAAGTCATCTCCAAGTTTGCATATCTATTGCCATGAAGCAGTTTTGTCATGGACTTTTGCTTATTTCAAGTGCTGAGAAAGCACCTTTATCTAAACTTGCATCACTCAATATCCAAGTCAGAGTCATTTGCTATCCTATGGCAATTGGTTAATGACTTCACCTTGGGCATTCTGAGAAACAAAAGCTGGATTAAGTTTGACATTATTATCACTCTGTAAATTACCATCCTCCTTTCCAAGTGTTTTGACTCTTCACGGCTTGTCTAAATATTATTTTAAGCTCAATTCACCCCACAGAAATTCATATAGATTATCCAGATTTCCATATGAAACCTTGGTTTCCTTTAGCATCAACAGCTGAATTAGTCACAGCTTTTGTGGGACAAGAGTAACTTGAGAATGCCTGGAGCTCAGACCTGACCTAAAATCAGACGATCAGAAAATAATTAGGGGTTAGGACTAAAAGGGGCCTTTAAAAATGAATAAGACAACTTTTAAAATGATATAAACAAAGCAGATGGTTAGAAGTAAGAATAAACTGTTCCAGCTCAACCCTACATGTTTTATGGGGAAGATACATCTACAATCTTAATGTAGACTGATTAGTTATAATAGACAGGGAACCATCAAGCTTTTGGTACACTGAAGTTTTGGTTTTTTTAATCCCTAAGCATAGCTTAAAGTAAGATTTAGGCATATGTGAGTTTAAGTAATTTCAGCAAAAAAAATCCAAAGCAGATTGTCCAGGTATGAAGAACCCAAAAGGCACATCCATTTATTGCAATTAAGGGTTAATTGTTTCAGAACTGCCATACACACTTAAATCCCAAATCTCTCATGTTACAGTCACTGAGCAATAGGCAGGAAAAAAATTATATTCCAAACACCAATTGTATTCAAAGTTTATTTTTAAACAAAAAAAACAAGACAATGATTGTTAAATAAATGTGGTGTATTTGACATCTGTAGATCAACACAACTTTTTTAAAATCAGCCATTTTTAAACTTCTAGGAGTTCTGTTGCAGCACTTTCTACAACATTTGACAGTGTTGATTTCCATTTCATAATCAACTGAAAAATAGCAAAATCAAGCTATTTGCTTATGTGATAACTCAGTTTCTTCGCCAAAGATGACTCTACTAATGTAAAAGCACTTAACACAACAATTACTCTTACCTACATTTTTTTGTAAATAAAGTCTGTTCAGCCTTTTTTGGTTTTGTTTCACTGCCTGCATAGAAATCAGCATAAAGCTAAGTTGCAAGCTAAGCTTCACTTCAGCAGCGCAATGAATGTCAAACTTCATGAAACAAATGAAGATACAAACACTGTCAGCAAAATTCAACTATGTAGAACCAATATCAAAAAGAGTGTTTTAGTGGGTCACAACTAGACTAGCTTTCAATGTGCAACTTTTCTCAGGACTTTCTTCCCGATTCATATGAAAAGAATGCAGCATGCATCAAAAAGCCTTTGTTCATTTAGAAATTCCCATTAAAAATAAAGTTCAGTGATATCATAAGGCAAAAAATATTAAGGTGGATGAAGTATTTTGGCCCAGAGTATCTTATGACATGTACATACACACTTGTGTGTAGCATATGACAGTTAAGGGATTGGCTCAGTAAGGTAGACGTGTCCATTTTTATAAATACATATCATTATTGCTAATATGCTACACATTATGCTTTGACACAGAAGTGCTGTCCAACTTTTAAAGCTGCCATGTTGACATTGTCAGCCTTGCAATTAGCAGCTCATGTTCACGGTGACAATATGCTACTCCACTCTGAAGAAAAGGAAAGCAGCATAAATACAGTCATGAAAACAAAAGGCTTATGCAACATCCCCCTCTAACTTTTCTGTGTTTTTTTTCATTAAAAAAAAGTTCAAACAAAACAAGTCCAGTTCACCACAAACTAAGAAGTCTCACAAAGAGGTTGGAAAGCAAGCTACAAGGAGCAGAGGGGAAAAAAACACGGCATGCATTATAATCTAGTTCTTTTAGTCATACCACTGGAATACAAAGATCCAATTTAAAGGCTAGACTAACAGTAGAAGGCAAAAAGCCAAGAGTAGACTTAGTTTGATATTTAAATTAAGATTACAATTTTAATCAGTAACAGCAAACTCATCTGGCCCTTTAATATATTCACAATATCTACTGCAATTGAATACTTATTGGTGACTAGTATAGGTATATATGTTCACTTAAAAAAGTTATTAAATACCTGCATCATGAAATTACATTCTTAAGACATTGTGTAAGAAAATAGCTCATGTGTGAAATGTTTCTGAAATGTATTTCTGCTCCCCTCCCACCCCCTACTGTGCCCCACACAAACACTCACACACCTCCTATCAAAACACTCACTCACAGGAAAAACAAAAACACCCCTTAAAAAGAGGATGGGAATAGTGAAGGGGACCAGCTAGTCTAATTACACCACAGTGCTTAACAAGGTTCAAGACAGAACCAGATTGGAGTTGGCCAAAAGATGCCTTCAACACATGCCTAATGAATGATTACTTCCAGCTCATCCTATCAAACTCAGTCCACTTTTGGTTCATTGCAATGACACAAAAATATTTCATATATACATATAAACACAAAACTCCAGCTTTAGTTTAGCTTTTGTTTTTGCAAAGTCTATTTACCTTTCCATTCATTTTGTTCTGCAGCAACTACAAGAGGTAGGCATAAAGCATTCGAGAGCTTCTTTCCCAAAGTCCTGTTATGAGCTCAATCTTGGGGGATATTAACAGAAATCAGTTGTACTTTTTTCTGTGATTTTACTAGGTGCAGCCTTGTGCAATCCAGCTGGACAATAGCTATTTGACCCCGGATTTGCTAGACTAGCACACCATGGAGTAAGAAGCTGTTCATATCCAGAAGGATATTGTTTAAGAGTTTGCTGCAGAGCATCCATATGGAAAATGGATGCTGGGACCAGTTCTATTTCCTTTTGTACATAGGAGCAAGGTACCATTTGGCCAAGACTACAGATGTATTTTTCACAGATGCAAGTGCCATGCAAAAATAAATTAAAGAACAGATACCAAAACATACAAGTAATAAAACTGTTGAAGGTAGATTTTCTTAAAAGCATTTATATAAACAATTTATAATACTTTTCCTTCCCGCCCCCCCTTCTCTTTTTGACATTCACAGTTACAAAGCTGTGGCTATACATCAAGGATTTCTTCTGCAGTGCCTCCACAACGTAATCTGTAGCGTCCAGTCCTCCAGCTAATAGTGGGGTCCCACAAAGCAGACAGGAAGATATAAATTGTCATGGATTCTCTGATGAACCAAGCTACTGCATAATCAAGTTTTGAAAAACATAAAGCACCACCCTGGGAATATAAAAACAAACATTTAAGCATACTAATTATCCCACTGTAATTTAAAACATTTGTATTATGCATGTCTTTCCTAAAGTCTATCATACAGCTTTTACATTATCAAGAGCATATGTTCCTTTTTATAGGCCAAAAACATTTTCCTGTTTAAGATAAGATCCCACACATTAGAACAAGGGCAGTATAGAAGAATGACCTGGAGGATTTGAAACCTCATCAATACATAGAGGCTAGCTCAAAGAAAAGTAACAATATAATTTCACTTTTTTCTTTTTGAAAGTTTGGAAAACAAAAACACCCAAAAAAGCTGTCTTTAAACAGACACTAGACTTTTGCCACAGACCCTGAAACGGCAGTATCTAGACAGGAGATCAGACTATTGCACATTCCTAGAGGAGTAAAATTTAAATAAACAAGACTTTGGCCTGTTGCATAGGAAAAAAAATAAAACTAAGCACAAAACAGCATATAGCTTCTCCGTATTTTTTGTTCAGAGAATTTTATGCCACATGCAGAGCTGGAACTGAAGAGGGTACAGAAGAGCAGGCACAAAGCTCTTATTCTAGTACTGTAGTGCTCCTCCATGTACGTGCTGCACATGGTGAAAGAATAATTCAGAAGAGTTGACTGTTAGACTGTCTGCAAGAGTCCTATAGAATTAAGATAAGAACTCACTCTTTTTCCAGTAAGTGTTAAAGAATATTTTTCAGCATGACAAGATTTGATAAATTTGAATTCACAGATAACTATAGATCAAATTTGGATGGAATGTGGTCAGAGCAGAAAAGTCTGAAGAACTCCTACAACTTTAGAAGAGCAAATGCTGTTCTGATTTATGTGATATTTCTCCATAATCAGTTTTGTTAACGCCTCATTCCTTCTAGTGATAGGAAGATTTTAATTTTAAGAATAGACTAAAACTCTTCTGCAACTCCATTTTTCAATATCAGAATATGGCAAAAAAGTATGTAAGTATATAAAAACCTCAGGTCTCATAAGACAAGACACTAACTGATAAAAACAAAAAAGCCCCCAAAAAAACAAGAAAAACAATATCTACACACTAAATCCCCTCAAAGCTGCTATTCTTGTATTTAAAAAAAAGTGAATTTTTCCTGTCCTAGAAAGAGAGAGAAAAGCATGTAACCAAACTTTTGAAGTGTATGTAGAAGCAGGTGCCTACAGAGAACAAAATTACAACTGAGCACTGCTATTCCCCTTTCATGTTGTTGTTTATAACTGAAGTCAGAAGGAGGGCAGAAGTGACAGGATTTGACCTCTTACTTTCTTGATCATGCCAAAAGTAGTATTTCATTACGGTAAGCAAGGCTTAGTTTTTTGCTGAAGTAGTTGTCACTAATATCATTTGGAACTTCAAAAGAAAGTGGTGCTACATACCTGAACACCTTTTAGTTGAATGTAGTCAAATATAAACCATGCCAAACAGTGACACATGAAAAATACCATTATATCCCATCTGAACACATGATGAGCTGCCCATCCAATAACTAGACTGGCAACAAAGCACTCTGAGATTGGCTCACAAATTATTGTGGCAGGCAACATATTAATTCGCAGCTTGGCCCACCTAGGGGGAAGGGAAAAAAAAAAATCAGTTTTGACTATATACTACTCTATATCCTGCTCCCAGACTTCATCAGGTGACAAGCCACCAGGGTCTGGTTGAGAACATGTTAATTTAGTCTCTCATTTAATTACATCTCCAAATAATATACTGTAAAAATTCTTTCAAACATATTGCACATAAAAAAATGAAACACTTGGCATTAAAAGGTATTAAGTAACACACTAACTGCTCATACATCAGTCCTAAAAGCTAGTGCTGCTCTCCCAAAAGAGAGGAAAGGTACATCAAGATGTCCATTGCAACTTCAGCATTCTAGACACTAGACCAAAGATAGCTTTGGAAAGGTTCTCTCTCTCTCTCTCTCTCTCATAGTTAAGGAGTTATCCACACTGGAAGCAGGCAATAGGAGGGTAGGGGAGAAAGTAAAGATTAAAAATTTACCTGATCATTCTGGACTGAAACTGAGAAATAGAATATGAACCAGAGTTTTGCATTGCAACTTGTGTGGCCATTGCAAATTTCCAGCCCCTGAAAATGAATGCACAAAGTAAGTATCCTCCAAATAAGAGATGCACAGATCCATTTTCAGTACAAATATTTCATGATATTATTATACTGTGGAAATTTTTGAAGCCTATGTGCCATACTATTACAATGGATACAAGCAACAAATTTAAAATATTTTATCAAGTCTTTGTTGGAGAACAGCAAATACCACTGTATTTGCTCAGTTCTTAGAAACTTCTTTTCTAAAAAAACTGACAGTGATATATTCTTTGAGAAATAATTAAGCCATATCAGTAGAACACAGCATGTCAGAAGCCTGTTTGTTGAATACTTGAAATTTAACTGAATGCTTATTTACAGTATATATTATATTTAAGAAATTTTTAAAATCAGATTAAAATTGTACTTAAAGAAAAAAGCTTACTGCAGAGTCATCTTACCGGTCAGCTATTGCTTTGGCCATGAAATAATCTTCAGCAATATACTGTGCAAAAGCTATCAGTCCTCCAGCTTGGTCCAAAACATCTTTTCTCATCAAACACGACATTCCTGTTACACATTTGAAGCCAGTTAAATTGGCTGAAATATATGACCTTGGATGCGAAGTTCCAAAATAAACCTGCAGAAAAAAGATAATAGATAGGGCTTTTAAAACTCTACAGATATTTATGCAAGTACTATTCCACTTGCAGCTTTTTATAAATATTTCTCCAAAAAGGTTTGACAAAAGAAAAAATACCATACATCTGGCCAATTATGATGGTATACTTGGAAAGACTTTCAAAACCAAACCATTTTTTTATTGGCTGCCCTGTTAACTTTGAATCTTTCTCCCACAATGCAGCAATTCTTGTAAGAACATTTTCATTCTGGAAGACAACTTGAACTATTTTAAAATGTTTCCCCTAGGCCAAAGTGGGGAAAGTGAGCAATTCTGCTATTGCACAGAATTCAGCACATTGTTCACTTTTACATTAAAGATAACAACAATCCATCGCTATGGCTTAGTAATTGATCAACTCAGTGATAATGAGGGAGAGTACATGGTTCAAAAATTCAAAGGACCCCATAAATAATTTTTAAAAGGGTTCCTCTATTTGGACGTTTTTCATGAAACAATGAATTAAATGATCACAGAACACAATGAAGTGCCAAAAGCAAGCACAAGATAGAGGGGTTTTTTTTGTTTGTTTGTTTTAAAGTTTTGTCCTCATTGAGAATGATGTATTTATTTAAACAAAACGCAAAAATCTATTAGTCAATTTATCATAAATAAAACATCTGACTCAAAATGGCCAGTTCTGTAGTGCCCGTCTCACTTAGATCTATTGCTACCTGTACTTACACAAATACACACACACAGCACTAAACACACATTCCAGAACTTTGCAACAAGTGCACATGTACAAGAATTTACAAGTTTCTGAACAGCCAGTTGCTCAGTCTAAACCTTTCAATGAGTGTACTTTTGCCAGTTAAGAGAAACAAGTAGTCAGAAGACAACATTACTGGTTATACTGAGTACTTGTCCTAAAAAATATATTCTATAATCTTATGAAAAAATTTGACATGTTAGACATGTCTTGAAGTCTAATAGAGATGCTAGCTGTGATTTCAGAAATTCATAAACTGACTGTATGTTGAATGTGCAAATTAAACTACCATAGTTAATTTGGTTTCTAATTTTTAATTAATTGAGGTTGTTCTCAGGAAGCTAAAACCTATAGTATTAAAAATCTTTTAGAGTAACTCAGTCACTAGGATTTACAGGTTGTTTGATGATAGCTAAAACAGACATGCTATCTCTTTCCTCTTACGTGCAGTTCAGCATTCACTGTTCTGTGTAGCCAAAGATAAAACTTAGACAATGAGTAAGTCCTGTCACAATATTTAACAATTAAGACAAGGCATATCCTATAGAAGGACAGTTGGGCTTGAGGGCTAGAGACTTTCACTACCATTATTCCTACACATGGTCTTTGCACTACTTTTACTAAACTGCTTATTTACTGAAGAAAAGGCATACTGATCTTGCACTGGATCTTGAAGCAAAAGCTGTTGCAGGAATAGAGAAGCAGGAGTGGTAATTCTATTTAACAAGTAACAGTATTAATTACTTTGTTGTATAGCTCCTTGCTTTCTGTTACATGAGAAATTAGTTCAGACTTTCTGCTTCACAAAAATCACACAAGAAGTCATCTTTCCTTACTGAATTTCATTGCACTTCCACCTCTTATATTTCTGCTTTTGACACACATTAGTTACCCTTAGGGCAAAAATGCCTTACTCACACTGGCTTAGAATAAAAGATACTGGGATGAAGTTACATGCCTTGAGACATGAGGAACAATACAAGAAAACTCAACCCCTTYGATCTACAAAACAGAGAACTCAGCAATGACGAAGAGGGGAAAGAATGGGACAGACAACATGAAGAGTGATAAGATGTTCGACATGAATCAACTGTTCACCTTCTCTTTCAAGACAAGTGTCAAGAGACACAAAACAGCACTATAGAAAAGCTAAGTTCACAATTAAAAAGGAGGTGGTTCATCTTGCAACAGATAGTATGTCTATGGAACTTTTTGCCATAAAATGTGCTAAGTGTTCAAAGTCTATATGGGCTCAAGGAAAAAAAATAAAATGGAAAAGTTGATGCAAGAAATCTACTATGGATTTGTAAATACACACATCTACATCCAACTCAGGAAGTTTCTCAGCTGAAAAAGGCACAAAGCTCAGAGGGTATCATGGGGAAAACAGCACATAACCTTGCCTACATCTCACTCTTCTCAGAGGCTCTGCTTATAACCCCTGCTGGTGATACTGTGCGAACTAGACTTTGGTCTGACATATCATGGTCATTTCTATGTTCCCATTCAGAAGTCAAAACAGAATTTTGACTTTAAGTGATAAAACAGTTCTTTAGTTTTAATAAACTTTATGATAAAATCCATCATTTTTATCCTATATTTTTTATTGTTCATATTAAATCATACATAGTGAATCAACATTTAGAATGCTTTGGTAGAATTTATAAAACAGAGTACTTCAGAGCATCTAAAACTATGCTAGATAGTTTCAAATGTGATTGCATCTGAAAGTGAATGAAACATTTCTTCACACAAAAGATGCACCATACAATTTTTAGTCAGAAATATATTGCAAAGAAAATCCAGACAACATTGCATTTACCTGTTCAAGGGTAGCAGCAAAACCCTGCCTGTCTGCAACATAGGGTAGCCCATGGACTAAGCCTACTTTCTCAGTCATCTGATTGGCCATATCTGTCAGTGTGTCTGGCGTTACTAAGTGACAAATGAAAAAAATGTCAGAATGGTTTAATGAACTGTCATTAGTAAAAAGCTACTGTACAAAGATACTGAGATTCATGTTCTATTACTAATATCAGGACAACATTTTGGTGTACAATATGTTGAGGCATCAAAGTTTCAGTAAAATGATAATGATGATTAACAGGCAATTCAGTCAACGATATGTACAGTAAAAACAGTCTGAACATTTTTTAAGCGAGTTTAACACCTTTAATTAGAGGTTAAACATTTTTAAATAATTTAAGATTTTTGGCCTTCATTTCTATTTCCATTCTCAGTCAAAACAATCAACAAAAACTACCTGTCTGCAGCAGTAAGAAGATAGTGAATTCTTACTTTAGAAGCAAACATAACAGTCAGAATATTACTGCACACACCCACCTCTGATTCCACTATCACAAATCCATATGAGATCATATTTAGCAACTTCATATCCAGGCATTAGGTTGTTAATCTTGGGATTGATGCCAACTTTCTTACCACCTAAAAATTAGAAATATCATACACAGGTAATGCATGGTGTTTTTTTTTTTTTAAGAATCCAGAGACTCCATATTCCAAATATTCAGTTATATTAACTAAACAATAGTTTACCTTTCAATTCTAAAAGTCCATCTACTATTAAGAATAGAACTTAAATACCAAATATTCATTCACCTTTATATTTCAGATCTTACTATAATGATACAAAGACTTTAAAAGGAAAAAAATTAGTGTTTCTTCAAAGAGGTAGAGTATGAAGGTTAACGTAATTAAAAGGGGAGTGGAGCTATAAAGGTAGTTACCACATTCTGCAAGGTAAGTATTCTCTACCTCTATATGTTAGGACTACTGATTATGCATATGACTATTATACCCTAGGGTAATTTTAGGGACCAAAGGAAAAGAAAAGGAGCAAGATAAAGACAGACACACCCTTTTGACTGCCAGATATCATTCAGTTTATTTCAGGTCGGGGGGGGGGGGGGGGGGGGGGGGGGGGGGGAAAGGGAAGGAGAGGTTCTGGTCATGAAGTATTCCCTCTCCCTTCTCTAACGAAAAGGGAACATGAAGAAATAGCCCTTCAGCCTCTAAGTTGAGGAAAGAAGGATTGCTGTAGCAGATCAAGCTCAAACAGAGTTAGAGCTCCAAGTCACTTCCTGCATACTTAGCTCAGTGCAAAGACATGATCTAATTCAAATTGCTGTATACCAGACTTAAAAGGAAAAAGTCACTTTTTTGCCTAAGTTATTCTTCCTAGTTTTTTTTTTTAAACTGATGTCACAGATACCAAATACAAACTCACTTTCTTTACCCCACTCTCTAATAGATGATTAAGCTACAGACCAACATCTGGAGAACAAGACAGCTGCTCATTTTAAAATATTGCACATATAATTGAAGGACTCTCTAATAATTTCTAATAAGAACCCCACCATGGAGTTACACAACTTACCTATGAACAGTCTAGCATCAACATTTGGGTATTTGCCAAGGAGCTTTTTGCATACATCAATAGCTGGATCATCATGATCTTGTACGCAGAGTAGTACTTCATACTAGTAAAAAAAAAGTGTATATTAAGCTTTCCAAAATGCCCCCAAAATAATTATAAAAAAGCTAACCAGCTTTGATAAGTTTTTTTTGCATCCTACCTATTTAGGAATGAGTTTAAAGCACTCAGTCACAATACACAATGGAACCTCACTGTACAGCTTACATATGCCTTTGACCTTTTATAACTGAAGTGGCAGTGCCAGAAGCAGTTTTGAGAAGAATGGGGAGGAGAAAGTTCTGTGTCAAGTTTTAAAACTAAAGACTTTTGAAGGAAAAGTTATCATCCTTTTTTAAATCCACAATAGCACTCTAAGTGGTGAGTGATGCAGCAAGCATTTGCAGATTTCTCCTTTAAGTTGTAAGCTTCTTAGAGCATGAAAAGCATCTGACACTTATCACGTATGTTAAAGTCAAATAGTGCTCAAGAGCAAGTATAAGCTTTTACTGACTATTTATTTTCCAACACTGACAAGTGGCTTTGGGACTACACTACAGATCAACAACTGGTGAAGTGCACAGAATCATCAGCAAGTTCTTTATTGGAAAAGCAGTCAGCAAGAACTATCAGTAAGTTTTAGGTTATCAGTAAAAGTTATTTTTTAGGCAATCTGTTATGGAGAGGTATTAAATTGGAGGAGGGTGTCTGGCCTCATCATTAAATGAACTTCAAAAATATAAGCATTTCATAATGCTATCAAAAAGAGATAATACTGGAATAATAAAATCTTAGTGAAGCGCAGAGTATGCTTTGCCCAGTAGTCTTGGTCATGTCCCTTTATACTCAGCTTTTGGAAAAAGAATGTTTGGAACATGTAACTATGTATTCACTGTGAAATGAAGAAAAATTCACTGTACAATCAAGTTCAGCAGTTCTAGCCCAGGTCACCAATATGACTTGGGGGGAGGGGAGAAAAAAAATCTTATAAGTACTTACTTTGGGATAATCCAGTTCAAAGAAGGTTTCTAAGTTGTTTATCAGATTAGGATCCACACCTTTTAATGGCTTTAGAAGTGAAACACCAGGAAGTTTGCTATATGGCTGTTTGTCTGTTGCTTTCTTATTGAGGTGAAGGCGTCTGCAAGGAGAAACAGCATATACCATACAACAAAGAGAAAGCACACTGTTTTTGAATATGCTGTTCAAAAAGTAACAAAGCTTAGAAGTTTTAAAATTGCTGCAGAAGTTTTAGTTTTGTAGAAAAAGAGCTGACATCTGATATGTCAGAGGATGTCTAAAACACCATAGCACTGTGTATAGCTAGGTCAGTTAAATTCAGCCTTCATTCAAGATAGAATAATTAGCCAGTAAAAAATTGACAAGTCACTTTGAAGCTCATAATTGTATGGCACTAGTCTGTTTGCAGGATATTTGTTATTTCTTTTCTCCTGCTTCCATTATCTCATCACTTACAAGAAGCGTTATGAGAAAAAGGAGGGGGCCTGCCTACAGCAGAAGTACATTTGAAGTTACTTTTAGACCTTAAAAGCAAAAAAGTGTCCGATTTAAGTGATGACCGAAGCATATCAAAATAAGAAGCTAACAAAACTGAAGTGTGATGATTATCATTTTGTATCAAATAATTGTACTAAACAATTGAGGAATTCTACAACAGAAACATCACCACTGATGAGACATTTCTTGTGAAAAAATCACTACAATATTTTTTTCAATTAAACAGTGACAACATCTTAGTCTAAATTACAGGGTATTTCTCAGACTAATTTACAAATTCATATTTTAAGATGCTTAGCACTTTAAAGAACAAGATTTTCACTTTTTTCAAACTACCCACAAGAGATGAGTTTTTTACCTCCTTCCTCCATAAAGGGCTGAAAATCATAGCTAATATTGCAATAGGATAACCAGAAAGAGCAATTGTTTGTAAACATGGGAGGGAGAAAGGTCAGGTTCAATTTCTACATTAAGTTATGCAAAAATACAGTGATCCAGATGCTCAGAGAAAAAATATTAGTAAGATCAACAGTTAACAACACTGAGGATGAAGATCAACAGGCTATAGTATACAAAGCCTAAAAACTTAGGCAGCATGCTGGATCAGAAGCATGGGCAAACAGTACAATTCCAAACAGCCACTAATATTTCACCAATGAATAGACAAAGTAAATATAAGATCTTGTCACATCTGAATATTCATTTCTATACTCCTTCTGGTTGACTTAAAAAGGCAAAATTAAATTCTGAAAGCTTTGTGTGCCAGTATATAATCAAATTTTAATAAATTAAATATACATGATCTGAAAAAAGTATTTCCTGAAACTTAACATTTGTAAATAATTAGGATATCATTAAGAGTTCTGTTATACTGTTACTGTACACTGTACTTTTCTAAAAACATGCACAATATTCAGATCAAAAGAGTATTTTTATAGCAGGATGTATCTTAACAGTATCAATTCCTAAATCAGAATTTTTGTACTTAAAAATTTACAAGATGCTGTTTCAAAAAAGACCCCAAGATACCAATAGTGCAGTTGTCCATGGAATGTGCTTCAACCTAGTTAGATGATATTAAAAAGTAAATAAAAATAAAAAGTCAGACTCCTAGGGAGCAAACTCCTGAAGAATGTATCTGATTAGCAGCTCAGTAGCTATGCTTACAGAGATCTAGTCAGAGAATACAAGAGTCTAGTACTTCCCCAGAATTCTTTTGCCTGGAACAGGACAGTGACATCACCCTCATATGTATTTTCTCATGCATCTCTTTTAAAGCAGGTTTGCAGCTGGACACCAGGGGCATAATGTTGTTGCAGAGAATAAACAATGGCTGACTAAAGAAAAAAGGATGAAGTTAGAGGATTATGTCCTCCTACTGTCATTGATTCCAACCTTGGGCATTGCAAAGGCAAACCAAAATAGTCTTGCTGAGCAAAGAACAGCCAAGGGTCAGTCAGACCAAAATAAGAAAGGTAACAGTTCAGAGAGCTACCATGGACAGAAAGATTTCTTTAACAATTTTCACAGAACCATAGCAGCAAGTAAGGGCTTTAGGGCCAACAAAAGGGAGGCTCTCCACAACACAACTTCAGGAGAACAGGAGGAGCAAAAGAGACATAAAACAAGAACAAAAAAGCTCTCCAATTATAATGGAATAAATCAATGCCTGCAGCATAGTTTGATGCACTGGGGTGAAAGACTTTAAAAACAGGAAACAAGAAAAGCAAATGGCAGAGTAAATGCATTTATGGAGAAAGGCAAGGAGAGAAGAAAGGATACAGAAAGATTTGGAACAGGATTGTGATAAAGTATAAGCAACAAATGGTGGAACTGCAGAATGTCATATTACAAACCATGCTCACACGTAGGATTATGCAACCAATTATGTAAGGAAAAGCCTACACATAGTATAAAGTAAAAGAAACCTTTAAAATTCTGCAAATGAGCATTATCAGGGCCTGTTCAGCTATGAAGCACCATAGACAGAGTTTTGACAGAATATAATTCAGTATAGATACGTCCATCTCTAATATGCTGTCTTAAAATAAGATCTCAGTTCACATTCTATTCATAACACCACACAAAAGTGGCAACCTGCCATCCTGAAAGCACTATAGTATTGTGATACTAGAGTAAGAATTTCCATGCCAGTTGTTGCAATACCCTATTAGGCTCAATAGGGCATAAGAAAAACTAAGAGTAAATCTATCATCTTATGCTTAGGACGCCTATTTGCAAAGTGGCATAACCTGAACAAGAATAAAAAAGTTACACTTGACACCTAGTAACACCACAGAAACAGACTAATCATTATGAGAAACAAATTGCAATGGTCAATTAAAGGCTAGCATTTAAAATGGACGTTAAAATATTAAGTTTAACAACATTAACATTGTTAATGTAGATATAATCTAAATGAAGTTCTGTATGTTACAGAATACATACAGAATATGTACAAGTTTTAAAGTCTCTTGGTTTTGAAATGCTATTAAAATTAGAATGTAACTTGCTTTCCTTTAACAAATATTTATTCACTAGTCTTAGTTTTCTTTCCTTCAGAAACCTAGCACAAAGTCTACAAAGTAAAGGTAAGATGAAGTACTAAACATTTTTGGGCATGAACTTATGGTGGTTTAGGTCTCAACTAGTTTAGCAAGTAATAAGCTCAAGATCATGTATGACAGTTCAAAATGATAAAAGTAACAATCTCTTCACAAAGTTGGTATATCATATACAGTATTGCAATTATTTTGCATTGAAATCAGCCCAACAGCAGTCCAGCTATTCAGATGCATTTCCTTAATGGAATTTTTCTACCTCTGCCTAATGCAGTAAGCTGCAGAAGAGCACTACAATGCCAAGGAATAAAGAAGAACTTTGAGCTCTGAAATAGATGCTGGTAGAGCACTAAGGACACTCACATCCTGCATGCAAAAATGTAAGACCAGTAGTTAGGGTATCTATGTGTACTTTCACACTTACATATACGTTAAATGGACAAGCCTGAAATTCTTAGGTAGTGAAGCTGTGAAATTCCTTCAAAACACACTGCTGCTGGTGTATGTAGGTAGGGAAAGAGAGAAGCAGCAGAATGTCATGAAGGTGTCATGATAGTTCAACTATCTACATTATGTAAGAAGCACCTGCAAAGTTTGCTCAGACAATCCCTTAACAAGATAATAATTAACCCATAGAAGCAACTGTAATACAGATTTCTTCTTTTAGCAGATAAAAAAGTTTGAAAGGCAAAATTCAGGCTATTGAATAATCACCGTCCAGCATACTACCTGATGAATCCTTACTGACTTGTACCAATTAAAACAGAAGGGGTTTTTTGTTTGTTTTGTTTTGTTTTTAAAGGCTAAGACTACATTCACTCTCCACCAGTTTAAAGGGTAAGGGTTGGAGGGGACTGGGGAGAGTACTCTAAAAAAGTACTAAAAGTTTGTTACAGTAGATAGACTACTGGGTCTCTCAGCTGGAATAGTAATATATGCCTTTTAAAAGTAGCTTTAAAAAAACCCAACACTTTTCACTCACCAATTTCAACCTTCCCTCAGCAGCCATTTTATCTATTTATTTTAAGAATCCTCTTATTACTGGCTGATAAGTAACTCTGGTCAGAGATTTGCAACAGATATTTCAGTATTACAAACCAACATAAACTTAAGTTCTGGGAAGCACTGAAGACATCAGTCCTTGAATATATCTCAGGCTGTGGATCCACAGACAGTCGAGCTAAGCTAATGGATCACCACTTTTGATAGGGGTCGTTTTCTGCCCCCAGAGAGTTTTTAATGTTAGTGAGCTGAATCATCTCACAGAGGGGTTCGGCAAGTGCCAGATCTGCTATGGAGCAATGGAAAAAGAGGTCTTTGTTTGGAGTGGGAGAAACAAGAGTTAAGATAGTCCTCCTTCTTCAGGAGCAGAAAGGTAAGAGATGAGCTCACCATATCTTCCTAACATAAGACACATTTAAGAAGTAAAGATATTTCCAAATGTAGGTACCTTTATGCACAGAAGAAACACTGAAATTTGCTAGAGGTACAACACACTGGCCAACACAAAAAACAGGGAAGACTAGGAAAGTCCAGAAGAAATAGTACAGACTACCCTTAAGCTTCTGCAGGAGTTTACAGCATCCTTGCTTTACAAAGACTAGAGTTAGTCCAGTTAAAACCCTACGACATCAATGTAATTGTATAAAAACAGTTCCATACTGGAAGACAAGGATAGCTATCAAATAAGTTTCAATATCTCACAGTAGTGACTTTATAAACGGTCTATCTGACCATTTTTCAGCAAAGTATCTAATAAACACTGTATCTTACTCCATTTAATTTCGGGATCAACAGTGATTCAAGACAGTAGTCAGCTCGCCAGCTACAAGGATGGAAGGGAAGGGGTTTGCATATTTGAATAGCCTTTGTCATAGCACTATTCTATACCAAAAGGAAGCAGAACACACTTGGGCATAGAGGCAGAGAGAAGGAAGACAGACAACTCTGCAAGAACATAATTAAACCTGAACAACACACTAATAAGTATTTCTTATTTCTCACACTGCTCAATCCAGCTTGTAAATAAAATAATTCTGTAAGTGCATTAAGAGGTCTATGACACTATTTTTCCTTTCTAAGGACCTCCTAGACTTCAGATGAATTTGAAAATTACCAAACAAGTTACCAAACAAAAACTAAAACCACCAGTGGCAACATGTCTCTCAGCAAGTGGCCAGAATTCTTTGTAAAGCAAGAAGTAACCACCTTGATCTTGTTCCCCCACTATTTCTTCCTCCCCAGAGCGAAATCTTATAATACAACTGAATCATTTTAACCATAGGCTACTGCAGAGAGACACTCCCTCCCTTTCCTCTTCTCATCTTCCAGGATATTGCTGTGCTTATCTTACAGTGGTACTGACACTTGTCTGATCCCACAGTGATCTAGTTGAGACAAACCACGATAAAACTATTATTCTATTTGTAATGTTAGTATTTTGCCAGTTTAACTCAGTAGGTATACAGTTTGAAAGGCTGTGGTGAGATGATTAGGCAGCTTGACTAACACCACTCTCTTGCTTGCACCAGATTCAGTGATCATAAAGACATGCAGTAGGTCAGTCCACCCACTGATCTAGCAGTTATAAAATTGAGGTCCAACAGAATGGAGGAACAGAAATGCACAGCTGGGGACAAGTGAAAGATGACTTTAAGGTACAGCACTAATATCACTTTTGGTATGACAGTAATTACAAATAAAAGTAGTGTCATTTGGCCTTGATGCAATGCTCAGGAGCAGTGGTAAGTAGACAAGTATGAAAGAAAGAAGCACTGGATAAGATTCAGGTGCCCACTTCGTAGTACAGAGTTGTCATGGCTGCCTGCCAGAAGTGAAATGGCTATAGGTTTTGGTGTGACAAAAAACCCAAAACAAAAAAAATTCAATGACAACAAAAAACCCAGCACTTAGTAGCCCTACTGTCTGCCTGTGTACCTTAAATTATCTCAGATTAGAAGTTTGTGCTGGAACACATGCTGCAATTAGTACATGTTTCATCATGTACTTACAAAGGGGAAAAGGCAGATCAAATACATTTCATTGACTTTCTAGACAAATGCTCTCCTGTACTACACATGGCCTACAGACATAAAAAGGAAAAGGAACAATGGAATTTAATACACTGAAATCATGACTGAAGGTAGCAGTCATGATAGCATGGTAGCAGAGGAGGAAGAGATGAAAGGAAGTAAGTGGCAGGAGCCAAGGTTTTCCCATATTAAAAAAAACCCTAAGATCTAAGAAGGAATAGAAAGAATCTAAACATATAACTTGTGATAATTACAATTTTCAGCAGCTAAATATTCTCAGAAAACAAACATTAATTTGCTCTTCCAGTTTTGGGAATAGTTTAATCCATGGCTAGTAATAAAAACAAAATACTGAAGAGAAAGGGTTTTTTTTTTTTTTCCAATTTAGCCTGATTTGACATTTCTCATTTTAAAAATCTTCATATACAGCCGATTCTTTAAGAATTATCTTCCAAACAGCTGAACATGTTATTTTGAAAGGCAAGTTCAGCATATGCAATCCATAACTTGACAGTCTTATTTCAAAGTTTTTTTTTTTTTAAACTACATGTTTAATGTTTGGGGAAAAAATTAAGTACAAAAGAAGTTATTGTTTGGGGAAAGCAAAAAAAGACATTACTGACCTCAACTTAAAACGTGGGTCAAACATTCCCTCTTTTAATCTAGAAACTCCTTTCCTCCTCCTCTCACTATCTCCACATCTAATATCTATAGAAGAAACAAATAGTCTATTGTATGTGAGCCTGTTTAAAGCTAAAGTAATGGGACCCTTTGTACTGTTCAAAGCCTAAATATTTTTGCATTTCAGCAAGCTGAAATGCATTTAACAAAAAACACAGAAAGTTGTCTACATTACAGCCATCACTACATCAGAGTAAACATTAAAATTAAGGCACAATTTTTCCTTATAATTGATCTATATGCTCCCATTAAACAACATTCTATTTTCTTCCACTGTTTCTGCTTTCCCACACTCTCAATCTAGTGGGTTTTTTAGCAGTTAAGGCCACAAGATGAGTTCAATCAGCCTGCTGTTCCAACGGAGAACTATCCCACAAAGAAAGAGCTTGCTGGTATGAGTCACCATGCTCACTAAAGGCAGAGCAGAAAGGCAGAAATGCTCAGCAAGGTGTAGGAGTGGGGGTGGGGGAATTAGATTATCCCTTTGAGTAGCAAGTTAATAGCAAATGAAGCATAGAAATAGGTACGCTTTTTGAATACAGTTTCCTCCTTTCAGCAAATGTTAATGTAACTTCAGAGAGCCACATCCACAGAGTTTGGTTTATTTATGAAAGTGTTTCCAGGGATGGCAGTAACTCACAGCCAGATAAATCCACCATAGCAGTGAGCTTTTAGCAGAGAATCAGCCCCACACAAAGTACCAAATCTTTTAAACAAAGCTTTAGAACATGTGTAGGGTGAGCCAATTCAATATTTCTTTTTTTTTTTTTTAGTATTTTTGCAATTCTGTAGGGAAAAAAAGAGTTCATCCCTATTCACTTAATTAGGCACAACTTTAAAATGGCAATATAATGCATCATTTATTTACATAAACATTACCTAGTGCTCTTCCCACAGTTCCAAGTCGCTCCATCCTGCTCCCTTTGTGCCAAAAGATCCCTGCCCCCCAAGAATATTTCCCAGCTTCTCCTCCCTAAAAGCTTCCCAGTTAACTGTAAATAATAAAGACTTGTTTTAGCAATGATAATCAGAAACTGAATGAACTGATCTGGAGGAAAAGAAAAAGAGATATCATACCAATATTTTTTTCTTAACTTTCAGTGGATGACAGCCTGTATTTATATTCAACTAACTTAGATGCAAATGTTTCCAGAGTGAAAAACAGCATTTCAAAGAAGTCGAAATCTTACTCAAACACCAACTTGCACAATCTTTTTTAGCATCAGTTGGGGTGACAGAAAGAGAGCACTACAAACCTTGCCTTGAATATAGAATTGTCAGTTTATATGCTCACTCTACAAATGTCTTAAGGAAAACTTGGATATACTTTCTATAAGGAACATTACAAATGTAAAAAAATGATTATAAAAGTCTTTCAAAGAGAAGGTCAAGGTAAAGTAATAGTTCTTTACTTGTTGGCATCATATGGAATAACAAAGTATCAGAAAAGTGATTTTTTTATGTCTCCAACAGATAAAAAACAGAAATTACTTTTGCAAATTTCACTTGTAAATTTTTCCTAAAAACACTCAACTTGTACCTGTATATGTATGATATCTACTTTAAAAATGTATTAAAAAAGTGTGGAGTATCTTAATTTTGATGCACTTCATCAGTATTTCAGAAAGTTAACAGAAGTATGTCAACCATTCACTGTACCACCACCTTCTATGATGTCAGCACAGCTGGGGGAGAGAAAGGGAAAAGAAATCCTCTCCAGCCTGAAAACTGTCTTCTCTTTTCCCCCCTTACCAGTCACGGATGGAAGAATTTTCACTCTCTAGTTGCTATTATTGTTCTTACAAACACTTATCAGTTATCAAAATTATGCTCTTATAAAGGAGATGAGCCCGGAAACTCATTTATCTCCTTTTAAATCAGAATCTCACACTTTAACCAAAGTTAATAGGAGAAATTCATGCTGTTTTGAGGCTAAAAAGATTTTTATCTCCTAGCAGAAAGGGCTGTAGTGCATGTCCTCCAAGGACCACTCAGGGAATTTACTGAAACCTCATTTTCTGCAGCTTGGTTACTTGCAGTCTAAAAAAGTTCACATATGGCTAGAAAATTATTTTTTCAGCTTCAAAATTAAGCATAGCATTATCAAAGCAAAGCAACAATCAGCTGGGAATTCACTACTATACAGATATATTGCACCAAACTCTTGAAATAAACACTTTATAAAAACAGGACACTTGTAAATAATATAAAAGTGAATGTATCTTCGTTTACATTGTTTTCTTCTCCATGTATAGCACTGCTGACACAGAGCTCATAAGCCCGGGGGGGGGGGGGGGAGGGCAGCGAAATCAGAGTTAGATTTTCGAAAAGATAGTTCTGAAAAGTGAAGAGGGGAATGATAACTGAAGAGCTCTAAAACAAACCACTGCTACTAACAGCACAAGTTACCAACAAATATTTCTTTTTTAGTTATCTGATTGTTTTAATAAAAAAATAAAGAAAGGCAGGCAGAATGGTGTCTGGTCCACTAGAGACATCTGTCAAGTATTCATCAAAAATTGCTTCAAGGAAAACAGCAATTCCAAAGTGAAGAGTTACAGGTTAACACTGCTCAGATGCTCTTAATCTTTTATTTAGTACAATGCTTTATTTTGGCTTTCTCTTTGTCTGCACTTGTAACCATATTTTAACCATATTCACGCAAAAGGCAGTAAGACTTTTTTATGCATGCAACACCTGCATGAATTTGATTCAGATATGATTCATTCCAGACCAAGAAAAGAGAAGGTATGTTCCAGCCTAGGTCATCACTGACTATAAGAAATGCATTTAAGAAAATCCAAAACTACTCACCTTGCAACAAGCAAGATGAAAGGCTTTTTTTAATCTATATAATCTATATAATATAGCAAAACATTTTCACAATAGAGTACGTTTATGATTTAAGTCACAGTCTTCAATCTAAATGCAAGACCAATATTAAGTGCATAAAACCACTGAACTTCATTTCAAATAAAATAAAAGGTAAAAAAAATCCTGTGATTTCTTTAACGCTAGTAATTGGCCCTAAGCAATTGTGTTAAAAAAGAACAAAACAAGAAAAAACTGCAGAGCTTCTAGTGAACCAGTAAAACTAGTTGCATAGTTAGCATGACACACAGTGGTTCTGACAGAAATTTCAGATTCACTTTAATACAATTTACCTGTCTTCATCAACTATCTAAACAACTCTACACACCCAGCTTAATCAAAAATCATGCCTTTATGACAACATCTGGCTCCATAAAACCTCAGCTTTTTAACTTCTTCATATCCCTATGAAAGCTGATAAACACATAATATACTCCTCCTCAATCCACTCTTCAGCTTTGTCTGACATACAAGCCTGGATGCTTTCTCCCCTCCAAGACATCTACTTGCTCTAGTAACCCAATCTATTTCACTTCCAAATTAACTTCCTGTCTTTCTTCCATCTTACATACTCTAAGTCTTGCTGTCCTCTATCTCCCCTTCCCATGCAAGCCATTCACTAAGCAGACATGATTTGTTTTAAAAACCCACTTGTCAACATCTACTATACCACCTCCCCTTCCTTCCTCAACACAACGAGCATACTACCCAGCTAGCTGTAATTCCTCTCCTTTAAGTCTATCCTAGACAGTCTTTAATCAAGACTTCAGTTCCTTGCATTCTATAAAATCATTCCTGTTAAGAGCCTCCAATACCACACTCCCCCTCAAAGTTTAATTAGTATTCCATCCTCCTGATCCTCTAGACTTCTTTAGAGAAGTACATACTATTAAAAATATTGACTTTCCCCAACTGCTTTCAACATCATGGTTTCTCTCCTACCTTCTCTCTCTGATTTCTGGTTCTGCACAGCTTTGCTTTCCTTAATTCTGAATCTTACCACTCACAGACTCACTCAACCACAATCTTGGTATAAATAACTCAAAAGTTAACCCTCCTGCTTTCTCCAGACCTGTCTTCTCCCAAATACTGCCTAAATTAAACTTCTGTGACTGCAGTCTCAGGTAAATTTCAACATGCTTAAAATAAGGAACATACACAACTTATATCTTCCACACTACCTCCGCCTCAATGTGACTATACAATCACTATGTAATAATACCAGCAGTAACCGGCATATCAGCTTCTACAGAACAGTTGAAGCTGGAAGGGACCTGTAAGCCATCTAAGCCATGACCCCTGCTCAAAGAGGGGTCAACTACAGCAGGTTGCTCAGGACTACATCCAGTCAGTCTTCAAGTATCTCCAAGGATGGAGACTACATAACAATTTCTCCTAGCATTCAAGATCTCTCTCAATGGCAGCACACCCATCTAGGGTGTGAATCACTCCTCCCAGTTCTGTGTCATCCACAAACCTGCTGAGAGTGCACTCTGTCCTGTCATCCAGGCCATTAATTAATATTAACAGCACTGGCCCCAGTATCAACACCAGGGGGACACCACTAGCGATTGGCCTTCAGCTGCACTTTGTGCCACTGATCACAATCCTCTGAGCCTGGCAATACAGCCAGTTTTCAGTCCACCTCACACTCTACTTACCTAGCCTGTGCTTCATCAGTTTCTCTATGAGGATGTAATGGGAGACAGTGCTGAAGCCTTACAAAAGTTGAGATAAACAACATCCACTGCTCTCCCCTCATCCACCCAGGCAGTCATCTCATTATAGAAAGCTATCAGCTTTGTCAAGCTCTTTTCCCCCTTCATAGACACGCATTGATCATCACCTTTATTATGGCCTGCCTCTCCCTACATCCTTAAATCCCTGCCATAAATCATGCAAATTCTCTTTAAAAAAAGATCCTTAAGATAGCCTCTGCTTTCACTTGTACAGCTTACAATTCACTCTTCTTCAGTCTGTTTCATGTCTGATTACAAGAAAAAGGGAGTCTAGGGATTTGGGGGCGGGGGAGGGGTTGTGTGCGCGAGTGGGAAGAAACAAAGTTCTGTCACACCACCAACCCTTCATAATGCTGTTCAAAAGATTTTTTTGCCATGTGATTTTGTTCACCTCTCAAACGCTTTGAATCCCTTCAGTGGCTTCTTTGTTCTATCACAGAAAAAAGCTATCATTTCCCTATCCATACATTGACCATAGAGCAAAGTGCTGCAAGTTCACCCTGCTTTGAGCATTTGGTAGGAACTGACAATCTTCAGTAGTCCTTTCCAACCTAAAATACTCTAGGATTTCCCACTCAGTGCTGAAAAACTGACTCTCACCACTACCTCTCTGAGTTGTTAAAGTTTCAACCACTTGTTTGTTCCCATTCCTTTTGTTTTTTCTGTGTTCCTCCCCAGTAATTATACTTAATTTCATGCCTTTCCTGTGCTATTTTTCAGACTCCCCTCTAACACAATGCTGTCATATAGTTGGTGAGTAAAAGCAATCCAGCAAGTTATACAGATGCAATACTTGCAACAAACACCTTACAAGGTTTCCACAAAAAGTAGGGTACATACTCAATGCCTAGATAAAGGGAGACAGGGTTGCAGGAAGAAAAAGCAGGAGGTTAAAAATGTTACCCATGATCAAACACAAGCCTCAACTTTCCAGCTTTTCATGCCTCCCTAAAGTCCCAGTCTGTGGTCAAAGATCCAAGTTTTTTTGCTTGCTTTTACCAAAGAGTCCTGCAGGAAAAGATTCCTAATACAGATTGAGCTTTATCTATTCTCTGTTTTCACACATACAAGATCACAGATAACAACCTATTGTGAAGGTTATCAACACTATACATCAAGTTTGTCATCAGCTGCGTAACAGGAAAATCTATTCATCCCGAGGCAGACAACCAGCATGCAAAATTTCAGCCTAAATGACTGAAGTTCAATGAAGATTCAACTAAAACGATGAACAAAACTAAAACAAGATCCAGAATTCTGCCTGTGCCAAGTCTTCCAATCTTTTTCTTGAGAAGCTGCAGTACAATCACACTTTTGCATTTTCTGTTTCAACCTGATTATCAACAAGAGGGGAGGATACCTCTAAACTCAGAAATAAATATTGGCACTATACCATGAAAATTTATTCAAGTTTTAGTTCACTTATGCCTCATAATACTTGATAGTAACAGGTGAATCCTCCTAGGAGTGCCTTTTAGATTAGAACGCCACTCCATCCCCTTATGGTTCCTATCTGTGACAAGGTTACCTCTGAATCGCCTCCATTAAACCAAAGAAAAGTGCAACTTGATGGCAAAGCGCATAAATTTTATTCCTCTTAACGTGTACCTTAGCAAGTCTGTTGCCAGATGCTGACAGCCATGGTGAAGAAATAAAACATGAAAGATGAAGTAGCCATACCAACATGCAAAAAGGTCAAAAGGACAAAATAGAAGACAACTAGAGAGGTCACAGAACAGTGTGGGGTGAGACTGGACACAGATGCATGCATTATGCAGCAAGGGATGAACAAATATAATGGCAAAGAAAAACAGAATGGCTATTTTCTTAAGAACAAAAGCTCACAATTGTTGTACAGTAACAGATTAACCAAGAGATTAAAAAGATTTCACATATCACATGCTTAATTCCAGGGTATGTTTTGTTTAGGCTTGGAAGATATGTCTTAGATTGCTTTTCTAAAGTTACCCAGGTACTTGAAGAATCTTGGGATTCCTGTATCTGTGCAATCTGTGTATCTGAAGTTGCTTCCTGTGTGCATACTCATGATAAAGCCATTAGTTAATTATGCTTTTAATTACATTCAGATGTTTTGTTACATTTTTGTTTTTGACAGTCCTGTGTTCCACTCAGTACATAAGATGTAATCTGCCCAATTACATCCAAACTCTGCATGAATACCAAATTCATGATCTCTTCATTGTCTGCTGTTTAAGTTATAGATGCTTTAGTTTTTTAAAAAAGATTAAAGCACCGATTTGTTTATCAATTAAATGACATGGCCCTATCCTTCCCACTTACAGCTGGGGAACCAAGACAACGAACAACTTCAATACCAACTTACTAGAGGTGCCTTTAAAAAACAGAAATTAATCCATATTAAAGTACTGTAATTAGAACCCCTGCTGACAGACAAGAACGATGGACACTCACTAGTGGAACAGGACTCCAGTTGTCCACTTCTGTGGACCCAGAAAATAATGCAGCAGGCTATGAATAGCTTCAGTGATTTACCAAACACTACTGAAGTTGAAGGCAAGTTACCAAAGATGAAATTCAACTTCCCTAACTTAAAAGCCATTCCTTCCCTCTCTTCAATCCCAGAATAGATTTATAATATTTCTCTTTGTACTTGGTACAAGTTGAAAGAGTCATCAACAAGAAGTGATAGAGTTATTCAGAAAAAAGTAATATAAAATATAGACTTTCATTCATTTTTAGTCTAAAGTCTGAAGACACAGTAGGAAAACTGAGATCAGACAGATTAAGCTTAAATAAGGCATCTTCTAGTGTCTGCATGCTTTGTTTGCCAGCTTTATTAAAAAAAGACATGTATCATTCAGAAAATTCTTAATATTAAACTAGAACCATTCACTTTGAAACAGTTAAAACAGCAAATCCACTGCCACAGACTATGCCAGCCACTGAGTCAGAAATACAAGATGTCCCAGAGTGCAAAAATCTGGGAAAGCAGCTTTAACCATTCTTTTTTTTTTCCTAATTTAAGAAGCCTTCTGTTCTACTCTTTGCATATCTTTAGAAGTTAGTAGAAATCATTACTTTATTGAAATAACTGTTTTACAGACCACTAAAATACCAAAGTTTACTCATTTTCCTTGAGTAATACTTTAGCCAGTATTGTAAGTCTGTTTCCTTATTAGTACCTCATTCACACCGCCTTCCATTTCAGACAAAGCTATACATTCATTTTTAGTTCTGAATGTCCACTTTAGCTGGTTTCAGAATTAGCATATTAGGTAGTCTTGACATTAAACTCCTCTTCTTATAGGATCAGCAGCGGCTCCGTTCAACTTAGAAGAACCCATACAAACACATGGGTCTTACTCCAAAACCTGAGTCAGACATAGCGGATAGTAACTCAGTTGAAACAGCTCAAACAACACAACCTATCTACACAAAGTAAATATACGCAAACTGCATTTTATCTAATTATTAGTAATATAGACTGCTGTTTGGCCCATGTTCATTCCATTTACTTCACTGACTCAGTATTACAGAGAGCGCCAAACCAAGAGTGGTTTCACAGTCACATGCATTAGACAATTTATAAAAATTGCCACTTGACTCAGTGTGGCTATTTAGATTTCATTGTCTCAGCCCACCTGTTTGTTTTAAAGGAGTATGAGATCCATTGAACCTATTGCACTTATACCAAAATCATTCAAAGTGGGCAAGGGTAGGAAGGAAAACAAGGTGGCAAAAATGAGCTAGATTTAAATCTTTGCAAATGCTGTATGTCAGAATGGGCATTCTTCCTCAACTGAATCCTTGTACAGCACTCTAGATATTCAAAACTCACACCTTTTTGAAGCAAATTCAGCATAAACCCCTCAAATGAACTACTGGTATGAAATTAACCCTGGCAGCTACTGACAGCAATTCAAATAAGAAAAACTTTTATTGAACATATGAATTATCCTGTTTATCTTAATTTGTATGTGCTAAGTATTTTCCTAAATCAAACATACAAAACACCAATGGAGAGTTGCAGGATGGAGATTGTTTAGGCCAGAACAGCTTTGCTGAAATGTTTTTAACATTATCTTCTTACTCTGGTAGCATAGACCAGCCATTCCAACTCACCAGTTTGGAATTGCTAAAAGCTGACAAAGGCCGCCAGTCCGGCTCCCTCACTCTCTCCGGAGCCCTGCTGGGAGCACACGGCAAGCCCCAGGCACCCCCGGCACAGCAGCACCCACTCCCTGGGGTGTCACAGCCACTGCACCGCCAGGGCTGCTGCTCCTCCGTACCACACAGGGAGATGGCCCTGGCTCCAGACCCCTGGGGCTGGGAGCAGTGCACCCTGCCCAATTCTTCCCCACTGCCCTCCTGTCCAGCAAGAGCTTGCCAAGGGTTCCCTTGGACTCTGTTTCCCCACTGTTTACACATTGTTCACACCTATCCCCCCCCCCCCATATGCAACAAGCACACCACAAACTCCCAATACCAGAGCCAAGGTTCCTTCCAGAGTTTCTCAGTCACTACAGTTGTTGCACTCCCAAGCCGTGTCTGGTCCGGGTGCTGCCCACAATTACCATCATGGACAAAATAACTTACTGCCAATTAACAGAACTAAATAGAAAGTGTTAATTACCAATTTGGGTATTGAGAAAGAGAGAAGACAATTAAGCAAACACTTAGGGTAACCTTTCCTCCCCCTTCCCCAGGCCCAGCTTCAGTCCAACATCTCTCCTCCCCCCTTCCTCCTCTTAGTTTCCCTTGTTTTTGTTCAAGTTGTACTCAGGCCCTCCTAATCCCTTCCCTGAGGTGACAGGCAGCACAGGGGCTTGGAGTCAGCGCATAGTTGTTTGTCTCCCATTTCTGGCTTCTTATTCCTTTTCCTCCACTGCTCCTTGTTTCTTGTACCTCCTCTGCTCCAGCATAGGTCCCCCCACGGCCACAGTCTCTTTGTGAGTGTCCCTGCCTTGGCATGGGTCCTCCACAGGCTGCAGTTCCTTGAGGGGTGTCCCTGCTCCAGTGTGGGTCCTCCACAGGCCACAGTCCCCTCGGGAGTGTCCCTGCCCCAGTGTGGCTTACCCACAGGCCACAGTCCCTTCAGGAGGTGCATCTCACCTGGCATGGACTGACCCTTTCCAAAAAGCACACCTCCAGCTGTATCCCCAATGTCCCCCTCAGCTTTATCTTCTGTTTCTCCTCCCCGGTCTCCTCACATGCTTCCTCCTGTGTGTCCTCATGCGTCTCCTGCCCCTTGAGGTTGCTGCTTTTCCCTTAATACGCGTGAGCAGCA
Source organism: Apteryx rowi (assembly GCF_003343035.1). Classification (NCBI taxonomy): domain Eukaryota; kingdom Metazoa; phylum Chordata; class Aves; order Apterygiformes; family Apterygidae; genus Apteryx; species Apteryx rowi. The sequence goes on along the minus strand of NW_020448108.1, from coordinate 972,575 downwards.
GCACCACATGCAGTCCTTGGACAGGTAAAAGTTTTGGCTGTTTTCATTTGTTTCAGAGATATCCAGAACCAGCTGTGACCAGCAGAGGGCTGTTCGTGGTCTCCTCCCACAAAGGGCATTCCTACAGCCCCCCATTACCAAAAACCCTGCCTGTTATGCCCATACAGCTAGTTTTCAAGAAATAAGATACAGATGCCTGAGTGAATATAAAAATCTAAATGTAACTGAACTACAATACAGCAAAACGGTTGGAGTTCATATAGGTTATTTCACATGAAAAACAAGGCCACCATAACCAAAGACAGTAGAAGCAAAACTCCAGTTCCCATGGAGGAGCTCCCAAGAGGAGCTTTACCTTTGACTTCAACAGGGGCAGGAGTTTATCACAGATACCTATCACATGCATGGACAACGGGAAGGAGGGAGAAGAGATAAGCATAGGCAGAACAAACAGAAATTCATTTATTTTCTAATAGCTCCAGTGATGCAAGACTGGGCTTTTCTTTAAGAGAAAGTTAAGAAAAAAAGTATTCTACAAGAAAGAGCTGCATTCTTAATCCTTTCCCACATACCCACAGCCAGTTTCTCCACTGAGCTCAAGTAGAAATCTGCTTTTTGTCAGCCACAGAAAAGCAAGCACTTCTCAAACTCTTAAAGTATTTCTTCTCCTCAGAGTTATCTAAGAAGAAGGGTCTAGATGTGTGTATAGATGTACACACATATACACACTTGTCTTCACCACTACTATTGTTATTTCTCAAAAACCTCATCAGTGTACTTATAACAAAATTCTGGCTGGTCAGCACAAGGTAGTGTGTTAGATTGGACTGCTCCATGCTGTCTGTATGGTCAAATGCACAATATTAACCTACTATTTTATGACTGCTGTATACATCAGTCGTCCCCCCCCATAAACAGAAAAGCTCTGAGGGAGCATCAGCAAACAACAGCAAAAAGAAAAACCTTAGCTAAAAATTCCGCAAGGTAAGACAACAAAGATCATACTGTAAAAGCAGATAGCATGGACCCATAAAGCAGTTTTTAACTGAAAGCAGAAACCAGGTCTTCAAATATCAGTTGTACCTCCAAAACAGACACAAGCCCCAAACGGCTGTGGTATATGGTGGACGTTAGGCAGCAGGACAGAGGCACACGCTGGCGCGTGCCCTGAACGCAGCAGCCTGCAGACGCAGGGTTTCACCCCGGCAGAAGATGCACGCAGGCCGGGCAGGGGAAGGGACGCAGGACACCTGCCTGCGCAGGGCACCGGGCGCACGGGAGAGGCGGAGGAGGGCGAGCGCCGGAGGCCAGCAGCGCGCCGGCAGCCGCGGCGAGGCCGGGCACCGGCTCCCGAGGGAGGGCGGCAGGCAGGCAGGCAGGCGGGCCGGG